>NC_136064.1:118780463-119355004 GCF_964261635.1 Lissotriton helveticus | reverse complement strand
ACCTCTGTTGGCTCTTTCTGCACTGCTCTTATTTCTTTCTGCACCTCACTTACCTATTTCTGCATCACTGTTTCTGTACTTTTCCTGTTTGTTTATACACCTCCCGTGCCTCTTCTGAGTGAGAGGTACTTTTAAACTTTTAATCCCCCTGCCCGATTAGGTAATAAGGCCTCACAGGGGAGGTCATGCCAATCCTAGGGATACCCCAACACATGGGGTTGATTCCGATTTGGAAAACAAATCCGTACGATGATTCGTATTCAAAGACGATTCCATCTGAATCGTACAAATCCGTCTGAATCGCGTAGAACGATCCGTAGGTTAAAAATACGTCTGAATCATTGCGAACTTTATGGAAAACGAGGTTAAATCCGTACGACATAGAGCCGCACAGTGAACCGTACGATTCGTAAACATGCCGTACGACCCGGACCGGGGAATTAGTACGCGATTTGTAAGGCAAACGTTGCGTATGGTCAATTCGTACAGAGGGCAACACTATGACATATACACCGTATCCCTAAAATCAAGGGGTGTACGCATGGGGTGTATGAAACGTACACCTACGACCTTGGGGTTACGATCCTTACCCCTAGGCACCGTATACCTATGACCATGGGATGTACGAACGGGGACATACGTACCATACCCCTGAATTCCAGGGATGTACGCACCATACCCTGATGCACCGTATCCCTGCAATCATGGGGTTTACGCACCATACCTGGGGGAGTCCGTTTCATGCCCATTTCGAGTAGTAATCTGCATTTACGGACGTTTTCAGCTTCAGTAGGAAAAGAGTCGTACGGAGTGTTGTCGATACGAATCGTACTTGCTGGGTCGGAAAATGCTGCTTCAATCCGTACAGCCATCTCGTACTGTGCGTTCCGAATGTGATCCGTACGGATTATTGAGTCGTACGGTCTTTGGTACGATTCGTATGGAGAACTGCTCTGGGTACACATTGTACTACATCATACCTACGGGTACGGTTCTGCATACGAATCATACGGGAAAACAACTATGTACGGCTATTTGGATAGCATTTTACTGAATCGTAATTGGCCCCATAGTGTACCTTAGTGCATGTGGGTGTTTTATCTGTATTCTAAGTGTCTTTCATCATAAGACTGGCACTGAGCTTGGCTAGTCAGAGTCAGTTACCCCTAGTACCAGTCAACAAAACGTTGGGGACACAGGATGACTTCGAAACAAGGTGTCTTTCTGTACCTCTGTTGATTCTTTCTGCATGTATTCTGCTTCTTTCTGCACCTTTCGTCCTCTTTCTGCCCATGCCCTACCACTGTAGGTATAGTTAGAAATTAGCATTTAAAAAACCTTTGAAGTTCACTTAAAAAAAACATAGGTTTCAGGGACATAATACCTAGAAATTAGAATTTAAAAAACTTTTGAAAATCACAATAAAAAAAATAGGTTTCAGGAACGTTATAGTTAGAAATTAGCATTTATAAAACCTTTAACATTCCCTGAAAAAAACATAGGTTTCAGGGACATCATAGTTAGAGATTAGCATTTAAAAAAAAAATTGAAATTCACTGAAAAAAACATGGGTTTCAAAGACATTATAGTTAGTAGGACATTACAATCGTACAAAACCAGAGAAATTAGGCCGCTATAGTTAGTTGAGCTAACTATAACTCGCACACCCGCAATGCACTGCTGATGATATCACATAATATATCATTCATGACATAGTCAGTGACATCAGTGATGACATAACTGATAACATCTCAAATAGCATCACCGTTGACATCAATCAATCAATCAGTGAACTTGTAAAGCACAATACTTACCCTTGAGGGTCTCAAGGCGCTGAGGAGGGGGGGTGCAGCTACTGCTCGAAGAGCCAGGTCTTGAGGAGCCGTCTGAAGGTGAGCAGGTCTTGGGTCTGCCACATGTGGGTGGGGAGGGTGTTCCAGGTCTTCGCAGCGAGAAAGGAGAAGAACCTGCCTTCGGAGGTTGTTCGTAGGATGCACAGGACGGCAGCAAGGGCGAGGCTGGTGGAGCGGAGCTGGAGGGCGGGGGTGTGGAAGTTGAGTCTATTGTTCATTCAGGTAGGCTGGTCCGGTGTTGTGGAGTGCTTTGTGTGGGTGGGTGAGGAGCTTGAAGGAAATTCTCTTGTTGATGGAGAGACAGTGTAGGTCTCTGAGGTGGGGGTGATGTGGCTGCAGTGGGGGATGTTGAGGATCAGTCGGGCGGAGGGGTTTTGGATGCGTTGTAGTCATCGCAGGTGTTTGGCGGGGATTCCTGCGTAGAGTGCATTTCCGTAGTCCAGCCTGCTGCTGACGAGGGCTTGGGTTACTGTTCTTCTTGTTTCGGTTGGGATCCGCTTGTAGATCCTGTGAAGCATGCGGAGGGTGTTGTAGCCGGAGGAGGAGATGGCGTTGACCTCCTTTGACATGGAGGGGGAGGAGTCGAGGATGAATGCTAGGTTGTATGCATGGTCCGTGGGTGTTGGTGCAGCTCCAAGTGTGGTCGGCCACCAGGAGTTGTCCCATGCAGTAGGGGTGGGGCCTAGAATGAGGACCTCCATCTTTTCCGAGTTTAGTTTCAAGCGGCTGCTCTTCATCCACTCGGCGACTGCCTTCATTCCCTCATAGAGGTTGGTTTTGGCGGTGTATGCGGGTTCTTGGTGAGGGAGAAGATGAGCTGGGTGTCGTCGGCGTAGGAGATAATGTTCAGGTCATGCTGGCGGGCCACTTGTGCAAGGGGAGCAATGTAGACGTTGAACAGTGTTGGGCTGAGGGATGAGCCCTGGGGTACACCACAGATGATATCAGTGGATTCGGATCAGAAGGGCGGGAGGCGGACACTCTGGGATCAGCCGGAGAGGAAGGACGTGGTCCAGTCCAGGGCCTCCTTCTGGATTCCTGCTTCTTGGAGGCGTGTTCTTGGTGTGCCGTGGCAGACTGTGTCGAAGGCGGCTGACAGGTGCAGGAGGATGAGGGCTGAGGTTTCGCCCTTGTCTAGCTGGCACCTGATGTCGTCTGTGGCCGCGATGAGGGCAGTCTCGGTGCTGTGGTTGCATCTGAATCCGGACTGGGATGGGTCTAGGATGTTGTTGTCCTCGAGGTGGCAGGTCAGCTGCATGTTTGCGATTTTCTCTATGGCCTTCGCCGGGAAAGGGAGCAGGGAGGTGGGCCAGAGGTTCTTTAGGTCTTTGGGGTCCACCTTGGGCTTCTTGAGGAGAGCGTTGATTTCGGCATGTTTCCAGCTTTCTGAGAATGTCGCTGTGTCGAAGGAGATGATGATGACCCTCCGCAGTTGAGGTGCATTGTTTTTGTCAGCTTTGTTAAAGACGTGGTGTGGGCAGGGGTCTGATTGTGATCCTGAGTGGATGGAGTTTATGACCTTGCGTGTTTCTTCTTCGTTGACGTGGGACCAGGAGGTCAGCTAGTTGGTCCAGGTGGCGTTTGGGGTGGGGTCTGTTGCGGTCGGGGCGGATGAGGAGTTGAAGCTGTCGTGGATGTCGGTGATCTCGTGATGGAAGAAGGTGGCCAGTTAGTCACACGGGTCTTGCGAGGTAGAGATGTTGTTGGTGTTGGCGCTGGGGTTGGAGAGTTCCTTTACTATGTTGAACAGTTCTTTGCTGTTGTGTGCGTTGTTGTCCAGTCGGGCTTTGAAGGACGATCTCTTGGCTGTTCTGATGAGGTGGTGATGTCTGTGGATGGCATCCTTGTGGGCTGCTTGGCTGGTGTGCGGTCGTGGAGCCGTTTCTTCTCCAGCCTCCGGCATGTTTGTTTGGAGGTCTGGAGTTCTTCAGTAAACCAGGCTGCTTTCTTGCTGGGGTGGTTGAAGGGTTTCTTCATCAGGGCAAGGGTGTTGGAGCAGTTGTCGATTCACTGTCTGAAGTTTCGAGCGGCGGCGTCGGTGGGTGAGTTCAGGGTGAGGGTGGCGGTCAGCTGGTCTTCAGTGACTTTTCTCCAGCAGTGGCAAGGCAGCTGTTGGGTGCGGTGGTATGTGGTTGGTTTCTTGAAAGTGAAGTGGATGCATCGGTGGTCAGTCCAGTGGAGTTCGGTCGTGTGGTTGACGGCAACTTGGGTGCTTGTTGAGAAGATGGGGTCGAGCGTGTGGCCAGTGGCATGCTTGGGTTCGATGATGAGTTGTGGGAGGGCGAGGTTGGTGAGGTTGTCGATCAGAGTGGTTGAGTTGGCGTTGTTATTGTTCTCAAGGTGGTAGTTCAGGTCCCCGAGGAGGTTGTAGTCTGTGGAGGTGAGTGTGTGGGTGCTGGCGAGGTCGGCAATGGAGTCACTGAAGAGGGCCCGGGGTCCGGCAGGTCTGTAGATGTGTGTTCCTCTGAGGGTGGTGTGGATCCGGAAGTGAAGGTGTTCAGCAGAGGTGAGGTAGTCGTCAGTGAGTGTGTGGACCTGGAGCGCAAACTTGTGGACATTGTTAGAGTCTCTGCGGGAGAGGATGATGTCACTGATGACATCATCCATGTGATAATCTGATGCACCGCCTCACACCCTAATATAACCTTTGATATACCCACTCTAAAATGCAGAGTATAATTTTTGAAGTCATAGACACACCAATACCAGACACTTCATACTCACTCACTGATTCCTAGGTCTACACACACGTCCACTCATCTACCCATACCGTTACTCATACATGCAGTCACTCATCAATACAGCACTATCATATGCACTCAACCACCTATACAGTCAGTCACTCACATACTACCACTCACCCATAGAGTTACTCAAACACCTAGTCAGTCATGCAAAGAATCAATCACACTCCCATTTACTCACCTATACAGTTATACACACACCACGACACACATTCATACAGATACCAACACATACTTACTCTCTTCCCCCGTCCTGGAGCCTTGTGGTGGCCCTGGGGACCGCCACCCCCCCAGGGACCGCTCCTGCAGTGTCCCGGGGTACCCACCCCCGGAACACTGTAGTTTGCTTTGGTAGAGCAGCTAACATGCTGCATGGGGAGCAGCATGTTAGCTGCTCCCAATGCAGAAAAGCAATGCCGGCACCCGCAGGGCGTTGCATAGAGGTGTAATGAGGCCATGCCCCTTTTTACACCTCTCTGCAACGCAGCCCCCTGGCGCATACTGGATGTTCCTGGTGGGCTAGTTAGCCCCCAGGAACTCCCAGTACGCAAGGGGACTTAATAGCCCAACTTAGAACGCGCTATGGGGTGCGTTTGCACAGTGGTTAAGGTAGGGAGCATGGCTTGAGGTGATATGTTCAAAAACATGCCTCGTGGCACATTTTAAGTTGGGGAATTAATTCCTCTTCAATCCAGAGGTCCCCTTGGGGCCAACTAGCCCACCAGGTACCTCCAGTAAGTGCCACGGAGCTGCATTGCAGAGTGTTGTAAAAAGGGGGCGTGGCCGCTGAACACCTCTCTGCAACGCAGCTCCCTGGTGCATACTGGAGGTACCTGGTGGGCGAGTTGGCCCACAGGAGACCTCAGGGTTGAAGAGGAATTATTTCCCCAACTTAAAGTGCGCCATTGGGCGTGTTTTCACCCATGTCACCTCAGGCCCCGCCCACTTCCTTCACTATTGAGCAAAATATTCCTCTAAAATCAGCTGAACTACGAATTCCGATTTACTCACCTGTTATCACAAGAGACCTCAGTGCTGCATCTTTGAGCCCAGTACAGACCCTGAAAAGTAAATCTAAGCGTACTTACCAGTAACTTGTAATTCCTTCCATAGGAATTTATTGTGTGATTTTCACCAGAAAAGTTTTTAAGTGTCTATTTTTGAAACATACAAATATTCCTCTAACATCAGCCGAACTACGAATTCCAATTTACTCACCTGGTATCAGGAGAGACCTCCGTGCTGCATCTTTCAGCCCACTACTGATCCTGAAAAGTAATTTTACCCGTACTTACAGTAACTTGAATTTCCTTCTATAGGCTAGCATTAAAGTATTTAAACTAAACTAATTCATTCTGAGGAAGTATATTTTGTAATCTAATGTATAATGTATTTACAACCGTAGGGAAAGCGTTGGATAGCGTAGGGGTAAAAATTACTATTCTCTCTCCAGAGAGTGCAACAGTATGGAAAGCATTGGCTAGCGTAGAAGTTAAATATAACATACTTATAAATAAGTGTTGTAAATAAAATAATCAATAATTTAATTTTTAAATACCTCTACATCATTTGCAAATACTCATTAATAATTATTAAAAACATTATTACAATTGAATAATTAATTAACAATAAATTAACAATAAATACCAATAAATATTAATTAATAAATATTAATTACCTAATAATAAATATTAAATACTAAAATACTTTTCAAAACAAAACCATATTAATAATTACAATTGATTAATAATTGAAAAATGTTAAACAATAAATTTATTTTTTAAAACAAAAAATATTTTTAGGAAACAATAATTACCAATCAATAAACCATAATTTCCAATGAATAAAAAGTAATTAATAATTAAAAATATGAATTACCAATTAAAAAAGTAATTACCAATTAAAAAAATGAATTGCCAATAAAAAATGTAATTACCAATTACAAACATTAATGACCAATTAAAAAAAAAATCCATTAAAATAATTAATTACCAATTAATAATTAATTTATAATAAAATAATTTTCATTACCAATAAGTTTATAAGCGCTTATATTTCAGCAGAGTGATTAGATAAGGACATGTTTCTGTCAGGATGATTATAGGTGTGGACAGAGACTCACAGAGTGATTCCAGACAAGCATGACTTTTACCTGGACTTTGGTCGGACTGACTCAGTAGTCTGCAAGTAGTTACGGGACCGCATACATTGTGCACATTTGACTGTACCACTGCTTGTATCAATGCCTGAGTCATTCTGCAAGTGCATAGGCAGTGACTGGGTTCCTAGAGTGCTAGTAGTTGACAGCAGGATAAGTTTATAAGAGCTTATATTTCAGCAGAGTGATTAGATAAAGACTTGTTTCTGTCAGGATGATTGTAGGAGTGGACACAGACTCACAGCTAGATTCCAGACAAGCATGACATTTACCTCTACTTTTGCAGGACTGACTCAGTATTTTGAAAGGAGTTATGGGACCGCATACATTGTGCACATTTGACTATACAACTGCTTGTCTCAATGCCTGTGTCATTCTGCAAGTGCATAGACAATGAATGAGTTCCTAGAGAGCTAGTGGTTGACAGCAGGATACGTTTATAAGCGCTTATGTTTCAGCAGAGTGATTTGATAAGGACATGTTTCTGTCAGGATGATTGTAGGAGTGAACAGAGACTAACAGTTTGATTACAGAAAAGCATGACTATTACCTGGACCTTTGCAGGACTGACTCAGTAGTCTACAACGGATTAAGGGACCACATATATTGTGGACATTGGACTGTACCACTGCTTGTCTCAATACCTGAGTCATTCTGCAAGTGCATAGACAGTGACTGGGTTCCTAGAGAGCTAGTGGTTGACAGCAGGATAAGTTTATAAGTGCTTATGTATAAGTAGAGTGATGAGATAAGGACATGTTTCTGTCAGGATGATTGTAGGAGTGGACACAGACTCACAGTTTGATTACAGAAAAGCATGACTATTACCAGGAATTTTGCAAGACTGACTCAGTAGTCTACAACGGAATAAGGCACAGCATATATTGTGGACATTGGACTGTACCACTGCTTGTCTCAATACCTGAGTCATTCTGCAAGTGCATAGATAGTGACTGGGTTCCTAGAGTGCTAGTAATTGACAGCAGGATACGTTTATAAGCACTTATGTTTCAGCACAGTTATTATATACGGACATGCTTCGGTCAGGATGATTGTGAGAGTGAACACACATACTCACAGTGTGATTCCAGACAAGCATTACTATTATCTGCACCTTTGCAGGACTGACTCAGTAGTCTGCAAGGGTTTAAGAGACCGCATACATTGTGCACATTTCACCATACCACTGCTTGTCTCAATGCCTGAGTCATTCTGCAAGTGCATAGACAGTGACTGGGAGCCTAGAGTGCTAGTAGTTGATAGCATGATAAGTTTTGGTCAGGATTATTGTAGGAGTGGACACATACTCACAGTGGGATTCCAGACTAGCATGACTATTACCTTGACTTTTGCAGGACTGACTCAGTAGTCTGCAAGGAGTTATGGCACAGCATACATTGTGCACATTTGACTGTACCACTGCATGTCTCCATGCCTGAGTCATTCTGCAAGTGCATAGACTGTGACCATGTTCCTAGAGTGCTAGTAGTTGATGTAAGGCTATGTTTATATGCACTTTTGTTTCAGCAGAGTGATTAGATAAGGACATGCTTATATCAGGATGATTGTAGGTGCAGAAACAGACTCACAGTGTGATACCAGACAAGACTGACTATTATCTTGGCTTTTCTCAGGACTGACTCAGTAGTCTGCAAGAGGTTAAGGGACGACATACATTGTGCACATTTGACTGTAGCACTGCTTGTCTCAATGCCTTAGTCATTCTGCAACTGAACAGAGAGTGATTGGGTTCCAAGAGTGCTAGTAGTTGACAGCAAGATAAGTTTATAAGCACTTATGTTTCATCAGAGAGATTAGATAAGGACATGCTTCTGTCAGGATGATTGTAGGAGTGGACAAAGACTCACAGTATGATTCCAGACTAGCATGACTATTACCTGGACTTTTGCAGGACTGACTCATTTGTCTGCAAGGGGTTAAGGGACCGCATACATAGTGAACATTTGACTGTACCACTGCTTGTCTCAATGCCTTAGTCATTCTGCAACTGCATAGACAGTGCCTGGGTTCCTAGAGTGCAAATAGTTGACAGAAGGAGACGTTTATAAGCACTTATGTTTCAGCAAAGTGATTAGATAAGGACATGCTACTGTCAGGATGATTGTATGAGTGGATACAGACTCAGCGTGATTCCAGACAAGCATGACTATTACCTGGACCTTTGCAGGACTGACTCAGTAGTCTGCAAGGAGTTAAGGGACCGCATACATTGTGCACATTTGACTGTATGTCAACAAAGAGAGAGGTAGGGAGAGGTAAGCAACACTCTTATTCCCGGTAGTATCTTTTAAACAAAAAAGAGTGTCATATGGTTTAGCAAGACCACACGAAGGAGCAAAAAGGATTGAAAAAACGGCCTCACTTAGGTCAATTAGGAAAGCCCTCACTCACCACCTAGTGATGACATGCTTCATCATTGGGCTCCACTAAAGAGGCCGGGTGCCTATTTAGTGTGCTTCGATGCCAGATCTACTGCAGAGCAGGATTTTGTGAGTTAAGGCGTGCAGTGAAAATAGACTAAATGGTAGTGAGGAGATTAAACATTTCTTCAGTGTATTCAAAATTGATTTAATATGTGATCACTTAGGACAATTTTTAAAAATGTGTGTAGGAAAGTAGTCCACAATTAATTGTGTGGTTATTTCCTAATCGTCAGTCAACATGTTTCTGCCTTTGAAACGGTGTAAAGTTACCAGGCATTCATCAGGACTCTATAAGTGTACTAAACCCTGGCGGTATGGACACGCTAAGGCCCACCCTTACCTAGGGACGTGCAAGTGAAAAAGAGTTAAAAAAGTGCAAAAAAAGGAAAAGAGATTGTCTTCCTAGTAACTCCTGGTTTAGGAGGCTTCCTGCATTAGAGTTTCTGCACCTGTAAAGAAAGAATGACATAGACATACATATAGGAGAAGACAGACAGTTAGTGGTTGGTCTTAATCACATTTGTAGATCTATGGTGCTCCAATCGTAGTGGAAAGACAGATGTGGCTCTATAACGATATGTTTATCACCACCTCTGTCCCTGGGTTAATAAGCACTAATCTCTGGGCAGTGCAGGGTGCTATAAGTGAAGAAATAATATGGTGGTTGTGGGTTTATTAAAAAGGAAACACATGTTCCTAATAGCGATCAATATGTCTAGATTTGTCAGTCGATCGCTCAGAAATAAGATTAAAATGTCTCACTTTGATGGTGTAACAGGGGTACACCATGGGTCACAGGAGGGGGTGGTAGCGTAATTGGCACACCCTTTGTAAAGGAGAGAAAACATACAACAAGTCAGGAAAAAGAAGAAACAGTACTTAGCTTCGTGATACTCCGCCAAGATGTGGAGCGCCAACGTCCAATAGTTTACTTACGCCCTCAACGCTAGGCACCCTCAGTATACCTGCGATACCCTCTGACC
This sequence comes from Lissotriton helveticus, assembly GCF_964261635.1. Lineage (NCBI taxonomy): Eukaryota > Metazoa > Chordata > Amphibia > Caudata > Salamandridae > Lissotriton > Lissotriton helveticus. Next base: position 119,344,822 of record NC_136064.1, on the reverse strand, counting down.
GGACCCCGACGATCAAGAACGGGGCCGGCGGAGCAGGTTATCAATGTTTGTCAGCGAGGTGCTAGTCGCACCCGGGGGCGGTGCCCGCGTGGATGGGGGGCGGCGCCTTATCATGTTAGCCTATCAGGGCCTGTAACGTGGCATGACTCAGTGGGTCAAATGGGCCCGCGTCATAGAGAAAGGCTGGGGAGGTAACCAAGGAGACCGTGTCTCGAGCATTTCAAGGCTGGTAACTTTATTAGTTCTAAACGCTCGTATTGAGACAGAACGCTACCTGATGCTCACAGTTGAATAGTGGTGCCAAATCTAAAATAGATGTGTGTACTTGAGTGATGAGATTACGGGGGGGTTTGCCAATTCACTCGTTCGTAATACCGGAACCCAGCTAGAATTACATTCTTTCGGATGAATACACAAGCTTGTTCATATACAAAAAATGTTGGACACACGCTAGGGATATTTCAGGAATGCCCATAAAAATAAAGGGGTCCAGGTCAGATGTTGCTCCGAGCCTGGTGAACAACAAGCAGAATGCATGGCTTCGTTTTAACGTCATGTACCCAGAACACCGTGCAAGTAGTGCATAGTGTTAGACTGCAGTGGGACCTGAGTTGATGAAATACCTAGCAGATTAATCAGGTGACGGGACTATGGTGGGGCAGTGATCACAGTGTACCGTTTCAAGTTGGGCTGGTTTTAAGATATTCTAGTGGCTACTTTTGAGAAAATACTGAAGTACAGAGTTCCATGGAATTTCATCATTCAGTCCGAGTAGATGGGTCCCCATTCTATAGACCCACCTTTTCAAAAAGACGATTGGTTATATTACTGCCAGTATTCAGCTGCTCAATCACAGTCCACCGCATGTCGTTGGTGGTGTGATTGTTCTCAAGGAAATGTCTGCTCATTTTTGTAGTTGCTTTTTTGCACCTGATGTTAGATCGTTGTTCACAGATCCTATGTTTAACTCTCCTACTTGTCATACCTACATAGCGAATATTGCATGGTCCGGTGATTGGTTATATGACATTATATGACATTTTCAAGATCCATACAATTGGCCCATTAAATAGAAGCTTCAATATCAACACTTCGAAGACTCAAAGCTCGTGGTCTAACATAAATTCTTCCGATCTCCAGAGTATGTTGCAGTCGCACTCTGTTACTCTGGATATTGATCCAGACCAAGCTGCGATGAGTCTCAACAGCTGGCTGGAACAAGCTGCTGCAAGCCTAGCTCCAGAAATCAGTATAGGAACTAGAAATACAAATACATTATCCTCAGCCCCTTGGTATAATTCTGAGTTAAAAGTTTTTAAAACAATCTGTAGAGCCACAGAAAAACGTTGGAGAAAGGAATACTCTGGAAAGGATAAAAAGCTCTATGGTATAGCATTAGCCAACTATAAGGAAGCCATAAATGAGGCAAAAACTACTTATTTCACTGATACAATTATGGCTGCCAAAAACACCTCCAGAGAACTTTTTAATACTGTTTTTAAGCTCACTGCGCTTGCCAACACTAATCATTGTAAATCTGCTAATCAGTTTTGTGTAAAGCTTGCTAATTTCTTTCAGGATAAAGTTGTAAAGGTATACGATGAGTTCTCCACTAATGTCAATGAGCCCAGACCAGTTGCGTGTAAGTTGGATGTCTTAAACACTCAAATGTTACTGGAAAAATTCCGTCATCTTACTCAGGAGAAAGTGGAGAATCTCATCCGGACAACCGATTCAGGTTCTCCTTTGGATCCCTGACCGGCCTCAGTTTTTCATATGGCACCAGAAGTCATTGCTAAGGTCCTGAAACCTCTGCTAAATATTATTTTAGTACAAGGACATTTTCCGACGCAATGGAAAAATTCTATTATAAAACCTATTTTAAAGAAGCCAACTTTGGATCCCACAGAAGTGGCTAATTATCGGCCTATTACTTCCTTACAATTTCCTTCTAAAGTGCTGGAAAGAGCAATAAATGAAGAGCTACTAAACTTTATAGAAGCACATGATATACTAGATCAAGCAAAACACGGTTTTAGGCCACGCCATCGCACCGAGTCTGCTTTGATTGCAACTACAGAAAGCCTATGTGTGCAATTGGATCAGGGCAGGAAGGCAATATTGATATTGCTGGATTTATCTGCCGCGTTCGATACGGTGGATCACCGTATACTTCTCCAACGGCTGGCAGAAATAGGCATAATAGATAGGGCTGCAGATACCATAAAAACATGTTTAGCAGATAAACAACAAACAGTGATATTAGATGAACATAAATCTCAATCTTTCCTCATACCATGTGGGGTACCTCAGGACTCGGTACTCTCGCCCACCCTGTTCAATATATATGTAGCCCCACTGGCAAAGCTTATTCGTTCGTTTGGCTTTACAGCAATTTGTTATGCTGACGACACACAAATTGTCGTCTCCCTTGTAGATCCATTGAAAAATGTGGCAGCGTGTTTCAATTCATGCATGAGCCGTATCATTAGGTGCATGCGTAGCAATTGCATGAAGCTTAATACTGGGAAGACGGAGGTAGTAACCTTTGGCGGGGACTCCTCTCTCTGGAATACCGCCTGGTGGCCTGATACCGCAGGTTTGTGCCCTTATCCAGTAAAAAAGGTTAAAAACCTTGGGATCATAGTGGATAATCAGCTCTCCCTATCTGACCAGGTAAATAGCTTTACCTCCTCCTGTTTTTATACGATTAAAATCCGTAGGAAAATCATCCCTTTTATAGCGATGTCTCTCAGGAAAAGGGTGGTTACAGCACTGATTTTGTCTAAAATCGATTACTGTAATTCTTTATATCTTGGAGCCAAAAAAAGTGTGATACATAAATTGCAGATTCTACAAAACGCAGCTGCACGACTATTATTGAATTTACCCAAATTTAGTTCAATCAGCTTGGCGATTCGAGAACAACTGCACTGGCTCCCGATTACAGATAGGATTAAATTCAAGTCTCTGTGTATTCTACATAAGGCAATATGCTCAACCACGAAACCTCCGTTCTCACTCGGCATCTTAGCTAAGAGTCCCTTGTCTAAGGACATTATAATGGGGAGGTAAAAGTTTCCGATACCTTGCCCCAAAGTTGTGGAATTCTATGCCTTTGTATCTCAGAACGCAAAACAACCTACTACAATTCAGACGAGATCTTAAAACATGGCTGTTTTAACACATAGCTGTACTAATTTGTTCACTCCCTCTATTTCTGTATTCTGATAGTTCAGCGCTAAGACGCCACGGCATACACGTGCTTTATAAAAACTCTTATTTCATTTAATTTCATAAGCGCTTTTGTTATAGCAGAGTGATTAGATATGGACATGTTTCTATCAGGACGATTGTAGGAGTGGACACATACTCACAGTGTGTATCCAGACACGCATTACTATTACCTGCACCTTTGCAGGACTGACTAAGTAGTCTGCAAGGGTTTAAGAGACTGCATACCTTGTGCACATTTCACCATACCACAGATTTTCTCAATTCCATAGTCATTCTGCAAGTGCATTGACAGTGACTGGGTGCCTAGAGTGCTAGTAGTTGACAGCACGATAAGTTTATTAGCGCTTAGGTTTCAACAGAGGGATTAGATAAGGACATGTTTCTGTCAAGATTATTGTAGGAGTGGACACAGACTCACAGTGTGATTCCAGACTAGCATGACTATTACCTGGACTTTTGCAGGACTGACTCTGTAGTCTGCAAGGAGTTAAGTACCGCATACATTGTGCACATTTGACTGTACCACTGCTTGTCTCAATGCCTGAATCATTCTGCAAGTGCATAAACAGTGGCTATGTTCATAGAGTGCAAGTAGTTGACAGAAGGATATGTTTATATGCACTTTTGTTTCAGCAGAGTGATTAGATAAGGACATGAATATATCAGGATTATTGTAGGAGCAGAAACAGACTCACAGTGTGAATCCAGACAAGCGTGACTATTACCTGGACTTTTGCAGGACTGATTTAGTGGTCTGCAAATGATTAAGGGACCACATACATTGTGCACATTTGACTGTAACAATGCTTGTCTCAATAACTGATTCAGTATGCAAGTGAAACGACATTGAATAGGGTTCCTAGAGTGCTAGTAGTTGACAGCAGGATACGTTTATGGGCACTTATGTTTCAGCAGAGTGATTAGATAAGGACATGTTACTGTCAGGATTATTGTAGGAGGGACACATACTCACAGTATGATTCCAGACTAGCATGACTATTACCTGGACTTTTGCAGGACTGACTCATTTTCTGCAAGGGGTTAAGGGACTGCATACACTGTGCACATTTGACTGTACCACTGCTTGTCTCAATAACTGATTCAGTATGCAAGTGAAAAGACATTGAATAGGGTTCCTAGAGTGCTAGTAGTTGACAGCAGGATACGTTTATAAGCGCTTATATTTCAGCAGATTGAATAGATAAGGACATGCTTCTGTCAGGATGATTGTAGGAGTGGAGATAGACTCACAGCGTGATTCCAGACAAGCGTGACTATTACCTGGACGTTTGCAGGACTGATTTAGAGGTCTGCAAGGAGTTAAGGGACCGCATACATTGTGCACATTTGACTGTACCACTGCTTGTCTCAATGCTTGAGTTATTCTGCAAGTGCATTGACAGTGACTATGTTCCTAGAGTGCTAGTAGTTGGCAGCAGGATACGTTTATAAGCACTTATATTTCAGCTGAGTGATTAGATAAGGACATGTTTCTGTCAGGATGACTGTAGGAGTGGACACAGACTCACAGTTTGATTACAGAAAAGCATGACTATTTCCTGGACTTTTGAAAGACTGACTCAGTAGTCTACAAGGGATTAAGGGAGAGCATATATTGAGCACATTGGACTGTACCACTGCTTGTCTCAATACCTGAGTCATACAACAAGTGCATAGACAGTAATTGGGTTCCTACAGTGCTAGTAATTGACGGCAGGATACTTTTAGAAGCACTTATGTTTCAGCAGAGTTATTAGATACAGGCATGCTTCTGTCAGGATGATTGTAGGAGTGAACACACAGACTCACAGTTTGATTCCAGACAAGCATTACTATTACCTGCACCTTTGCAGGACTGACTCAGTAGTCTGCAAGAGTTTAAGAGACCGCATACATCGTGCACATTTCACCATACCACTGCTTGTCTCATTTCCTGAGTCATTCTGCAAGTACATAGACAGTGACTGGGTGCCTAGAGTGCTAGTAGTTGACAGCACAATACGTTTATTAACGCTTATGTTTCAGCAGAGGGATTATATAAGGACATGCTTCTGTCAGGATTATTGTAGGAGTGGACACAGACTCACAGTGTGATTCCAGACAAGCATGACTATTACCTGGACTTTTGCAGGACTGACTCATTTGTCTGCAAGGGGTTAAGGGACCGCATACATTGTGCACATTTGACTGTACCACTGCTTGTCTCAATGCCTGAGTCATTCTGCAACCGCATAGACAGTGCCTGGTTTCCTAGAGTGCTATTTTTTGACAGCAGGATAAGTTTATAAGCTCTTATGTTTCATCAGAGAGATTATATAAGGACATGCTTCTGTCAAGAGGATTGTAGGAGTGGACACAGACTCACAGTGGTTCCAGACAAGCGTGACTATTACCTTGACTTTTACAGGACTGACTCAGTAGTCTGCAAGGGGTTAAGGGACCGCATGCATTGTGAACATTTGACTGTACCACTGCTTGTCTCAATGCCTGATTCATTCTGCAAGTACATAGACAGTGAATAGGTTCCTAGAGTGCTAGTAGTTGACAGCAGGATACGTTTATAAGGACTTATGTTTCAGCAGAGGGAGAGACCTAGGTCAGCAGAGCTGCTTTAGGGCCAAGGGACTAGGTCAGCAGTGTTGCTTTAGAGCCATAGAACAAGTCAGCAGTGTTGCTTTAGAGCCAGTGACCCAGGTCAGCAGAGCCATTGTAGAGCCAGTGACCTAGGTCAGCAGAGCTGCTGTAAAGCCAGAGAAACCAGGTCAATGGAGCTGCTTTTGAGCCAGAGAACCAGGTCAGCAGAGCTGCTCTAGAACCAGAGACCCAGGTCAGCTGAGCTGCTTTAGAGCCAGAGCACCAGGTCAACAAAGCTGCTTTTGAGCCATAGAACCAGGTCAGCCGAGCTGCTCTAGATCCAGAGAAAACAGCTCAGCAGAATTGCATTAGAGGGAGAGAACCAGGTCAGCAGAATGCTCCAGAGCCAGGGAACCAGGTCAGCAGAGCCGCTTTAGAGGGAGCAAACCAGGTCAGCAGAGCTGCTCCAGAGCCAGAGAATCAGGTCAGCAGAGCCGTGTTAGAGCCATAGAACCAGGTCAGCAGAGCTGCTCTAGACCCAGAAAACCCGGTCAGCAGAACTGCTTTAGAGCCATAGAACTGGGTCAGCACAGCTTCTTTAGAGCCAGAGAACCAGGTCAGCAGAGCTGCTCTAGAGCCTAAGAACAAGGTCAGCAGAGCTGCTCTAGAGCCAGAGAACCAGGTCAGCAGAACTGCTTTAGAGCCATAGGACTGGGTCAGCAGAGCTGCTCTAGAGCCAGAGAATTAGGTCAGCAGAGCTGCTGTAGAACAGAGAAACCAGGTCAGCAGAGCTGCTTCAGAGCCAGAGAACCAGGCTAGCAGAGCTGCTTAAGAGCCATAGAACCAGGCTAGCAGAGCTGGTTTAGAGTCAGAGAACCAGGTCAGCAGAGGTGCTCTAGAGCCTAAGAACCAGGTCAGTAGAGCCAGAGAAACCCGATCAGAAGAGCTGCTTTAGAGCCAGAGAACCAGCTCAGCAGAGCTGCTCTAGAGCCTAAGAACCAGGTCAGTAGAGCCAGAGAAACCCGATCAGCAGAGCTGCTTTAGAGCCAGAGAACCAGCTCAGCAGAGCTGCTTTAGAGCCAGAGAACCAGGTCAGGAGACCTGCTGTAGAGAATGAGAAACCCGGTAAGCAGAACTGCTTTAGAGTTAGAGAACCAGGTCAGCAGAGCTGCTTTAGCGGGAGAGAACCTGGTCAGCAGACCCGCTGTAGAGTCACAGAAACCAGGTCAACAGAGCTGCTTTAATGCCAAAGAACCAGGTCAGTACAGCTGCTCTAGCTGACACAGACTGACTGACACTGACTGACTGATATTGACTGACTGACACTGATTGACTGACACTATCTGACACTGATTGACTGACACTGACTGACTGACTGACACTGACTGACACTGATTGACACTGACTGAGTGACACTGACTGACACTGATTGACTGACACTGACTGACACTGATTGACTGACTCTGACTGTCTGACTGACTGACATTTGACACGGACTGACACTGACTGACTGACACCGACTGACTACTATCTAATACTCTACTAATAACTCTCTACTGCTCTCTCTTTCTCTCTCTACTACTCACTCTCTTCTACTCTCTACTACTCACTCTACTACTCTCTACTACTCTCTACCACTCACTCTCTACCACTCTCTCCCTACTATTCACTCTCTACTACGCACTCTACTACTCTCTACTACTCACTCTCTACTACTATCTACTACTCACTCTACAACTCACTCTCTACTACTCTCTACTACTCATTCTCTACTACTCCACTACTCTCTACTGCTCACTCTCTATTACTCACTCTCTACTACTCTCTCTCTACTACTCACTCTCTACTACTCTCTACTACTTACTCTCTACTACTCTCTACTACTCTCTCTCTACTTCTCACTCTATTTCTCACACTACTACTCACTCTCTACTACTCACTCTCTACTACTCTCTGCTAATCACTCTCTCCTACTCCCTACTACTCACTCTACTTCTACTTCTCACTCTCTACTACTCTCTCTCTGCTACTCACTCTCTACTACTCACTCGCTACTACTCTCTACCACTCACTCTCTACTACTCTCTACTACTCACTCTACTACTCACTCTCTACTACTCACTCTCTACTACTCACTCTCTACTTCTCACTCTACTACTCTCAACTACTCACTCTCTGCTACAGTCTCTACTACTCTCTACTACTCATTCTCTACTCTCTATTACTCTGTACCTCTCTACCTCGACCTCTCCACCTCTACACCTCTAGCCTCTCTACCTCTCTCTATCTCTCTCATCTCGCACACATATGCTCATATATATGCATATATATGCATTGATATATATACATACATATATAAACATATATGTAATCTGCATGTCTATATAAATACAAATATAAATGCATGCATACATATACATATACATATATGCATACATATGCATGTTATGTACATGAAAGTTTGAAAAACACTAATAATGGCAAAGCTAAAAAGCCACCTAATTACAAACAGAATTGCTTTAACTTAAACAAAGGCGATACCTATTGCATTTTCAATGCTTGTTTACTTTGGTTCCATCAAGAGGGCATTCAGATGTGTCACACATTTGCCATAAATTCTGAATGTTAGCACTCTAGTTGCTCTTTAGATCACTGTAGTAAAGCTACTGCACACAAGGGAAGTCTGCTGCTGGTATTCAAAGTGCATGTTTCAGTCTGCATGTTAGAATTTTTTAATGAAATAGAAGAGGATTTGAGAAGTCAAAATGTACCCTAATTTTTCTTTCTGCAGCACTAATCATAATTATTATGGCAAAATGAAATCCCTCGTTTTGTTCCTTTGAAAATTAAATGTTTTAAGTGTTACCACTTTATTCAAATCAAGATGGCTTCAGGTGTTCCATACTTTTGTCATAAGAAAGACTGTTAGCACTCTAGTTGTTTTTTAGAACACTCTGGGACATTCTGTCTTTGGGCTATACTTGGGCTACATCTGGGTGATATTTGTGCTACATTTGGGCTCTTTTGTCTCTGGTGGACATCTTGGGAGACTTATTTGTTATGAAGTTTCCTAATTTCCTCATTTACTATAGTCTCCTCAGTAGGAAATTCTTTCAGTTGTTTACTATAATTCCATCAAGAAGGCATTCAGATGTGTCACACATTTGCCAGAAATTCTGAATGTTAGCACCCTAGTTGCTTATTAGATCACTGTAGTAAAGCCACGACCGATTTGCCCACCACTCCGCAAACACGCTTCCTGGTGCACTCTTGGATGGGGATTGAAGACCCCTTTACTTCAGGGGGTCCTTAATGGCCAACTAGCCTACGTATACATCCAGTAAGCCCCACACAGTAGGATTGCTGAGAGGTGGACACAGGCTACACCCCCTTACTCCACAACTCTGCTAACGTGCCTCCTGGTGTGCTCTTGGTAGAGGGATGAATTTCCTGGGGGCCAACTAGCCTTCCTGTTATCTCTAGTAAGCCCAGTCCAGAGCCACACCTCCTTTTTACACCACTCTGCAAACATGCCTCCTGGCGCACTCATGCTCGGGGGCTGAAGTCCACTTTTGACCTGAGGTCCTCAGGACACAAGAGGACCTCATTGCCCCACCAGCAGTGCACCAAGAGGTGCATTTGCAGAGTGGTGTAAAAAGAGGCATGGCCTCAGACCACCTCTCAGCAACCCCACTCTCTGGAGCTTACTGGATGTACATGGTGGGCTAGCTGGTCCCCAGGAACCCTCAGGAATGAAGAGGAATCAATCCTTCAACATAGAACCTTCCAGGGGGTGCATTTGCAGAGTAGTGCAGGGAGGGAGCAGGGTCTCCAGTGATATGCCAGCTTTTTCTAAATTTTGTTTTCGGAAGGGGGGCTTCCCTTTGTTATTTTTGTGCCCTTGGGACCCCATCCCCCAGGGCCTGAGAATTTTTGGGGTTTTAGTCTGTCACAGCAATAATACTCACCTTATGCACTCTTATGAATAATACTCTCTTCAAGACTGTTGCAGCAACAATGCTCTGCGTACACCTTTACAAATAATAGTCTCCTTCAGTCTGGTGCAGCAACAATACTCTGCTTACACCCTCGCATGCATAATACCCTCCTTCAGTCCGTTGCAGCAATAATACTCTCCTTTCTCTGAGTGCCCACTATCTCTGATCTACCACTTGGTCTCAGGGAGAATACTAGCTAGTCACCTCATCTGTAATATTCTGAGCATTCCTCCACCACGTATAAGATACTCTTTTCACCCTCCTACTATTTCTTGGTATCAGTCTCAGCTTTTTTCTCTTCCTTTTTTATAATGGTCTCTTTTTTCTGCTGCTGGAATCCATGATAGCGAAGTGAATGTGGCTTTCAGCAATAGAGGTTTACTCCCTGAGGCTTCGATTAACCATACTCATTTTACTGGTACCCCCATGGATTCACATGCACTCGGAGTAACACTACAGAAAATCCCAACTTTCTCTGCAACATTGCATTATGAATTTACGTTTCATTTTTCGGATGCGGCCTCTCACAATGGCCATGTTTTTGATATTTTTTGTGCAATTTCTTTTCCATGTTGCTAAATTGGGGGTTTAGGCCTAGGTTCTGGTTGTGAGGTCTATACACATCTCTTATTAGCGGATTGAACAAGCACAGTTACAGCTCATACAACCGAGCAGTGAGTGCCATTAAAAATACTTTTATTGAACATTTGAAGATGATTTTGGCCAGCGCTGCAATGCTCTCTTAAATGAGGGCTGTTTTACTCGAATAAGAATGAATGTAACACACAATGAAAATGCAAAAGAAGAGGGCTGTGGACTGTGTATGTGAGGTGAAATCAGGGGTAACCCAAAAACCACCAATGAAGGTACTGTCGGCAGTGAAGAGGCAAGAGGGGTTCAGAAAGAGTAAGTGAAGAGTGATACTTGGATACTGTGTGGGATTGTTCTGCTGTTTATTTAGGGAGTTTTCCGATTGTGGCAACCGAGTAGCCCCAGCACTCAACCTATACAAGGGTGAGATAGGGAAACACATGGCATGTTTCCAAGGAGCCAGCAGAATGCCACTGACCTAGTAAGGGACATTTTCCAACCAGTTTTTCAGCACAGAACCAAGTTTCACCTTTAACAAGAACACCGCTGTATGCAGCTCTTTCTCTCTGGCTTTCTGGTGAAGTTATTGCATTGGCTGCATTATGGGTGTCTGTAAAGGATGCACCATGCCCAGTGCACATATATCTGAGGGGGCGTGTCTAGGAAATGTGAGAACACGCGTTCACAGTTGTTTGCCCATGTGTGCCAAGTTAGGGGAAGCCATGCAAGAGACTATGCAAAGTGGATGGGGTAGCGGACATTTTGACAATCTATATCAATGGAAGAGAAAATGTTATTCAAAGTTTAGAAATTTAATTTTTTTTGCCCTAAACGGAGTGACACTTGACCCTGAAGAGGGACAGTGCACGCATTCAAAAAATTTCAGATTAAAATGAAAGAAAGAATATTAGCAATGTGGCAACTATGATAGGTGGTGCACTTCTTCAACAGCCTAATGCCCTGCGCATTAAAAGTGTAAGGACTCGCTACACATGGCTGTCTGCACACTGTGCCTGAGGCGCGTCAGCGCAGGACATCTGAAGTTGGGTGACCTTGTTCTTCTGTTTGCTTGGCAGCCATATTGCATCTTAAAGAAGGTTGGTTCTAAGTAGTCAGTTTTAAACAGATTAATACGTACACATAAATAGGCCCTTTCAATATATGGAGACATAAACCTGCATTCGGTTTTCCGAATAGTGACTCCTGCAAGCAGAAAGCAGGAGGCACTCCAGGCCATGAAAGCGTTTTTTTTATTTTTTAGAGTTTTATATAGAGCGTACTAGACCCGAGACATCGGGTATCAGTGCGCTTTACATGTGCACCAGTTTTATTACATGAGGACACGTTCATTTTTGTTACGCACGGGGAGATTAAGTGGTTTGCCCCAAATCACAGGATGTTGAGCGTCGTTACCGAGACTCAAACCCAGTTCCCAAGCTTTGAGGTCGACCGCTCTAGCCTTAAGGCTACATCCTCTCCCCCTACTTTAATTACCTTAGCTTAACTATTTTTACAGTTATTGTTGTGCAATCGATCAGTTTTACAACCATAACTTTAATAACATCTTATTAAGGACTCATTTCAAATTCAGTTTTGAATTACTGATAGATCACAGACCAGGAGTGACCCGCTCAACTTAAAACCCTGCAAATCAGAATGTATACAGAGTAACTAGAGTGGATTTAGACAGTAGCTCTGCTATCTCTGTTAGGACTGGAAAGAAATAAGCAAAGGCAAATAAATAGACTCTTCCTTATTTGAAAAGATTTCTATCTTCAGAGCTCCTCTGCCTATCAACGGTGGTCCGACAATATTGTTTTCCGCATACCCCACTTGACATGAGATGTGGACCAGTGGTTATGAATTTGACACCGAAGCCAGCAAACCAGTGTTAAAATCCCTGTTCTACAATATGTTCATAACTGGTGATGCTGATTGAAGTACCTATTTTTACCATGTCCCAGTTTCCAGGTCTGCCAAAATCAGAAGCACTTAAAAATAATGGGGAACATGCATCAATGTTGCTGTTTGCGAATCCTTAATTGCGAAAATTAAGGAATCGCAATTAAGGATTCGCAAACGGCAATGCATGAATAAATCGCAATTTTTTTACCGAATCGGTATTTTTCCTTAATTGTGATTCACAATTTGCGAATCTCAATTAAGGAAAACCCTTCCCATTGATTCCTATGGGCCAAAGGCCCATAGGAATCAATAGGAAGGCATTTACAAATTGCGATTTTGAATTTGCGGATCGCATTTTGAAAAGGCAATTTCAAGGGTGCAGGGGGGTCCAAAGAACTCCTCCCTGCACCCCTGAAATTAAACTTAACTGCAATTTACACACACACACATGTCCCAAGGACATGTGTTTGTGTAAAATGCAACTTTCAAAAATGCATTTTTGTGCATGTTTGACTGTTTTCGGTAAATTAGCAGGAGGTCCAACCTCATGCTAATTTACCGCTTCCAAATTGATTATTCGCAATTTAAAAATGATCATGCATTGCATTTAAGAAATCTGAAATTGCGATTTCTTAAATGCAATCGCAATTTTAGAAATTGCAACATGATTGCGATTCCTAAAATTGCGAAATACATGAGGCATTCCATTTTTGATAATTGCATTCGCAAACGGCCGAAAATTGCGATTCGCACCGTTTGCGAATGCAATTATCTTTGATGCATGTGCCCGTTAGATCTGGAGTCACTCCTGCACAGGGATAGGCCTCTACATGCAAAAAGAATAGGCAAGTGATGAGCACATCTGAAATAGTCACCGCTTTGTCCCCTAACTCCTGCTTTGTGCATCATCATTGCCACCTTGAGGCTGAGACAGCAAAAATCTCCCTTGCCACAAGTTCTTGGATCTAGGTGTCCCACGTGCCACTCTCTGAATCACCTTAGGCCTAGGGTGAACAGGCATGCCAGATTTTCCCAGATGATCCTGGTTTTTCAACAGTTGTCCCAGCAGATTTTGGTTAGGTGTCTCAAATTTACATTTTATTTATTTTCTTAGTGCCTCTTCTGTGTTTCTATGGGGATGAGGGCAGTCATTCTTTATTGAGGTAAATTCGTAGTCCTTCCTCTATTTTTGCAAAATGTCCCTTTTTTTGGGTTGCAGTATGTTCTGGTCACCCTACTCAGGCCCAATACCTGTTCACGCATTCAAACTCCCACAACAATAAATACAAATGATAAAACACCCTTCTGTGTATCAGGCACATTAACCCGCAGAGATGCAGTACCGGATGAAATTCCAAAACACAGGGGTAAATAAGGGTGTGCAGAACCCATGCAGATGGGATTAAGTCATTAAGTGTGTTTAGCAGTTTTAGCTGGAGCTGCACACCGGCTTTCCAACACCCTCACTAATGCTCCCACCAGTAGATTCCTGTGACAGGACCTGGCCCTCGTCTGTCAGCCCTCGGGGGTAGCTCCTCTAATTGATGGCGGGGTCAAGGAGAGTTACATAATGTGAGACTGCTACAGCAGCACCCTCAGCGAGCGTGGTAAAGTGTATAAAATAGGGATGGCTGCTTTCATAACTATATGTACCTCTCTTGCCACTTTCTGCCCTTTTCATTTTTCCTGCTGCCCTGCTTTGCATCTTTCTGTACTTCTTTTGCCTCTTTCTATACATTTTGTCCTCTTTCTGAACCTCTCATACTTCATTCTGCAATTCTCCAACTTTTTTCTAAATTGTGTTTGCCTCTTTCAGCTCGTCTCTTGCATTTTTATTTGCTTCTACTGCTTCCTTATGCACCTCTCTTGCTTCTTTCTGCACTTCTCCTGTCTCCTTATGTATTGCCTCTTTCTGCCCTTCTCTTGCTTTTAGTACCTCTTATTCTTCTTTCTGCAGCTCTCCTGCCTCTTTCTGTACCTCTTTTGTTTCTTTCTGCACTTATCTGGTGTCTTTCTGCACCTCTCTTGCTTATTTCTGCACCCCTCCTGCACCCCTCCTGCTTCTTTCTGCACTTCACTTGCCTCTTTCTGCACTTCTCTTCCCTCTATCTGTACTTCTTTGTCTCATTCTGCACTTCTTTTTCCTCTTCTGTACATTTCATCCTCTTTCTGCACTTATTTTGCTTCTTTCTGCAAGTCTATTTATTCTTTCTGCACCTCTCTTTCCTATTTCTCCTCTTCTCTTCCCGCTTTCTGCACTTTTCTTGCTTCTTTCTGTACCTCTCTTGCTTCTTTATGCTCATCCCTGGCCTCTTTCTGCATTTCTCTTCCCTCTTTCTCCACTTCTCTTACCACTTTCTGCACCCCTCTTGCCTCTTTCCGCATATTTTTCCTATTTCTGCACCTCTATTGCTTCTTTCTGCCCTTCTATTGCCTCTTGCTTCACTCCTCTTGCCTCTCTCTTCACTTTTCTTGGTTCTCTCCGTACCTCTCTTTCTTCTTTCTGTACACCGCTTGCTTCTTCATAATCTTACCTTGCCTCTTCATGCTTTTTTCTTACCTCCTTCTCTACTTTACATGCCTCTTTCTGCATCCCTCTTCATGTCTCTGTACCTCCATTGCTACTTTTCTGCACTTCCATTGCCGCTTTCTGTACATTTTGTCCTCTTTATGTACTTCTCTTGCTTATTTCAGCACATTTATTGCGTCTTTCTGCAACTCTCTTGATTCTTTCTGCACCTGTCTTGCTTCATTCTGTACATTGCTAGCCTCTTTCTCACTTCTTTTGCTTCGTTCTGAAGATTTCTTGCTTGTTTCTGTACTTCTCTTGCTTGATTCAGCACCTCATTTGCATCTTTCTGCACTTCTCTTGCTTCTTTCTGCACTTCACTAGCCTCTATGTGTACTTCTTTGCCTCTTTCTGTAATTTTCTGTCCTATTTCTGTATATTTCATCCTCTTTCTGCACTTCTCTTGCTTCTATTTGCTCTTCTATTGCTTCTTTCTGAACCTCTCTTGATTCTTTCTGCACCTCTTTTTCCTCTTTCTTCACTTCTCTTCCCTCTTTCTGCACTGTTCTTGCTTGTTTCTGTACCTCTGTTGCTTCTTTATGTATCTCTTTTGCTTCTGTATGTAGCTTTCTTTCTTCTTTCTGCCCCTCTCTTGCTTCTTTCTTCATTTCTCTTGCCACTTTCTGCATCCTTCCTGCCACTTTCTGCATCCCTCTCGCCTCTTTATGCACATTCTTCCTATTTCTGTACCTTGATCTCTTCTGTCTGCACTTCTATTGCCTTTTTCTGTACATGTTGTCTTCTTTATGTACTTATCTAGCTTCTATTGTTTCTCTCTCCACCTCTCTTGCTTCTGTTTCCACCTCTCTTGCTTCATTCTGTACATTTCTTGCCTCTTTGTCACATCTCTTGCCTCTTTCTGCACATCTCTTGCTCGTTTCTATACCTCTCTTGCTTCTTTCTGCAACTCTTTTGCTTCTTTCTGCACTACTGCTGCTTCTTCCTGCACCTCTCTTTCTTATTATTGCACCCCTTGTGCTTTTTCTGCACTTTTCTTGCTTCTTTCTGCAATCCACGTGCCTCTTTCTGCATTTCTCTTGACTATTGGTGTACTTCTTTGCCTCCGTCTGTACTTCTCCTTCCTCTTTCTGTACATGTCATCCTCTTTCTGCACCTCTATTGCTTCTTTCTGCACTTCTCTTGGCTATTTCTGCACTCCTCTTGCCTCTTTATGCACTCTTTTCTTGGAACTCTCTGTACCTTTCTTTCGTCCTTCTGCACCTCTTGTACTTTTTCTGTACCTTCCTTCCTCCTACTGCAGTTCTCTTTCTGCACTTGACTTGCTCTGTCTGCACCTCTCCTGCTTGTTTCTACACTTCTCTTTTAACTTCATGCACCTCTCTTGCCTTTTTCTGCACTTCTTTTGTCTCCTTCTTCACTTTGATTGCCTCTTTCTATTGCTCTCTTGCTTATGTATGCACCTCTTTTGCTACTTTCTGTAATTCTCTTGCTTCATTCTGTACCTCTATTGTGCTTTCTGTATTCCTCTTGCATCTTTCTGCATGTCTCTTCCTTCTTTCTGTACCTCTCATGCTTCTTTAATCATCTCTATTGCTTCTTCCTGTACCCATTGCCTCTTTATGCACCTCTCTTGCTCTTACTGCATTCCTCTTGCAGCTCTATGTAATTCTCTTCCTTCTTTATGCACCTCTCTTGCTTTTGTCTGTACTTCCCTTGTCACTTTTCCACACATCTCCTTCCTCTTTCTGCACTTCTATTGCTTCCTTCTCCACCTCTCATGCTTCATTGTGTTCCTCTCTTGCCTATTTCTGCACTTCTCTTGCCTCTTTCTGCATTTCTCTTGCTTCGTTCTCTATCCCTCTTGCTTCTTTCCGCACCCCTTTTGTTTCTTTCTGCCCTTCTCTGGTGTCTTTCTGGACCTCTCTTGTATATTTCTTCACCCATCTTACTTCTTTCTGCACTTCTCTTGCTTTTTTTTGTACTTCACTTGCCTCTTTCTGCACTTCTCTTGCCCTTTTTTACTAATTTCTACCTCTTTCTGCACCTTTCTTGATGCTTTCTTCACCTGTATTGCTTGTTCCTGCTCCCCTGTTGCCTCTTTCAGCAGCACTCTTCCTGCTTTATTTACCTTTATTGCTTCTTTATATACTTCTCTTGCTTTTTTCTGATCCTTCCTTTCCTCTTTCTGTACTAACCCGTTCTGCAACTCTCTTAACTCTTTCTAAACCTCACTTGTCTCTTCCCATATGTTTCTTCCTCTTTATGCACTCTTTTGCTTCTTTCTTTGCTACTTTTGCTTCTGTTTCCACCCCTTATACTTGTTTTAGCACCCTTCTTGCATCCTTCAACAGCACTCTTGCTTCTTTCCGTAACTCCCTTGCCTCTTTCTGAACTTATCTTGTTTCCTTCTGCATCTTTCTTCCTATTTCTGTACCATTGGCCTAGTTCTGCACCTCCCATGCTTCTTTCTGCACCCCTCATTCTACTTTCTGCAAATCTCTTGCTACGTTCTGCTCTACACTTGAATCTTTTTATCACATTTCTTCCTCTAGCTGCACTTCTTTGCTTTTTCATCACTTTTCTTGCCTCTTTGTGCACCTCTCTTGCCTCTTTCTGCACTTCTCTTGCCTCTTTCTGCAAATTCTTCCTATATATAAAATTCTCTTTTTCTATCTGTACTTCTCTTGCCTCTTTCTGCTCCTCTTTTGCCTCTTACTTCACTTCTATTACATCTTTTTGATCCTCCATTGATTCTTTCCACACCTCTTGTGCTTCTTTCTGCACCTTTCTTTCACCTTCAAGAGTTCTTTTTTTTTCTGCACCACTCTTGCCACTTTCTGCAGCTCTCCATCCTGTTTCTGAACTTTTCTTTCTTCTATCTGCAACTCTCTTGCTTTTTTCTCTACTTCTCTTGCTTCTTTCTGCGCCTCTGTTTCTTCTTTCTGCACCCCTTTTTCTTCTTTCTGCACTTCCCTTGCTTCTTTCTGTAATTTTCGTACTTCTTTCTGCAACTCTATTGCTTATTTATGCACCCCTCTAGCTTCTTTCTGTACTTCTCTTGATACTCTTTGCATTTCACTTTCCTCTTTCTGCACTTCACTTGCCATTTTATGCGTATTTCTTCCCTTATCCTCACCTCTATTGCGTCTGTCATGACTTGTTTTGCCTTTTTTTGGAACTCTTTTCCCTCTTTCTGCACTTCTCTTGCCTCTTTCTGCACTTCTATTGTCTCTTTCTTCACTTTTGTTGCCTCTTTCTGTACCTCTCTTACTTTTTCCGTACCTCTCAGGCTACTTTCTATACCTCTTTTGCTTCTTTCTGTACTTCTCTTGCTTCAATATATACATTTCCTGCTCTACTGCATGCCTCTTGCCTCGTTCTGCATTTCTCTACCTCTACCTCTCCTGATTTTTTCATCACCTCTCTTGATTCTTTCTGTACCACTGTTTCCTCTTTCTGCACCTCTCTTGCTTCTTTCTGTTCCTCTCTTGCTTATTTCTGCACTTCTCTTGCCTCTTTCTGAACTTGACTTGCCTTTTTATGTATATTTCTTCCTCTTTCTTCATTTCTCTTTCTTCTCTATTCACTTCTCTTGCCTCTTTCTTCACTTTCTAAACATCTTGCACTTCTTTGCCTCATTCAGCACTTCTCTTGATTCCTTATGTACATTTTATCCTCTTTCTGCACTCATTTGTCTTCTTTCAGTACTTCTCTTGCTTCTTTCTTTACCTCTCTTGCGTTTTCCTGCACTTCTGTTGCATTTTAAGCACTTGTCTCTTTCTGCATATCTACTGCTTCTTTCCACACCTCTCTTGCCTTTTACTAAACCTCTGTTGCATCATTCTGCACCACTCCTGCCCCTTTTGGCAAATTTCTACCTCTATCTGCAACTGTATTGCTGGTTTCATCACCTCTATTGCTCATTTCTGCACCATTCTTGCCTCTTTCAGTACCACTCTTGCTGCTTTCTGCACCTTTCTTGCTTCTTGCTGTACTTCTCTTGTTTATTACTGCTCCTCTCTTTCCTATTTAAGCACTTACCTTGTCCCGTTCTGCATTTCTCTTACCTCTTCCTACACCTTATGGGTCTCTTTCTGTATGTTTCTACCTCTTTTTCCTTCTTTCTTTCGCTTCTTCTGCTTCTGTATCCACCTCTATACTTATACTTATAATGTGTGGAGAAGCGTGGCTCAATGGTTAGAGCGGCAGACCCTGATGCAGAGGTCTGGCCCGGGACCAGGATTCAATTTTCGCCTCGGTGCCTAGTCTAATCATGGGTCCCACTCTGTGACTCTGGGCAATAGCTTGCTTAATCTCCACAACGGCCCCAGCAGCGCTTGGATGCCTGGCTTCACCTCGGGGGTGCCCAGAAGTGGACATCTCACAGAGAAATCCAGGAAGGGTTCCACAGTGGTATACGTACAGCGCCAGGAGACCCCGAAATGGGATGACAGTTGCGCTTTACAAGTACACACACATTTACATTTACATACTTGTTTTATTACCCTTCTTGAATCCTTTGGTAGCTCTCTTGCTTCTTTCTAGAACTCTCTTGCCACTTTCTGCACTTATCTTGCCTTCTTCTGTATCTGTATTCCTATTTATGCATATTCCTACACCTCTCGTGTTTCTTTCTGCACCCCTCTTTCTTCTTTCTGCACTTCTCTTGCCTCTTTCCAGCATTTCATTTACCTATTTCTGCACTTCTCTAGCCACTTTCTGCACTTCACTTGCCTCTTTATGCACAGTTCTTCCTCTATCCGAACCTCTCTTGTCTCTTTCTGCACTTTTATTGCCTCTTTCTGTACCTCTGTTGCCTCTTTCTGCACATTCTTCCTATTTCTGCACTTCTCTTGCTTCTAGCAGCACGTCTCTTGCCTCTTTCTGCTCTCCTCTCGTCTCTTTCTGCACTTCTGTTGTGTCTTTCGGTACCTCTGTTTATTCTTTCTGCACCTCTTGGGTACCTTTCTATCTCCCTCTGCTGTTCTCTTTTTTATCTTTCTGTGCCTCTCTCACCCTTTCTGCGTCTCTCTAGCTTTTTTCTGTACCTTTCTTGCTTCTTTCTTCACCTCTTTTGCTTCTTTCTGCATTTTTTTTCCTTATTCTGCAATGTTCTTGCTTCTTTCTGCACTTATCTTGCTTCTTTCTGCACTTCACTTTTCTCTTTCTGTACTTCATTTGCCTCTTTCTACACATTTCTTTCACTATCTACACCTATCTTTCTTCTCTCATGACATATTGTGCCTATTTTTAGAACTCTCTTCCCTCTTTCTGTACTTCTCTTTCCTCTCTCTGCACTACTCTTTCCTCTCTCTGCACTTCTATTGTCTATTTCTTCATATCAGTTACCTCTTTATGTACCGTTCCTGCATTTACTGTACCTCTATTGCTTCTTATTGCACCTCTTTTCCTTCTTTCTGTACTTCTCCTGCTCCATTTAGTACCTCTCATGCTATTTCTGCATTCCACTTGCCTCTTTCTGCACTACTCTTCCTTTTTTCAGCACCTCTCCTGCTTCTTTTGTCACATCTCTTGCTTTTTTCGCACCACTGTTGCCTCTTTCTTTACCTCTCGTGCTTTTTTTCTGTACCTCTCTTGCTTATTTCTGCACTTCTCTTGTCTCTTTCTGCACTTCACTTGCATTTTTAAGTACATTACTTCCTCTATTTTCATCTTTCTTGCCTCTTAATTCACTTATCTTTCCTCTTTGGGCACTTCTCTTTCTTCTTTCTTCACTTCTCTAACCTCATTCTGCACCTCATTACCTCTTTCTGCACATCTCTTGATTCCTTCCATACACTTCATCCTTTTTCGGCACTTCTTTTGCTTCTTTCATTACTTCTCTTGCCTCTTTCTGCACTTTACTTGCCTTTTTATGTTAATTTTTCCTCTATCTTCATCTCTCTTTTTTCTTTAATCAATTCTCTTGCTTCTGAATTACATGCCACCTCTCCCCGATTGACATTAGGTTCACTAGGGATAGTCATCAGGTAGGAGGCCCTGCTCAGTCAGCAATCATCTTGCTATTAGGCATGTGTAGGCATGTGTATATCTCCTCATTTCTCATTTTAATGTCTTTCTCTTACCTTTTAGGGAACCCAATTCATTATATCTAACCCTGGAAATTGCTGTAGGCCCAACACAACATTAAAGGGGTGTCCTCATGAACTTGTCTGTTGTTGGACAAAGGCAGAAGGCAGAATTGTACTATGTATACCAATGAATGGACACAGTTCCTAAAATGCGGTGCAAAAAGTCACCCACACTTAAGGGTGCAAGAAAAGTCACCCATACATTTAGAAAGAAAAAAGTACAAAGGAAAGAAAGGAAAATCTTAGGTAAGGATACCCACTGGTGAGGGGAAAGAAACCTTTGTCCTCTGTTGCCCTCACACACCCCTCTCCCCGATTGACATTAGGTTCACTAGGGATAGTCATCAGGTAGGAGGCCCTGCTCAGTCAGCAATCATCTTGCTATTAGGCATGTGTAGGCATGTGTATATCTCCTCATTTCTCATTTTAATGTCTTTCTCTTACCTTTTAGGGAACCCAATTCATTATACCTAACCCTGGAAATTGCTGTAGGCCCAAAACAACATTAAAGGGGTGTCCTCATGAACTTGTCTGTTGTTGGACAAAGGCAGAAGGCAGAATTGTACTTTGGTGGACCCTCAGCATCTACAAATGTCTATTTTTTTCTTCTTGTCTGCATCATTTTACCATTTGCTGGACAGGGATGCGGGAGGAGGTATTAGAAGCATATGAAGGCATGATTCTGAGGGTTTGCAAACTCCTGATGCCCACACTCACCAGCACTCAGGAGTCACTAATCCCAAAATGGTTTGATAGGGATTGTTCAAAAACTCTGCACGATTTGAAGGCAGCTTTGAAGCAGTCCCAGAGGGACTGGCAATTGATTAGATATTGCAGGCGAGCCTACAAGCTGGCTCACAAGGAGTGTGGATACAATTTACATGAGTCAACCTGGGACGAGCTATTTCAAGGCTGTGAAACAGGGATAGTTGCCTTTTTTGAGGTGGTGTGAACAGGCCTTGTTTCTCTGTTGGTCCTGGCATGCTTTTATGTCATCATATCCCGTGGCAACTTTGGATGGCTCATATTGAGTGGGGATGGGATAGGTGGTAAAACTCCTGGGGCATAGAGAATCGGCACCGAGTGGTTTTCGCATTAGATGAAATCCAACAACAAATTATTGCCTTGTCCAGAAGCTAGGCCCCCGGCCAGATCTTTTTAAACCTAATATTGAGGTTTATGTCCCGCTATTAACGCAGGTCTTAAATACTGTTGCAAAGGAGGGGTTGATAAAAGAAAACGCACAATGCCATAGGGCAATCTCACTTTTGAATGCTATTGTTAAGGTTCTGGGGAGGGTGGTGTTGTATAGGCTGTCTGACTGGGCAGAAGAGAGTATGAATTCAGGGTATGGAGTTGGACTGCAGACCAATGCCTCAGCCTCCATCTATTCATCAATAAATGCACTGTGGCTCGACCAGAGTCCCTACATCTCAAGTTTATGGATTTGAAGTCTGCTTTTGATAAGGTAAATTGAGCTAAATGTAGGGCTCTGCTTAGTGAGCTGGGGGTCGATCCTAGTACTGTGGCATTTTATCAGATCTACACTCAATGACCTCAGCCTTGGTGCATTTCTCTCAAAGAGCAGAACATACCTGATCATTTGCAATAGGCTGTGGGATCACTGGGGTGCATACTTACACCTTGTTAACTTTGTTGGTTAGAGTCCGCAATCCTATTGGTGTTGACTGGCTGTCCTGATCCTGTTTTGCTATATGTGGACAATGCGGTTCTGATGTCTCTGACTGCACAGGGGCCTGACTTGCTGCTGGCCAAGTATGTGTTTTTTATGGAACTCCTGGACCTCTTGGTTAGTTTTTCAAAGTCCTATGTATTGGGAGTGGGCCCCAAATCAACCAGCAGTAAGACATTTACTGTATCCAAACTCAATGACTTCCCCTATTTGGGAGTTCTATTTGATACAAAAAACTGTTGGAAACCACTGGTGGAGGCCAAAAGATCAGAGTCCCCAAAAAATCATGGGGCAGTTTATAGTTTTGCACATAGTCTTCATTCCAGGGCACCAAGGGACCGTTTAAAAACTATAGCAAGCTAAGTGTATCGCACAGCTGCAATATGGTAGCAAGGTTTGGGGGTACACTAAGGTGGATTGGATTCAGACTATGGAGAAAAACTTTCTCTGCAAGCTGTTCCAGGTCCCCCAGTCCACCCTGGCATTTTCTGTGCATGCAGAATTAGGGCTTGATTATGTCTCAGACCGAGTCACCCTAATCCCACTATTGTGCTGGATAAAGAGCTGGAATAGGAGGAGCTGAAGTTAATTTGGTTGATTCCTGACTACTGTCTGTCTCTAGACCAGGCATTGAGTATTCCATGGTTAGCTCATGGTAAGGTAGATTTTCAAAAAAATTTTTGATTGATGGTAATTCCGGTCATACACTAAAAACCCTGATGATGTCCCGGATGGGGACGAAACGCGCTGGCTGTTAATTTGGTAATCTTGGTTTCATGTGATATTATTTATTATGTCTTCTGGAAGCTGATTGGACTGAATACATGCTTCAGAATAAAGAATAAATCTATGTTAATCTTCGCTTGTTGTATGAGCATTTATACAAATTGTTGATATTTTAAAATGTATTAGGAAAGTGATAAATTAGTGCATTTGATTGAGCATACTCCCTTAAATTTCTAGCTTTACCTGCAAATATTGTAGAGTCATGTAGTCAGATACTTATCTCTGCTTGTTTTAGACTCTAGATATAACATCAAAGGCTCTTGAATACCGATCGAATAAATTTGACTTACAGATAGCTCTGTTGGTATCATTAGCACAATGTACTGCAGCCATTGACTCTTGCTTTGAAGAAATACAGCCTACAATAATGGAGTTATTGATGGAGGCCAAGGAAACATAAACAGTTAATGAACAGTACGACTAACTTAACCAGTGTTATACTTTTAGCCTAATTATTGAAAACATACAATAATTTCCAGCAATTGTGTGCCGACTGGTAGGAGAGATACAAATTATTAAGGCACAACTCCATCTAAACATGGATAATAATCTTACCAAATCTACAACAGACATTAAGAAATTATCACAAAAAATATCCCCTCGATGAAATACTTATGTGCAACAACCACAAAACAAACACATTATAACAGTTGATATGGATCATAATCAGGATCCCTGTGGTAACAATGACTGTGAAAGTCCTAAGTCTGTGGACCTGGTAACTGTTATTATATAATGTATAATATAATATATAATGCACCAGAATTGTCTGATGAAATTATTATTCTAAATAAAAGTATGATGTCAAATTGTTTAATGGAACATGTCATTTCAAAGAATAAACAGAAAAAAATCAGAAAACAAAATAAAAAGAAAGAGAAAATTGAAAAGCCAAACAAACTAAAAGAGTCGACTGAGAAATTATTTCTAATATTTCAGCAATCAAGAAGATCAGAAACAAATACAAATCCGCATAACAATATAACTTTTCCTGCTAATGGAGAGCAGTTGAATGTTAAAAGCTTGCTTTAGAAGTTCCAACAAAGGCAAACAACAAATGGTTTGTTCCCTTACCAAGACCTAAATGGAGGTGATTTCAACTCGGCAGCTTCCCAACAAATCTACAAAAAATAATGCATGCAACATATTAATTCAAGTATAATAAGCTCAAAAGTTGACACCCATACGCCAAGTAAACATACAGCTCTATAAAAGGTCATGAAATTACCAGGAGTTACAGCAATGAACAACCTCGCAGAAACAGCAAATATCTGATCAAGCCAGTTTAACTGAGTCTTCTATGGACAGTGACCAACATTAGAAACATCTACTCTCCATTGCAAACCAGCCTTTAGTAGAAACAATGTACAAATGGCCAATCTCATATAAGAGCTGTCACACAAGTTCAACACAAACCATTATTAACTATCATTAAAGAAGAAACACTTGTAAATAAATCTACTTTCATTGGAAACAAACCATTAACAGATGTTGATATATGGTAAAAGCTCATGCATATGGAGGGGTCTCAAAGGGAAAACACGAAAACAGTATTTCAACTCCTTAGTGAATCATGTGGTAACAATGATATCTTAAATAGAGCTAATATCTTGAAACTATTGGCAGCACAGGAAGATCTAAAACATCTGCCAACCTCTTATATAGAGGCTATATAATTTAAGAGCGGTAATCCGTATCAGGCCACTCTAGTAACCTGGGTATCATCCAAAATTACGGCTCTCATTATATCAAAATGTAACCTTTATTTCTCTGAATGGGGCATACTTGTATCAAAGGTGCTGAAAGAAAAATATCCAACTGTGCTAATAAAGTCTAAATTGTTTGTTCCTCACCCTAGGTTAGGGGGACCCCAAAATCATCACCTCTCTCATTGCCTAATGTTTTCATAGAAAAATGTCACTTTTGTAAACTCGTTATGTGCTTTTTAGCATGTAAAATTACTTTATCAAAGCAGCTGAGGATGTTGTTGATGTATCTGCTACGCTACAAGATTAAGCACAGTTTCTGTATTGTGCTACATGCAATTTGTGGAGTGTGAAGTAGTACAAACTACCTATGCTCTGTTAGCGTAGCGTAGTGTTATACCCAGGGTGACGCCACACATGGGAGCCTCCGCCTCACTCAAGAGCCCCTAAAGCATTGCACGGCCTGACTCAACACATGGGAGCCTCCGCCTCACTCCAGAGCCCCTAAAGCATTGCACGGCCTCTCTCCACACATGGGAGCCTCCGCCTAACTCCAGAGCCCTTAAAGCATTGCACGGCCTGACTCCACACATGGGAGCCTCCACCTCACTCCAGAGATCCAAAAGCATTGCACGGTCTGACTCCACACATGGGAGCCTCCACCTCACTCCAGAGCCCCTAAAACATTGCATGGCATGCCTCCACACATGGAGCCTCCGCCTAAATGCAGAGCCCAAAAGCATTGTAAGGCCTGACTCCACACTTGGGAGCCTCCGCCTCACTCCAGAGCCCCAAAAGCATTGCACGGCCTGACTCCAAACATGGAGCCTCCGCCTCACCCCAGAGCCTCTAAAGCATGTCACAGCCTGCCTCCACACATGGGAGCCTCCACCTCACTCCAGAGCCCCTAAAGCATTGCATGGCCTCTCCCCACACATGTGAGCCTCCGCCTCACTCCAGAGCCCCAAAAGCATTCCACGGCCTGCCTCCACACATGGGAGCCTGCGCCTCACTCCAGAGCCTCTAAAGCATGTCACAGCCTGCCTCCACACATGGGAGCCTCCACCTCACTCCAGAGATCCAAAAGCATTGCACGGTCTGACTCAACACATGGGAGCCTCCACCTCACTCCAGAGCCCCTAAAACATTGCATGGCATGCCTCCACACATGGAGCCTCTGCCTAACTGCAGAGCCCAAAAGCATTGTAAGGCCTGACTCCACACTTGGGAGCCTCCGCCTCACTCCAGAGCCCCAAAAGCATTGCACGGCCTGACTCCAAACATGGAGCCTCCGTCTCACTCCAGAGCCTCTAAAGCATGTCACAGCCTGCCTCCACACATAGGAGCCTCCACCTCACTCCAGAGCCCCTAAAGCATTGCATGGCCTCTCCCCACACATGTGAGCCTCCGCCTCACTCCAGAGCCCCAAAAGCATTGCACGGCCTGCCTCCACACATGGGAGCCTGCGCCTCACTCCAGAGCCTCTAAAGCATGTCACAGCCTGCCTCCACACATGGGAGCCTCCACCTCACTCCAGAGATCCAAAAGCATTGCACGGTCTGACTCAACACATGGGAGCCTCTGCCTCACTCCAGAGCCCCAAAAGCATTGCACAGCCTGCCTCCACACATGGGAGCCTCCACCTCACTCCAGAGCCCCTAAAGCATTGCACAGCGTGACTCCACACATGGGAGCCTCCGCCTCACTCCAGAGCCCCAAAAGCATTGCACGGCCTGACTCCACACATGAGAGCCTCCGCCTCTCTCAAGAGCCCCTAAAGCATTGCATAGACTGCCTCCACACATGGGAGCTTACGCCTCATTCCAGAGATCCAAAAGCGTTGCTCGGCCTGACTCCACACATGGGAGCCTCCGCCTCACTTCTTAAATTCTGTAAGAAGTTGAATACCTGGCTTTTCGATTCATCTCCCCAGGCTCTAAGTGCACCTATACTCACACCTGCTGAGCTTCAGGATACCCCCTCAGGTGATCAGGCATTCTACAAATAACTTGCAAATGCAGTAAGAGACATTATTCAAATTGTAGATTTTTCCAATATAAAGTGAGTACAGGTAACATTTCTTGAAAGCAGGAGAATATTGCAATGGAAAAAATGGCCTCTGCTGTTACTGAAAAGGAATTCTATGATGAATATTTTGATTCAAAACAGTATATACAAACCTACCTGGCCCAGCAATCTGAATTTTTTGATGATTTAACTGAGATGTTTGATGGTTTCGTCAAGATTTTCACATCCGGAGGTATGGACTATCTATGTTATTTCATGTCCACAGACTATATGATTCTTTATATGTTCTGATTGAGTTGATAAACTCAACCTGAGTAACTCAGCAATGTTCTGACCTACCTTGCATCTCCTTCTGCTGGATGTTCTTCCCATTATTTGCCAAACATTTACCACCACTGTCTCTGCAATTAAGGTAAAAATGATATTGTTGGAGAACAGGAACAATGTGGTCAAGTTAAACACAAGACAGAAATACTTAAGGAATGCACTGATAAATGTTTATTTTGACGTGATTTATTTTAGTCCAAGAAAACAGTTTGGGTAATGTTTGAGTGAGAAATGCATAATTTTGTATTTCATATTATGTAAGAGAGATGTTACCTTAAAAGTGAGACTGTAATACATACAGTGTGAACTTTCTCTTCCTTTACCATATACTTGGTTCTGCTCAGTGCTGAGCGCTTGGTCATTGTGGATTTGTATTCCTAGGGGAAGTCAAATTAATTTTTTTATCTCCTATTTTTATTGCATCATCTAGCTTTAAAATGTTCACTCTTTGGGGCTCAAGTACGTTCAATGCCATATGTTGCAAAATGTTTGCTGTTTGAGAGAGGGCAGGCACCACTATTTGTGCTCATTTTTAAATTTGTATTTTCTGTATTCTGAATGGGTTGGAGTTTGGATTAGAGGGTTCAGGGCAGGTCAGTGTGGAATTAGTGGATAATAATGTCAGGGGCAAGGACAATTTGAGATAGAAGAATATAGGGGTTGTATATATTTCCTTTATTTAATTGTGCTGCTTCTATAGTATGTCCAGATGTGTCATTTTACTGTTTGGAAAGTAGTACTGGGAAGCAATTTGAATGTATTTCTCATATTATCACGTCACTAGAGAAATATTTATATCAGTCAGAAAGTTTAGTATGGATTCACAGATGCTTAAAAACAACGTAAAGTCATCAAAACCAAGCAATGACAATAAACTCCTGTATCAGTTAGAAAAGAGATTCAAGACAAATTGAAAGCACTGTAATAAATACAGCATTATTGACCACAAAATGACACTTGATCACATTATACACAGTGGCAGGATGACCCATGAGGGTTACCACTACATTGTGCAAAATTGCAAAGACATGAATTCCACAAAGAGAGTGCGTACACTATTATTAAAAAATCCTCTTGGTGTGAAACATGCATTGGAGGGAACACAACTGTATACTGTATATAAATATCACAGAAGCAGCAGTAGTAATGCACATTAGTTGTAGAGTCAATCACATTCCATGAATGATCAGCCCTGAACTCTAAAATGTTCCTCCATGTAATCCATGCAGAAGATAAAAATGTGGTGATTTCATGATTCTCAAAGCATACTCATACCTAACTCCTAAGTGGTGACAGATGGGCTTAGACTACTTTTTGAGATAATTTGTCCAAGCATTGCAATAAAATAGAAATGGTGCAAAGTTTCAATCTCCAGATGGCATGACTGACAAAGAGTATTGGCACAAAACGTAACTTCCCAGAAGCTGTTAATTGGAAAGATTCTATTTCTGAATTGTGTATACAGTTGTTTGGCTAACGGACACTCAATCTTATCAAGAAATTATTCAAATAACATGACAGCCTTAAAATCCAAAAACCCACCCATTAAGCGGTCTGACCTACATTTATGTAGCTCTTCATCCCATAAGAGAACCTTTAACTTTGGGAACGCCTTAGAGAAGGGCAATTCCATGCTCTAGTCTAGAGAGACTGTGCCACTATTTGAGGTCTTGTTCTGGAATCAATTGTTTGAGGAGCCTCAGTTGGTTATGTGTGCTGTTGTCCATGACTGCTATGTTGCTCTGAAGATTGACACGATTATCAAGGGTAAGGCCAAGTGATCTGACACCTGTGACAGTGGCAGGAAAGTTGGCCATCATTTCTTGTACTAGAATTTTTGCTTTCAGAGGTGAAATCAAAAGATTTAATTGGGTTGAGTTTTAAATGGTAGTTGGAAATCCAGTTTTGTATCTTTAAGAGAGATTTAAAAGCAGGGCACCAACCTCTGGGTATAGGATTTTCATATAAATTTGGGTATTGTCAGTATAAAGATAGAAGAGAATCCCGGAGTTTCTTAGAATCCCACAAAGTGGTTCTAGGTAGAGGTAGAAGAGGGTTGAGAGAAGATCAGATCTTTAGTGACATAAAAGCACACAAAAATACATTTAAAACAATTCCATTAGACATTATGAAACTGATACACGCCCAAATGGATGGATGGATCCAATTACCATAAAAACACTCAATACAATGTAAAAATGCAATAAAAATTATTATGATAAAAACTTTGTAGCTATACCATAATGCAAGCTACAGATTTCTAGGCAAACTAGTTTAAGGAAAGGCAGATGATTCCACATGTTATACTTTACAGCATGACATTGTTTCTTTTTATCTAAAGCTTAATCAAGGAAACATGCTCTTATTGCCCACGCCCACCCGAGCTATTATTAAGTATGGGCGTAAAATCCGTTCCGTTGATGAAATTAGCAGATTTTTGGCAAATTCGCGTTCCGAAAATCGCGCAAATTTGCCCAAAATCCGCAATTCGCAAGATGGCGCTTGAAATATACAATATCGTGCGCGCTGCGTTGACTTACTGTGATTCTCAGTTCTCTGAGTTGTTTTTCATCCGGTTTGCGTGTGCTGCGTCATTTTGGATATTTCTGCATGATCGCTTTACAGTTTTTCGACCGCTAGTACGTCATCGTGGCCCGCCATCTTGCACAGCGAGAGTTTGACAACGTGAGTACGTCATAAGGGCCCGCGATCACGCATTGCGGGAGTAAACAATTGCGAACACGTAGATGCAGCGGTAGATTTGAACAGCTCACTTTCTCCAACTTGCAAAAATTGCAATTCTGGACAAGAAATCCACCGCAGGCAGCATAAACCTTCTGAAAATGATGATTTTTTATCAGAATAACCCTCAGATTGACAGTTAGCTGCACTTTTTTGTGCAAGGAGTCCATTTTTTGGGTGGGGGGTGGGAGGAAGGAAGTGCCCCAGAGCCTCCAACTTCCTGTTCCGGTCCAGCAGGCTCCTCCCAGTGCTTGTCCATCTCCTGGTCACTTTTCTTTGGATCTGGAGCTGGAAGGATTACTTTTGTGGCTCCTGCTGGATATTTGTATTTGAGGACTTTTTGGACTTTAGAGTTTTTGGATCACTTTTGTATTTGAGATTTTACAAGTAAGTTGGTGTTGTTTGTTTGGGGCATTGCAGTTGCTGCAACTACAATTTGAAAACTTTTTCACAACTTTAAAAAAAAATATTGTGGGTAGCCACAGTATCCAGTAGGCCCAGGGTTAGTCATGGGTGCATGATACAACTGTTTCTGTAAGTTTTGTTGAACTTAAATCTCATTTATGTCATGGAATTTTAGCTCACTGTTATATGTGGAATTTGTTTTTAATTTTGGGGTGCCTGTAAAGCCACACTTGCCAGTAGGCCCAGGGGTAGTGAGTGGTGCATGGGCCAAGTCTTTCTGTGAGCTGTCTTGAAGTTAAACATCATTGAGGGCATGAATGGCATTGGATTGGGGTGATTTGTTTGTGTTTTTTGACTTTTTGGGGTGTTGTTGGGGCCTGGCGATGTGGGTGAGGGCCATTTTGAAGCCTGGTCCAGGCAGGGCCTGGTCATGTGGTGGGGGTCGAAGGGCCATTTTGAAGCAAGGCAGTGTGCTCAAGCCTGCACCCAGTTTGCCTTGCTTTCATCCATTATGCCCAGGGGTAGTGAGTGGTGCATGGGCCAAGTCTTTCTGTGGGGTGTCTTAAATTTAAACATCAAGGAGAGGCGCAAGTAGCAAGGAGAGGTGCAAGTAGAAGCGCGAAGAGAGGCGTATGTAGAGGCGCAAGAAGAGGCGCAACTAGATGCGCATGGAGCGGCACAACTACCCACAATGCTTGTTCTTCCAGAAGTAGGGGCACATCAGGAAATGAAGATTCAAGCGGGGGTATCATCCGAGGAAGCCACTCCTCCTGATGATGATCCATTGTCTTCCAGATCCCCAGCAAGAAAAAGGTCAAGGAGCGCTACTACTACAAGTTCTTCTTCAAGCCCCCTTCCTTCTGATGATCTTGATGTTGATTGGAACCCAGCAATGCAGTCTGAGAGTGAGGCACGCCATGAGCCGACAAAGGTAGCTAAGCCTAAAAGGAAGGTTCCCGCAAGGCTTCCACTTGTGGGTGATGATGACGAACAAGAAGCGGTGTCTTCTGCTGCTGATGAATAGTCTGACGACGACCCAGTCATCACAGTCGTCACTCCAGCCCCAGCGGGCATGCAGACAGACATTATGATCCTATCCCGAAGTGCTGCTGAGCGGGATGTGGGTGGCGTGGCACTGGTACCACCACCAATGCAGTTAACTACTACACAAACACGACCTACTGCTTTTTATTTTCTCATCAGAAGGGCCGGCAGGGACCTCCATCCAGCTCGACCTCCATTACCTCAAGGAGTGGTGCTGTAAGTGCAAAACAGAGTCATATTCAGCCTCACCCATCCTCCACTTCATCTGGCATTGAAAGTAGCACCTCCACCACCAGCAGAAAGGTCCAGTCCCCAGTTTGGGACTTCTTTAGTGTTAGCAAAAAGGCGGAAAACATGGTTGTTTGTTCAATTTGTAAAAGTGTAGTTAGTCGGGGTAAGCTTGGTACCAACTATTGTACCGGAAGCCAGGGAGGTCATCTCCAAAAACACCACACTATCATTTGGGAGGAGCACCTAAGGAAGATCCGGGAATACAAAAGTACAACAAATCCCAATGTATCCATTCATATTGCATCTGATGATGACGAGGGGCTGATAGTGCAGGGGGGAAGTGAAGAAGCAACAGACATTTTTTTCTGGTACACCCAGTACCCCTGGCAGCAGCACTGCAGTGGTAGTTCCCACACCCACTACCCCTGCAACATGTATGAGGCACACTAAGAGTCTGGGTAAGACACCAATGCGAAAAAGTACATCAATGAGCCTAACTGGTTTGAAGAAGTCTGCATCATCATCATCACATAAAATGGTCCAGACCACCATTAGAAGCATGTTTTGGTCGGAGGAGCCATTTGAACGCAACCATCCAACGGCACGTCTATATAATGCAAAGCTGGCTAAAATGCTAGTGCTGGACCTTCTCCCTTTTTCTTTTGTGGAAGGGATAGGTTTTCTAGAATTTGTGGCAACAGTCTGCCCTAAATGGAAGGTTCCTAACAGGTCCTATTTTGCCAGAGTTGCGTTTCCAGCACTACATCAAGATGTGTTGGAGGTGATTGGTGCAGCTTGGCAGAAGAGTGCTGTTCACACTATCCACCTGACAACAGACATGTGGACCAGTTGCCAAGCCGTTGATTACATGTGCATCACTTCACACTTGGTCTCTTTTAAAGGAGTTAGAGACAAGTTAAATGCAGGTGTTGACCCGAACACAGTTTTTCAAGCTACTCGGAAACATGCAACAGTAGCCATGTTTGCCATGGACAAATCTCATACTGCACAAAACATTTTGGATGAGTTTCAGAGTAAGGTCTATGAATGGCTGCATCCAAGAAAGTGCATGATTGGTTATGTTTCCACGGATAATGGCAGTAATATAGTTAAGGCCATGCCTGAGGGTGGCTATTTCAGAGTGCCGTGTTTGGCGCACAGTATTAACACTGGTTTTTGGGGGGGGGGGGGGGGGTTGTGTCCTCATTTTCCACCATGGTTTCAGTGCAAAAAGAAACCTTAAGAGATCGACATGCTGCCACCGTATAAAACTGGAAGGGATTAGAGTGCAGGTTTCCATCAACCCTCAGCAAGGTCAATAACTCCGAAGGCCTAACACCAGCGAAACCAAAGGAAGTCAGGGAGATGCTGCCAATGCACCCGAGAGCTCAACCTTGGTACGGCAAAACCAGGAAGGTCAGAACCATAGCAGCGTAATCATTTGACCGGGGGAAAAAAACAACAAAAATAACCCAGACAACTCATTGGTCCCAATTAAACAAATGGCAAAAATATCTTTTGTTTTGGTTACCTGCCCTAGCCAGATCCAGTTTTGATATCTGTAGGGCCGTAGCACGGCAGTCCATCAGAGTTGGTGGTATTGGGTCTTTCCATTTTTTACAGATCTCCCTTCTGGCCAATATGATAGAATTGAAAAGGAGATTATTAGCTGGGCTCCGGACCCCATCGATAATACCAAAGATTACAAGAGGGAGATCGATCTGAACTTCAAAGCCCAATGCAGAAGTAAGTAGGTTACTCAAGGAATCCCAGAACGGTGTCAATAGATTACATTCAAAATACATATGGGCATCGGATGCAGCTGCCAATCCACATCTAGCACAAGTCACCAGGGCGCCCTGAGAGAATTTTGATAATCTTTGTGGGGAATAATAAGCTCTGTGTAGAGTAAAAAGATGGTTCCTACGCAACCATGCAGGCTTAACAATGTCCTACAATAACTTAAACGAAGCTAGCCACAGATCTTGTACATTGTAACCCGGAAAAGTAAGACCCCACAACTACTCTGGCAATTGGAAGTCACCTTCTAGCTCTTCCAGGATTTGATTGTACCACAGGGAAACCTCCTTTTAAATCGTGGGCTTATCTAACAGGAGGGATTCCAGATGGCTCCCCCCTCCTAATGGATATTTGCTGCTACGTGAGGGGTGTAGGGTGAAAGAGTGAGCCCAACTAGCTATCTGTATGTACTTAAATCTTGAAAAATGTGGCCCAATTAGATTTTTTAACACTTCCTAAGGAAGCAGACATCCCTCAACAAACAAATCCCCTCAAAGCACCAGCCCTGCGTCCTTTAACGGCCCAGCCAAGCTATCTTCCAACCACCCGGGGCTCCCTGGTCCTCCCCACAACGGCGACCTGCTAGAGAAATACCCCAGTTTTATTGAGTTTCTTAGTTTAGCCCATGTTCTTGCCAATCCCTGTAAAATCTTCAATTTAACCTTTTTGAAGAATTTTGGATCTCCAAATTTGAACAGAAATCCTGACTGGACAATACCTTCGCCTTTGAGCAATGCTGAAAACAGGCTACCTATACCAAAATTAGTAGGCATCTTTAAAAGCATTCTGGCATGAGGAAGTTGGAACGCCCTCGCATATATTTGCAGATCTGGTACAGCTAGCCCTCCTTTCTCCCTGCGCCTCCTAAGTTTCTTTCAAGCGATCCTTGGGATATGTTTATCCCAAATAAAAGAGGTGATTTTTCCCTGCAATGTCGACAAAAATATTGAATCTAGAAAAAGAGGAATGGTATTAAATAAAAAAGACATTTTTGGTAAAATGGTCATTTTGATAAGATTGACTCTACCCAACGTTGATAAAGGGAGATTCGACCATGATCGCATAAGTTTACGACATTCTTTTGCAACGGCTGTAAGGTTGGTTATTGCAATTTTGTTTATATCTTTAACTATGTTAAGTCCTAGATATCCGAAACTAGAGCTGGTCTGTATGTTTAAATTACCAACATGATCATTCCAAACCATTACCTCTGTCTTAGAGGCATTAACCTGATATCCAGATATTGCCCCGAATTCCAGGGCTAGGTTAATAGCAGTTGGAATTGCTGTCTGTATATCTGAAGAGAAGATCAGGATGTCATCAGTGTACAGGGCAACTTTTCTTTCCCATCCCCTATATATAAAAGACTTGATATTAATATCTTCCCTCAAGCGCTGAGCAAAGGGTTATATGTATTAATCAAATATGAGAGGGGAAAGAGGGCAGCCCTGCCACGTCCCCCTTGTGATGGAAAATGGGTCTGAAAGTTCTCCATTCACTAATACAGAAGCAGAGGGATTCTGATAAAGAAGTCCAACTGCTCGACGAAATCCCTCCCCGATGTTAAACTTGGCCAAGGCCCCCGACAGGTACAACCAATTTACCCTGTCGAAGGCCTTGGTTGCGTCGAGCGTCAAAACAGACAAAGGGAGGGAGTCTGCCGTTGCCATGTCAATAGCCCCTATGAGATCGTATGTCAGTTCGTATAGTTAACAGCCCTTGACAAACCCCTTCTGGTCCTGGTGGAGGATGTCTGGTGCCACTAGGCATAATCTCCGTGCTAGAACGGTAGCAAAGATTTTATAATCCACGTTCAAGATGGAGATCGGCCTATATGATGGAGATCGGCCTATATGACCCACAACAGGAGGCTGGCTTCCCTGGTTTTAAAATCAGGGTTATAGGTGTGCTGTCTCACGATACAGGGGGTGACAAGCCTTCCTGCAAGATTTGATTGAACAGTATAGTTAAAAAATGAACTATTTCTTGTTCTAGAGCCCTATATATTACAGCTGGCAGACCATCAGGGCCTGCAGCCTTACCCTTTTTACTGCTCTGGATAGCCACCCTAACTTCTTCTTCTGTAATGACACTATCTAAGAAGATTTGTTGCTCCGAGGATAATGAGGGGAGGGAAATCTCTCTCAACCAGTCCTCAACATCGTCCGGATCGACGTTCTTATTTTCATACTAAATATCTTGAAAAAATTCCCTAAATGTTCTCCTGATATCTTCATCTAAAGAAAATACCGCATTATTAGAAGTAATAGACACTATATTGTTGCGAACCTGATCAGTTTTCGCCTTCCAGGCCAATAACTTCCCTGCTCCTTCACCATACTCGAAATGAGCTATTTTACTAGCTTCCCATTTCTTAAGGATTCTCTGATTTAGGACTGAGCTAAGCTGACCTTTTAAGAAAAGTAGTCTATTACGTAATACTGAAGGAACACTATCAGAGGAAGTAGCACCCAGATGTATAATGGCTTGAGTTTTAAGTATCTCCACCTCAATACCTGCTACTTCTTCTCTGTATTGTTTCCTTCGATATGAGACTCTATTTATAATAAGACCTCTCAAATAGGCCTTAAAAAAGTCCCATATAATGCCAGTCGCAGCCAAACCTCCATTAATGAGCAAGAAGCTCCGAGCTTCAGACAATAAAAAAGAAATATTGTCAGGTGACGAGAGTAAGGAACAGTCAAAAGACCAAGCTTTAGGGGAGATTTTAGGGAATCCAATAAGTTCCATAGATACGGCTGAGTGGTCAGATAGATGGGGGGGAGATATTGGATACTCTTGACGCAATCCACAAGTTTATGGCTAATTAATATAAAGTCTATTCTTGATTGGTGATGATACTTATAATTCCGAAAAGAGGTACCCTGCACCGTCCTGATCTCATTCTCCAAATATCTGTGTACCCGTATTGCTTCATACTGTCAAGCAGAAATACCCTGGTTTTAGAGTGGACTTGAGGTCTACTACTAGGAGTTTTATCCAAAGAAGGATCCAACACCATAATAAAATCCCCCGCCAAGATAGTAGGTTCTGGGAAGGACAATAAATGTGAGAAAATAGACTCCAACACCGATGGGTCATCTTGATTCGGCCCATAGTAACCCAAGATCGTGATCTGTGCGTATTAACATTGTTGTGCAATATTTCTTGAAAAAAGAAAACTCAGTCAGCAAGTTACTGACCAACTGCCGAAGAATCTGCACACATTTCAGCCATTCTTTTAAGTCCCGAAAGCAGCTGAG
Source organism: Lissotriton helveticus (assembly GCF_964261635.1). Classification (NCBI taxonomy): domain Eukaryota; kingdom Metazoa; phylum Chordata; class Amphibia; order Caudata; family Salamandridae; genus Lissotriton; species Lissotriton helveticus. The sequence goes on along the minus strand of NC_136064.1, from coordinate 119,307,870 downwards.
GAACATGCAACGTGAACATAGACTGCCAGTCAGAGGACTCATCCAGGAGGTGGTAACACGTTAGAACTCAACCTTCTACATGCTTGAGCGTCTGTCTTAGCAGTGGGTCATAATCAATCAGTATGTCTTTGCACTGGGTTCTACTATTAAAGACAAGTGGCTAGTGTTGGAGGAATGGAAGCTAGTTAAAAGCTGACAGACATGCTTCCTCCTTTTGAGGTCTTCACGCGTGAAGTCAGCAGGGAGGACTGTACTTTGGGCAAAGCTATCCCATTGTTGCGCATGCTAGAGCACCAATTGAAGGCTGTGTCTTCAACGTTCCGAGATGATGCTGAAAAGCAATATGCATATCAGTTGGCAGAGAGGTTATTAAGCCGCCTAGTTGACAATGAAAGGCTTAAAAAAATACATAATTAGTCACATTACATTTGTGCCACTATTCTAGATCCTCGGTACAAAAGCATTCATTCCGTTTAATGAAGCAGATGTTTCAAAGTACAAACATTGGCTAGCTCTGTCAGCCACTCAGTTCGAAAAGAGCGGCAGAAAATTGAAAGAACCGGCAGAAGTACTAGTGAATCAGCAGGCCATTCGGCGTCAAGTTCCACTTCTGAATCTGTGGCCGATGGGAGTCACTTTCCCTCCCAGCCATTACGACACCAGCAACCGTATCATCATCCTCACCTGCACCAAGCCCAGCCATAATATTGCCAGAAGTGGATTGGCTAACTCATCAAGGGTTTGCTCGTTCCAGTGATGCAAAGGCCACAGATGGTAGGCAAAGTGGAGCAACCCTGGAGAACCTAGAGTTGATGGTGCAGGCCTATCTGGATGACCCAACAGAGGTCTTTGTTAATCAGAACCCATTGCTGTATTGGAATGGGAAAAGGCCTCTATGGCGACTGATCACCAACTGGGCTCTAAATTATTTGTCTTGCCCACTCTCGAGCGTGTCTTCTAAACGTGTTTTCAGTGCTGCTGGTGCCATTGTAATTTCAAAAAGGACCCGCCTCTCGCCCAAAAATGTGGAGAGGTTAACAATGATCAAGATGAATCAGCACTTCATACCACCAGATTACAAAATATGTGAATGCACACAGGAATTTAGCTGACCAACTCCTGTCTCAATTCACAGAGTTTGAGGACGAGCTCTACTTCCCTGACACCGAGGCCTGAAAATGACTTCCTTTTTTTTCGTCCTTATTCACTTTTATTCCTGTGTGTCTTTTTTTGTTTTGCAACTTTTACCACAACAAAACTCTAATTACCTAATCACAACAAGTCCATCCGCAGCACTGTCTTCATCTTATTTCCTTATTGATTTGAAGGTGCCGCAGTCTGCATTCCTGAGGTTCACAAGTTCACAACTCAATCATGCTCCTCTATCCTCCTCCTCCAGACTACCCCTATCTATTTCCCTCAAGGCAGATGGCTGGATTAAGCAGAATCAAGAAACTTTGTCTTCGTAGACGAGTCCACTCAAGTGGGACTGGAATTACTGACTACATGCTTGCTGATTGCTGACAGTTACTTCTGAAATTGACAGGAGAGGCTGCCCTGTGGGCCCTCACTTTCAGAAGAAGATGCGGACAAAAAGTGGAACAGGTAATGAATAATGAGAAGATGGCATGCAGTGGACAGCAATGGCTGTCTGGCTCTGATAAAAGCAATTGCGGTTTGTTTGTTGTGCATGAAATGAATCATATGTCTTATGTTATTATTTAATCTTTTACACACTAAATGTAACTCAAGTCTACTCTGCTTTTTTTTTCCTTGTTTAATTCAAATTGTACTTCAACTGCAGAGGCCACTACGTTGCATTTTCCAATATTCAAAATGTCCTTGGACTCACTGTTTGCCAATATACCATGATGATTGATTAAATAATATATCTTTTTTCTTTACAATCGCTCACTGGGATGGATGGATCATCAGCGTCGGTTTACGGAAGAACTATGGCCAATTCGTGAGTGGCAAACAGGTAAACCAGTCTACAACAACTATTACAGCAGAACTACAGGTCTGTCTAGTCATGGTATGGAGTGGTCGAGGCAGTGTAGTGTTGTTATGCCAGGCAGAGTCCAGACAGCAGTTCATGTAAAATTGGGGCTATGTGGCGTGCTGCATACAATTAGATATGCTTTGTCTGTCTGTGACAAAGAGCCTAGGTATGCTACATCAGGGTGCTTCACTCAGTGGTGCCTGCCTTGACTGTCTGCATGGCCCTGCCACAACGATGACCCAAAAATCCGCTCTGCTCGCGAAATTTGCGGATTTTCACCGGCAAATTCACAATCCGCAAATCTCCCAAAATCGCCGAAAATTCGCAAATTCTTGAGCGGAATGGAGTTTTGGGCCATGCTTGCGGCAGGGCCATGCAGACGGTCAAGGCAGGCACCACTGAGTGAAGCAACCTGATGTAGCATACCTAGGCTCTTTGACACAGACATAAAAAGCATATCTAGGGTTTAAAGCTGTTTTGGGGGTTCAGTGCAGTTAACTAGGGTTTTTGAGTTAAATTTTGTAGGGTTCCTGGAGTCTGGGGCTCAGGGCTCAATGCAGGCTCATTCATAATGATATTGGCAAGGTTTTAGGGCAGTTAGGCGTTTTTTGGTCCAGAATTGGCCGAATTGTGGCCTTTTTGGTGTTTTGCGGGCCCGTGTGTTTGGGTGAAAAGTCGTACACCTTTCAGTGGATCGATTTTGTTATGCCTTACAGATAATCACTGGGAATCACTGGAACAAGTGTCCTGGTAAGGTTTAAGAGGATCGAAGTAGTGAAAGTGCTGAAAACACCATTTTTTGTGTCAAGACGCGATTTGCCATGTTATCCAATGGATAGTTTGGGGCGCAAGGGAAATGTGTGTATGCGGTGTTCCAGTTGAGCTAGCGGAACGGGGCTTCTGTGAGTGGTGGGAGGGAATTGGTGGTTGTGCAGGAAATTTGGGATGAATCGATTGATGGGAAGGGTGTGTTTAGGCAAAGTCGAGGAAGGGAAACCGTTGCCTTAGGCGCCCATGTTAATTTTCGATTGTTGCGTGTTTTTAGGGTGCGATTTGAGTGTGTTGTAGGTGGTTCTTAGTGGATTTTCTTAGCTGGGATGAGAGTTGGGAATATCTAGTTTTGATTGCAAATGGTTTGAAGAAAAACCATGGTGGAAAAGGGGGCTTTGGGCCTAGTGCGTTTTGGCATGATTTTAACTTAGGCCTCTGCAAGGTAACAGTATTGCATGTTTTTGGGGGGCTGTATGGGGGTGTTGTATACTTTTGGGAGTGGGTTGAGGGGTCTGGGAGCACTGCTGGGAAGGTCTAATTTTGATTGCAAGTGGTTTGAAGAAAATCCATGGTGGAAAAGGGGGGTTTGGGCCTAGTTTAAGAGTGCGTTTTGGCACGATTTTAACTTAGGCCTCTGCGAGGTAGCAGTATTGCATGTTTTTGGGGGGCTGTTTGGGGGTGTTCTAGATTTTTGGGGATGGCTTTAGGGGTTTGGGAGGCACGGTGGAAAGGTCTAATTTTGATTGCAAGTGGTTTGAAGAAAATCCATGGTGGAAAAGGGGTGTTTTTTTGGCATGTATTGCATGTTTTGTGGGGCTGTTTGGGGGTGTTCTAGATTATTGGGAGTGCGTTTAGGGATCTGGGAGCACAGCTGGGAAGGTCTAATTTTGATTGCAAATGGTTTGAAGAAAAACCATGGTGGAAAAGGGGGCTTTGGGCCTAGTTTCAGAGTGCATTTTGGCATGGTTTTAACTTAGGGCTCTGCAAGGTAGAAGTATTGCATGTTTTTGGGGGGACGTTTGGGGGTGTTCCATATTTTTGGAAGTGGGTTGAGGGGTCTGGGAGCACTGCTGGGAAGGTCTAAATTTGATTGCAAGTGGTTTGAAGAAAATCCATGGTGGAAAAAGGGTGTTTTGGGCCTAGTTTCACAGTGCGTTTTGGCACGATTTTAACTAAGGCCTCTGCAAGGTAGCAGTATTGCATGTTTTGGGGGCAGTTTGTGGGTGTTCTATATTTTTGAGAGTGGGTTGAGGGGTCTAGGAGCACTGCTGGGAAGGTCTAATTTTGATTGCAAGTGGTTTGAAGAAAATCCATGGTGGAAAATGGGGGGTTTGGGCCTAGTTTCAGAGTGCGTTTTGGCACGATTTTAACAGTCCTCTGCAAGGTAGCAGTATTGCATGTTTTTGGAGGTCTGTTTGGGGGTGTTCTATATTTTTGAGAGTGGGTTGAGGGGTCTGGGAGCACTGCTGGGAAGGTCTAATTTCAATTGCAAGTGGTTTGAAGAAAATCCATGGTGGAAAAGAGGTGTTTTTGGGGGCCTAGTTTCAGTGTGCGTTTTGGCACGATATTAACTTAGGCCTCTGCAAAGTAGCAGTATTGCATGTTTTTGGGGGGCTGTTTGGTGGTGTTCTATATTTTTGGGGATGGGTTTAGGTGTTTGGGAGACACGGTGGGAAGGTTTAATTTTGATTGCATGTGGTTTTTAAGAAAATCCATGGTGGAAAAGGGGTGTTTTTTAACAGCATTGCATGTTTTTGGGGGCTATTTGGGGGTGTTCTAGATTTTTGGGAGTGGGTTTAGGGTTCTGGGAGCACTGCTGGGAAGGTCTAATTTCGATAGCAAGTGGTTTGAAGAAAATCCACGGTGGAAAAGGGGGGTTTGGGCCTAATTTCAGAGTGTGTTTTGGCACAATTTTAACTTAGGCCTCTGCAAGGTAGCAGTATTGCATGTTTTTGGGGGGCTGTTTGGGGGTGTTCTATATTTTTGGGAGTGGGTTGAGGGGTCTGGAAGCACTGCTGGGAAGGTCTAATTTTGATTGCAAGTAGTTTGAAGAAAATCCATAGTGGAAATGGGGTGTTTTGGGCCTAGTTTCAGAGTGCGTTTTGGCACAATTTTAACTTAGGCCTCTGCAATGTAGCAGTATTGCATGTTTTTGGGGGGCTGTTCTATATTTTTGTGAGTGGGTTGAGGGGTCTGTGAGCACGGCGCTTAGGCTAACATTGCCGGTAATGCGTTATTGCAGATGTCACTGGAGACAACTCTTCTGGCACTTTACGCAGCTGTAGTGCAGGAAAAGAACTATACATTTAACCAGCGAGGTACCACTTACTGGATTAGCCAGTAGAAAGTACTCCAGTAACAGTTAGGCAAATCGCAAAAAAATCTGCAAGTTTGCTGGAAAATCCGCAAATTCTCAGATTTTTTTGCAATTTCGCACGAATTCATGGATTTTTTTGCAATTTCGCGCGAATTTGCGGACCACAGATACGCAAAATTTCCCCATAGTTACTAATTACTATCCTTGAAAAGGAGACTCAGGGTACCCACTTTCGAAATGATGCTTGTATGTAATACTGTCACCTCTGAAACTGAAAGTGTTATTTTTGCACTAAACAGCGTACCTTATATTTTTTTCTCCGTGGTGTTTTAATATCACTTCCTGTTTTTCCATCAACAATTACAGGCCGGCTTTTAGCCTGTGCCATGGAACAAACGATTAACTCAGACTTACAATTAGCGATCCGCAATTCCGCATCAGGCAGGCAGTGGACAGTGTGTCTGGTCACCAAGATTGATCGACGGAGCATCAGATGGAATGGAGGAGTACCGCAAATAGGAGGAATGGCTGGATGCATGCAACTTCACAAATTCTATAGGACAACTACAACATACAGTTACAGTATCCTCTTCACTTCTCCTTATCTTTCAAATGTTATTGTTGTGAACGTGAACTTCTACGAGTGTGACTCTGTGTGTTTGTTTGCCCTCTGCTTCAAATTCATCCCTCCAGCTATTTGATAAGTTTCTCTGCTATTTTTAAAAGAAATTTAATGAACTAAAAAGTGTTTATTCTCTCTGAGGGCAGAGAGACAAGTGACATTGCGTAATTACTGCAGCCCTGTACTGTCAAATTGTTTCCTCATAGTTACTAGTAAGTTGTAGTAAGTACTACTTTTCAGTAACCTAACCATCCATTTTGAAAACAACTTCATGCAAGCAGTAGTGCACTTCCTTTATGTCCCTTAAAAGATTTATGGATATCTTCAAATCCAATGATGCGTTTTTCTTCATTTGTTGTTTGTCCATCATGTGTTTTTATTCCTCTCTCCACAAAACTTTCCCAAAAACCCCCATTCCCATCCAATTTTCAAACCCTAACCCTCTTCCCCTGGGATGTGTGTTTTTTTCATTAAGGTGTGACTAAATGACAACAATAAATTCCACACACTTGCTGGGGAGGATAAGGTCAAAGCAACAGAAAAATCATTCAAATCAGAATTTCATGTGCGCCATCGTGGATTGATCATCAACAACATCCTCCTCCTACACGTGACAAATCGAATGCTTAATGCTTACTTTGCTGTGTCCTTTGCCTTAATACTATTTCTTATAGTAGCCATACTCCACGCAACTAGTACTTATATTTTGAATAGCACTGCTTAGGCTACAATTTATGGCACTGTCCTCTACCGTACTACCTATCATACTGTTTCTAATGCTACGCTCAGGCCACTCAATGTTTCATTTCCTTTTTTTTCATATGCTGCTACTTCCAGTGTGTACCAATACTGCTACCAGCACAACGATGATATTTCATCCATCCAGGATTCCATTCCACACCCAACCTTAATAGCCATTTGCCATGCAGCCAGCCCTGTGCCTACCCCTATTCTCAAACATGAATCACAGGTAAGATAAACATTTTGGGGAGGCAGAATAATGGGCTAGGACTCGGAGGAGATAAGAGACTGTCAGTAGTACTAGTAAAGTATTAGTAGGGCAATTGAATTCACTAACTCTGTCAGTGGCACTTTTGTACATTTTTGGGCAGAGGAGAAGAATCAGAAGGGGAGGGCAGAAATATAAGAACAAGCATCCAAACAAGTTTACCGACCTGATCAATGCAGTCCAGTCTGTGATTGGGCGATTCAATCCAAAATCAATGGCTAATCAATAATGAATTGAAAATTATACATTGATAATTAAAAGCTCTGTTACAACATAAAATATATGTCCTTAGTAAGGGTTTAAGTTTCCGTCTCCCAGAGAAATGTAATTTTCTTGAAATACATTGAGATCCTTTCAGATTTACACTCAACTTAAAATGAAAACAATATTTCAGAGAACACCCCCATGTGCCGTGTGTTGTATCCAAAGCAACAGAAATGTCAACCTTTTCCATCTCTGACCTAAGGGACATATAAGTTATTGCCTCTGCAAGGGAAAAATACGATTGTGGTAATCTAAGACAAATAGTGAATGCCCTTGATGTACAAGAGGATTTAACCTTGAACAGTACGTTGAGGTCGTCTTCAAAGTGCATGCCCCTGAGTGCACAAGATACTGCAATGGACAAGGTTCCCCATAGAGTGACTTCTGATTTGTGCAAATTAGAAAATTCCCACTGAGATAGACACAAATATAAACATCAACATAACCTATAAAAGAAAAGTAAGGATATGTTGTACTTCTTAAGAGCTGATTAAAAAATTGTAATATGAGACGCCAACAAAGGGGTGAATATTGTTCTGATCAACAAGGAAGACTATTGAATGGGATCAAGAGACTGCTTTGTAACCACATGTGCTATGAGGGGCTAAAAGGAAATCCTGTTCGAGATTTAGAGAAACATATCAATGCTTGACTAAGGATTGGCATAGTACATTCCTTTTAACAGACCTGGAATACAAATATCTTCAGGTTAGACATCCGAGATATCCCTGCATTTATGCTCTGCCCAAAATCCAAAAGACAGCACAGGTTTCACTGAGCAGACCCATTATTTCTGGGACGGGGTCCCTCACAGGGCTCCTAACCGAATATGTGGATCATTTCTTGCTTCATCAAAGAATTGGGAACCTTGAGTGCATAAAGGTCTAGCATACATGCTCCACTGTTATTCTCAAAAGAAACTGGTATGCTGTTCCTAAGGGGGACAAAGGGGAGCAGGTCAGCGAAAAGGAGGCACTACTATGGGAGCAGTTCCTTTTTGGAAATGGGGCATTCACACACCCTTCTGGGTGTCATGCTTCATCATCAGACTTGATCATCATCAGCACTGCGCTGCAATGCGATGTGAAGAGCAAGTTTCTTTAAGTGACTAATCACTATATCAACACTTACAATTTCTCAATCTGCACAAAGGGTCTTGTGACCCGGAGAGCCCGCCGCCCACCCAAGACTACCATAGTAATGGTGGACTGCCTCAACCCTATTGTCAACTTCTGTTTGTTTTCCACAGGACAAGTGGAGCTGGGATAACACAACGTTATACCCAGCCTTGAAGGAGGAAAATGTCGACTGTACCTTTAACTGGGCTTTCCAGTATGAGGAAGCCCCACCCCTTAACAACATCAGTACAATCCTAGTGGATAAGAAACAGGAAGGAGAACAATGGGCGTGTGACGACACTGGAGGAGAAAAAGAGGAAGGCGTCCTGACAGCGTTCGGAGAGGAGTATTGAGGACGAGAAGCAGCAGACAGCGAAGGAGAGAGAAGACCAGTTCCTGAGGGACCCCTGACAGAGCCTGCAGGCCAACGAGACCACGCGCTGCTGAGTCACGTTCCCGGAGGAGCGTGGCTATACCAGGTACAAGCTTGGTTCTCGGGCTGGGTAGATAGGCGGGGAAGCCCTTCGGTGTAGTGCCGATTCTAAGGGTGTTTCACTCGCGAGTTTAAAGCCTCTTGAGACCTATTCACAAACCCATTCCCCCGCCCCTCACCTGAAATCCCCATATTTCGCGTACTTACTGAAGCGTGAGCAACACTTGTAAATATCACACCACAGTACAGCAGTGATCCTTGCACTTCTCGGTTCCCTGGGTAATTAAATTGAGGTTGAGGAAGGCATACCTGACGCCCTGTTTCTTTCTCCTCCGCATATAAAATGGATCCGGCTCAGCTGATGAGAGAAAGACGTAGCACCCACCCTAAAAAAACCTTTAAGAAAATAAATCATACGTACCAAGACCTGGTCTCCGGTCCCTTACGTCTATCCCGCCACAGGTATTTAACTTGCACTTCAACATCAAAGTATTTTTCATGACCGGCCCAAAAAACAGAGAAAAAAAAAAGAAAACTCCCCCAATAGTGACATGAAGGAAAGGGAGGGGAATGGGAGAGATACATTAGATCTGTAGCCAAAACATCCCTGAAGATAACAAGTGCCAGAGAAAACCAGAATGTCACCAGAACAGCCTAAAACATTTTAACACCACTTTTAATAGCCACGGTTAATGACGTATCTTTTCCCTGATGTTGAGTAAATGTAGCTCATTGCCTAGAACTCCTAGAACTCCATCCTTTCTAAAAAACTGAAAATCTTCTTTCTTTAAGTCAGTATTTTCTAACCGACCTGCACTATTAATGCTGCAAAAATGATGCATTTCCTTATTGCCTTTACATCCAGCAGTCTCAAATGCAGTGAATTTTTCAGCGCCACACCAGACTCCCCTAGGAACCAAAGAAGTGAATATCATCTTCATCCCAGCCAAAGATTTAGCCACACTTTCTAAAACCGTCTTGATATCTTTAATCAAAACCAAACCAGATAAATTGACTAATTAATTTTCACCCAAATGAAAAAGCAAAACATCTGGGCACATTCATACAGAAGCCAAATGAGATTACCACAGTAACAGCTGTCCCATTTCATGTCTCCCACGCCCACCAATTAATGTGGATTTTATTGCAGCAGAAGCCTAAATTTCATTCAAAGGTTGCTTTTTGGCTTGCTTCGAGGCTCAGTTAGTTAAAGTGTGTCTGATTATCTAAATAGAAAAGTAAACTCCTGCAGGACCTGAAAGAGAAACAAGATATAACAAGCATATAAAGGTTAAGCATCTGCAATGTCCCTAATGTAACGCAAGCAAAAATCTTTTAACATGACTGATGGAAAAGCCCAATCTTGTTGTTTCAGACGCAATACCAATTTTAAAAGAATGAGTACCTAAACAGAAAAGATCTTCCTCAATTTGACAAAGAGCTTTCCTCATCACCCAAAGCACTTGTGAAGGTACCATTTCCGTGTTTCAAAACAAGTCCTGAAATTGCTCCCACAGCTGCCTTGAAATCTTTCCACTAATTTTGTTATATGTTGCTTTCGTGCATTTACTTATTACAATATTTAAATTGTTTCTCCTGAGGTGGAAACATCCTCAACTTTCAGCTCGCCGAAATGGCTTCTACCTAACAATTCCGATAACAAAAAAGCTCCACAGCCATAATCCTTCTTCATTTTTGATACCTACAGGATGCACTTATCCCCCTAGGACTCACTGCTAGTGATTTCTCCGCAAACTCAAGCATTGTCAATCTGCTAGTTCCCATACCTCTTGCGGTATATGTGTTTTCTGCACATCTGCTCCGAGTACCAAACCACATAATCTCTGCCACTTTCAATGCGTCTGCGTTACTATTATTCATACCTGCAACATGTTTGGCTCTGAAAATAATATTTTACATCAAGCAACCCAACATAACTCCCTGCAATAGATTTAGAAGAGTTTTTATCTTTGGCTATTTGTCTATTAACCAAATCCACAACAGTATTATTGTCAAAGTTTTGTTGACAAGTTTTGAACCCCACACTGACAAGGCCACCGACAGCAGGAAGAATTAAAAAAGGCAATGCTCCTCTGTTCTTTGACCCATTTGACCGTCCAGTGTTCTGCACACCATCTGCCTTCCCAGAATAAGCCAAAACCATTAGAACCCGCTGCATCTGAAAACATCTGCAACATGCATACAAAATCCAAATCAAAAGACCACATGGTGACACCATTGAAAGCTTTCAGAAACATCAACCATACTTCAAAATCTGCCCTAATTGCTGCTATAATTTAGCTCCTGTGATGTGGCAACATGGCTACAGACATAGCAAACATACCCTCCTACAGAAAGTTCTTCCTGCCCTCACCACACAACAAGGATAGTACAAATTCCCCAGTAGGCAATTAATTTGTTTCAAACATAATTTTGAAGACAACTTTGCCTCTGCAATTTCACAATGACTTAACCTTTCACAGCCTGCAATCTTGCATCTATCTTGACTGTATCAGATGCAATACCCAAAACAACAGACATATGTTGGGAGCTTCTGATTTTTAGGGGTCCAAAGGTACTTCTAACTCATGTGCCATAGTCTAAGAATGATGGAGCGCTCTCTCACAATCCTGGGTGTTTTTAGGGTGCGATTGGAGTGTGTTGTAGGTGGTTCTTAGTGGATTTTCTTAGCTGGGATGAGAGTTGGGAATATCTAGTTTTGATTGCAAATGGTTTGAAGAAAAACCATGGTGGAAAAGGGGGCTTTGGGCCTAGTGCGTTTTGGCATGATTTTAACTTAGGCCTCTGCAAGGTAACAGTATTGCATGTTTTTGGGGGGCTGTATGGGGGTGTTGTATACTTTTGGGAGTGGGTTGAGGGGTCTGGGAGCACTGCTGGGAAGGTCTAATTTTGATTGCAAGTGGTTTGAAGAAAATCCATGGTGGAAAAGGGGGGTTTGGGCCTAGTTTAAGAGTGCGTTTTGGCACGATTTTAACTTAGGCCTCTGTGAGATAGCAGTATTGCATGTTTTTGGGGGGCTGTTTGGGGGTGTTCTAGATTTTTGGGGATGGCTTTAGGGGTTTGGGAGGCACGGTGGAAAGGTCTAATTTTGATTGCAAGTGGTTTGAAGAAAATCCATGGTGGAAAAGGGGTGTTTTTTTGGCATGTATTGCATGTTTTGTGGGGCTGTTTGGGGGTGTTCTAGATTATTGGGAGTGCGTTTAGGGATCTGGGAGCACAGCTGGGAAGGTCTAATTTTGATTGCAAATGGTTTGAAGAAAAACCATGGTGGAAAAGGGGGCTTTGGGCCTAGTTTCAGAGTGCATTTTGGCATGGTTTTAACTTAGGGCTCTGCAAGGTAGAAGTATTGCATGTTTTTGGGGGGACGTTTGGGGGTGTTCCATATTTTTGGAAGTGGGTTGAGGGGTCTGGGAGCACTGCTGGGAAGGTCTAAATTTGATTGCAAGTGGTTTGAAGAAAATCCATGGTGGAAAAAGGGTGTTTTGGGCCTAGTTTCACAGTGCGTTTTGGCACGATTTTAACTAAGGCCTCTGCAAGGTAGCAGTATTGCATGTTTTGGGGGCAGTTTGTGGGTGTTCTATATTTTTGAGAGTGGGTTGAGGGGTCTAGGAGCACTGCTGGGAAGGTCTAATTTTGATTGCAAGTGGTTTGAAGAAAATCCATGGTGGAAAATGGGGGGTTTGGGCCTAGTTTCAGAGTGCATTTTAGCACGATTTTAACAGTCCTCTGCAAGGTAGCAGTATTGCATGTTTTTGGGGGTCTGTTTGGGGGTGTTCTATATTTTTGGGAGTGGGCTGAGGGGTCTGGGAGCACTGCTGGGAAGGTCTAATTTCAATTGCAAGTGGTTTGAAGAAAATCCATGGTGGAAAAGGGGTGTTTTTGGGGGCCTAGTTTCAGTGTGCGTTTTGGCACGATATTAACTTAGGCCTCTGCAAAGTAGCAGTATTGCATGTTTTTGGGGGGCTGTTTGGTGGTGTTCTATATTTTTGGGGATGGGTTTAGGTGTTTGGGAGACACGGTGGGAAGGTCTAATTTTGATTGCATGTGGTTTTTAAGAAAATCCATGGTGGAAAAGGGGTGTTTTTTAACAGCATTGCATGTTTTTGGGGGCTATTTGGGGGTGTTCTAGATTTTTGGGAGTGGGTTTAGGGTTCTGGGAGCACTGCTTGGAAGGTCTAATTTCGATAGCAAGTGGTTTGAAGAAAATCCACGGTGGAAAAGGGGGGTTTGGGCCTAATTTCAGAGTGTGTTTTGGCACAATTTTAACTTAGGCCTCTGCAAGGTAGCAGTATTGCATGTTTTTGGGGGGCTGTTTGGGGGTGTTCTATATTTTTGGGAGTGGGTTGAGGGGTCTGGAAGCACTGCTGGGAAGGTCTAATTTTGATTGCAAGTAGTTTGAAGAAAATCCATAGTGGAAATGGGGTGTTTTGGGCCTAGTTTCAGAGTGCGTTTTGGCACAATTTTAACTTAGGCCTCTGCAATGTAGCAGTATTGCATGTTTTTGGGGGGCTGTTCTATATTTTTGTGAGTGGGTTGAGGGGTCTGTGAGCACGGCGCTTAGGCTAACATTGCCGGTAATGCGTTATTGCAGATGTCACTGGAGACAACTCTTCTGGCACTTTACGCAGCTGTAGTGCAGGAAAAGAACTATACATTTAACCAGCGAGGTACCACTTACTGGATTAGCCAGTAGAAAGTACTCCAGTAACAGTTAGGCAAATCGCTAAAAAATCTGCAAGTTTGCTGGAACATCCGCAAATTCTCTGATTTTTTTGCAATTTCGCACGAATTCATGGATTTTTTTGCAATTTCGCGCGAATTTGCGGACCACAGATACGCAAAATTTCCCCATAGTTACTAATTACTATCCTTGAAAAGGAGACTCAGGGTACCCACTTTCGAAATGATGCTTGTATGTAATACTGTCACCTCTGAAACTGAAAGTGTTATTTTTGCACTAAACAGCGTACCTTATATTTTTTTCTCCGTGGTGTTTTAATATCACTTCCTGTTTTTCCATCAACAATTACAGGCCGGCTTTTAGCCTGTGCCATGGAACAAACGATTAACTCAGACTTACAATTAGCGATCCGCAATTCCGCATCAGGCAGGCAGTGGACAGTGTGTCTGGTCACCAAGATTGATCGACGGAGCATCAGATGGAATGGAGGAGTACCGCAAATAGGAGGAATGGCTGGATGCATGCAACTTCAAAAATTCTATAGGACAACTACAACATACAGTTACAGTATCCTCTTCACTTCTCCTTATCTTTGAAATGTTATTGTTGTGAACGTGAACTTCTACGAGTGTGACTCTGTGTGTTTGTTTGCCCTCTGCTTCAAATTCATCCCTCCAGCTATTTGATAAGTTTCTCTGCTATTTTTAAAAGAAATTTAATGAACTAAAAAGTGTTTATTCTCTCTGAGGGCAGAGAGACAAGTGACATTGCGTAATTACTGCAGCCCTGTACTGTCAAATTGTTTCCTCATAGTTACTAGTAAGTTGTAGTAAGTACTACTTTTCAGTAACCTAACCATCCATTTTGAAAACAACTTCATGCAAGCAGTAGTGCACTTCCTTTATGTCCCTTAAAAGATTTATGGATATCTTCAAGTCCAATGATGCGTTTTTCTTCATTTGTTGTTTGTCCATCATGTGTTTTTATTCCTCTCTCCACAAAACTTTCCCAAAAACCCCCATTCCCATCCAATTTTCAAACCCTAACCCTCTTCCCCTGGGATGTGTGTTTTTTTCATTAAGGTGTGACTAAATGACAACAATAAATTCCACACACTTGCTGGGGAGGATAAGGTCAAAGCAACAGAAAAATCATTCAAATCAGAATTTCATGTGCGCCATCGTGGATTGATCATCAACAACATCCTCCTCCTACACGTGACAAATCGAATGCTTAATGCTTACTTTGCTGTGTCCTTTGCCTTAATACTATTTCTTATAGTAGCCATACTCCACGCAACTAGTACTTATATTTTGAATAGCACTGCTTAGGCTACAATTTATGGCACTGTCCTCTACCGTACTACCTATCGTACTGTTTCTAATGCTACGCTCAGGCCACTCAATGTTTCATTTCCTTTTTTTTCATATGCTGCTACTTCCAGTGTGTACCAATACTGCTACCAGCACAACGATGATATTTCATCCATCCAGGATTCCATTCCACACCCAACCTTAATAGCCATTTGCCATGCAGCCAGCCCTGTGCCTACCCCTATTCTCAAACATGAATCACAGGTAAGATAAACATTTTGGGGAGGCAGAATAATGGGCTAGGACTCGGAGGAGATAAGAGACTGTCAGTAGTACTAGTAAAGTATTAGTAGGGCAATTGAATTCACTAACTCTGTCAGTGGCACTTTTGTACATTTTTGGGCAGAGGAGAAGAATCAGAAGGGGAGGGCAGAAATATAAGAACAAGCATCCAAACAAGTTTACCAACCTGATCAATGCAGTCCAGTCTGTGATTGGGCGATTCAATCCAAAATCAATGGCTAATCAATAATGAATTGAAAATTATACATTGATAATTAAAAGCTCTGTTACAACATAAAATATATGTCCTTAGTAAGGGTTTAAGTTTCCGTCTCCCAGAGAAATGTAATTTTCTTGAAATACATTGAGATCCTTTCAGATTTACACTCAACTTAAAATGAAAACAATATTTCAGAGAACACCCCCATGTGCCGTGTGTTGTATCCAAAGCAACAGAAATGTCAACCTTTTCCATCTCTGACCTAAGGGACATATAAGTTATTGCCTCTGCAAGGGAAAAATACGATTGTGGTAATCTAAGACAAATAGTGAATGCCCTTGATGTACAAGAGGATTTAACCTTGAACAGTACGTTGAGGTCGTCTTCAAAGTGCATGCCCCTGAGTGCACAAGATACTGCAATGGACAAGGTTCCCCATAGAGTGACTTCTGATTTGTGCAAATTAGAAAATTCCCACTGAGATAGACACAAATATAAACATCAACATAACCTATAAAAGAAAAGTAAGGATATGTTGTACTTCTTAAGAGCTGATTAAAAAATTGTAATATGAGACGCCAACAAAGGGGTGAATATTGTTCTGATCAACAAGGAAGACTATTGAATGGGATCAAGAGACTGCTTTGTAACCACATGTGCTATGAGGGGCTAAAAGGAAATCCTGTTCGAGATTTAGAGAAACATATCAATGCTTGACTAAGGATTGGCATAGTACATTCCTTTTAACAGACCTGGAACACAGATATCTTCAGGTTAGACATCCGAGATATCCCTGCATTTATGCTCTGCCCAAAATCCATAAGACAGCACAGGTTTCACTGAGCAGACCCATTATTTCTGGGACGGGGTCCCTCACAGGGCTCCTAACCGAATATGTGGATCATTTCTTGCTTCATCAAAGAATTGGGAACCTTGAGTGCATAAAGGTCTAGCATACATGCTCCACTGTTAATCTCAAAAGAAACTGGTATGCTGTTCCTAAGGGGGACAAAGGGGAGCAGGTCAGCGAAAAGGAGGCACTACTATGGGAGCAGTTCCTTTTTGGAAATGGGGCATTCACACACCCTTCTGGGTGTCATGCTTCATCATCAGACTTGATCATCATCAGCACTGTGCTGCAATGCGATGTGAAGAGCAAGTTTCTTTAAGTGACTAATCACTATATCAACACTTACAATTTCTCAATCTACACAAAGGGTCTTGTGACCCGGAGAGCCCGCCGCCCACCCAAGACTACCATAGTAATGGTGGACTGCCTCAACCCTATTGTCAACTTCTGTTTGTTTTCCACAGGACAAGTGGAGCTGGGATAACACAACGTTATACCCAGCCTTGAAGGAGGAAAATGTCGACTGTACCTTTAACTGGGCTTTCCAGTATGAGGAAGCCCCACCCCTTAACAACATCAGTACAATCCTAGTGGATAAGAAACAGGAAGGAGAACAATGGGCGTGTGACGACACTGGAGGAGAAAAAGAGGAAGGCGTCCTGACAGCGTTCGGAGAGGAGTATTGAGGACGAGAAGCAGCAGACAGCGAAGGAGAGAGAAGACCAGTTCCTGAGGGACCCCTGACAGAGCCTGCAGGCCAACGAGACCACGCGCTGCTGAGTCACGTTCCCGGAGGAGCGTGGCTATACCAGGTACAAGCTTGGTTCTCGGGCTGGGTAGATAGGCGGGGAAGCCCTTCGGTGTAGTGCCGATTCTAAGGGTGTTTCACTCGAGAGTTTAAAGCCTCTTGAGACCTATTCACAAACCCATTCCCCCGCCCCTCACCTGAAATCCCCATATTTCGCGTACTTACTGAAGCGTGAGCAACACTTGTAAATATCACACCACAGTACAGCAGTGATCCTTGCACTTCTCGGTTCCCTGGGTAATTAAATTGAGGTTGAGGAAGGCATACCTGACGCCCTGTTTCTTTCTCCTCCGCATATAAAATGGATCCGGCTCAGCTGATGAGAGAAAGACGTAGCACCCACCCTAAAAAAACCTTTAAGAAAATAAATCATACGTACCAAGACCTGGTCTCCGGTCCCTTACGTCTATCCCGCCACAGGTATTTAACTTGCACTTCAACATCAAAGTATTTTTCATGACCGGCCCAAAAAACAGCAGAGAAAAAAAAAAAAGGAAACTCCCCCAATAGTGACATGAAGGAAAGGGAGGGGAATGGGAGAGATACATTAGATCTGTAGCCAAAACATCCCTGAAGATAACAAGTGCCAGAGAAAACCAGAATGTCACCAGAACAGCCTAAAACATTTTAACACCACTTTTAATAGCCACGGTTAATGACGTATCTTTTCCCTGATGTTGAGTAAATGTAGCTCATTGCCTAGAACTCCTAGAACTCCATCCTTTCTAAAAAACTGAAAATCTTCTTTCTTTAAGTCAGTATTTTCTAACCGACCTGCACTATTAATGCTGCAAAAATGATGCATTTCCTTATTGCCTTTACATCCAGCAGTCTCAAATGCAGTGAATTTTTCAGCGCCACACCAGACTCCCCTAGGAACCAAAGAAGTGAATATCATCTTCATCCCAGCCAAAGATTTAGCCACACTTTCTAAAACCGTCTTGATATCTTTAATCAAAACCAAACCAGATAAATTGACTAATTAATTTTCACCCAAATGAAAAAGCAAAACATCTGGGCACATTCATACAGAAGCCAAATGAGATTACCACAGTAACAGCTGTCCCATTTCATGTCTCCCACGCCCACCAATTAATGTGGATTTTATTGCAGCAGAAGCCTAAATTTCATTCAAAGGTTGCTTTTTGGCTTGCTTCGAGGCTCAGTTAGTTAAAGTGTGTCTGATTATCTAAATAGAAAAGTAAACTCCTGCAGGACCTGAAAGAGAAACAAGATATAACAAGCATATAAAGGTTAAGCATCTGCAATGTCCCTAATGTAACGCAAGCAAAAATCTTTTAACATGACTGATGGAAAAGCCCAATCTTGTTGTTTCAGACGCAATACCAATTTTAAAAGAATGAGTACCTAAACAGAAAAGATCTTCCTCAATTTGACAAAGAGCTTTCCTCATCACCCAAAGCACTTGTGAAGGTACCATTTCCGTGTTTCAAAACAAGTCCTGAAATTGCTCCCACAGCTGCCTTGAAATCTTTCCACTAATTTTGTTATATGTTGCTTTCGTGCATTTACTTATTACAATATTTAAATTGTTTCTCCTGAGGTGGAAACATCCTCAACTTTCAGCTCGCCGAAATGGCTTCTACCTAACAATTCCGATAACAAAAAAGCTCCACAGCCATAATCCTTCTTCATTTTTGATACCTACAGGATGCACTTATCCCCCTAGGACTCACTGCTAGTGATTTCTCCGCAAACTCAAGCATTGTCAATCTGCTAGTTCCCATACCTCTTGCGGTATATGTGTTTTCTGCACATCTGCTCCGAGTACCAAACCACATAATCTCTGCCACTTTCAATGCGTCTGCGTTACTATTATTCATACCTGCAACATGTTTGGCTCTGAAAATAATATTTTACATCAAGCAACCCAACATAACTCCCTGCAATAGATTTAGAAGAGTTTTTATCTTTGGCTATTTGTCTATTAACCAAATCCACAACAGTATTATTGTCAAAGTTTTGTTGACAAGTTTTGAACCCCACACTGACAAGGCCACCGACAGCAGGAAGAATTAAAAAAGGCAATGCTCCTCTGTTCTTTGACCCATTTGACCATCCAGTGTTCTGCACACCATCTGCCTTCCCAGAATAAGCCAAAACCATTAGAACCCGCTGCATCTGAAAACATCTGCAACATGCATACAAAATCCAAATCAAAAGACCACATGGTGACACCATTGAAAGCTTTCAGAAACATCAACCATACTTCAAAATCTGCCCTAATTGCTGCTATAATTCAGCTCCTGTGATGTGGCAACATGGCTACAGACATAACCTACCCTCCTACAGAAAGTTCTTCCTGCCCTCACCTCACAACAAGAGAAGTACAGATTCCCCAGTAGGCAATTAATACGTTTCAAACATAATTTTGAAGACAACTTTGCCTCTGCAATTTCACAATGACTTAACCTTTCACAGCCTGCAATCTTGCATCTATCTTGACTGTATCAGATGCAATACCCAAAACAACAGACATATGTTGGGAGCTTCTGATTTTTAGGGGTCCAAAGGTACTTCTAACTCATGTGCCATAGTCTAAGAATGATGGAGCGCTCTCTCACAATCCTGGGTACCTGCTGAACCTCTAAACAAAAAGTCATCCAAATAATGATTGACCAATTTGTGACCTGTTCTGTGAGCAAAACACCTTTGCAGAAATGTACTGAATGCCTCAAACAGCTTGCGGGAAATGCACAGCCTATCGGCAGCCCTTTGTCTATGTACAATCGATTGGCACATGGAATACATAACAGAGAAAAGTCCCAAGGATGAACTGGTAGAAATCGAAAGGCTGACTTAATATCACATTTAGCCAACTCAGCTCCTGGGCCCACATCTCTGGCCAATGCAATGGCTACATCCACTGATGCAAACTGCACTGCAGTATCTTCTCTTGCTAGGAAGACATTCACGTCCGCAAACCTATAAGTATATAAAACCACATTCCAACCTTGTCACCTCCTTCCTATTAGAGTAAACTTTTATCCAGTAACTCAAATGTTTTAAATTTATTGGCCACTACCTCCCCAAAACATGGAAGGATTGCATGTTTTCCCCTATATTTTTTACATTCATACTTGGACTTGCAGGGATTCCGTGGACAATATCCCCTGTTAAAACTCCATAAGGCACCAGAATTGGGATTTTGTCTTCTGTTCCATGTCCCCACACCCCTGAAGTGGCCTGCCAAGAGTGGACCGGGGAAGAACTGCTGCTTGCTCCTACATGGTGGGAGGGGGTCTTTGTGGATACATCCATTGCACACATAATTCATTGTCAACCTCCCCCCATGGTTTAGCACCAGTTGAGCCTGAGACTCTTTTTAATATTGTAACCATGCAGAACCCCCAGATTTCATGTGGGCCTTACTAATGGTATCAATGTATTTGTATATTGACATTGCTCATTCCAGAAACTTCTCACAATAAACACTAGCAAATGTTTATAATTCTGATGCCATGTGTCAATTGTTGTGGGAAATTTCAGTATTTTTTCTAAATCACATGCTTCTTCTCTAGAACCTTATTTCAATTGTATCTCTCTATGCAGAAGCTTGCAAAGATCCACATATTTACCCCTCCACATTTTTCCTTAGTTGCATTGCTCAGATGAGCCCCCAAACACTTTAAGCCATCAGTTGCACTCTTTTCCCCTTCTTCTTTAGATTTTTCAGTTTTTTTCCAAATCCGACTTGGACTTCCCCTCAATGACCTCATTTTCTTAGTCATCATCTTTTGCATTGTTCTCTTTAATTTTCTCATCTGTGGACAGTACTTGATTCTGTGCCTACACATTTAAACAATGCAATAGGTCTAGATAACTTGACTTTTTAGTGAAGTCGTTTATTAGCATCCCAATTTTTCCTCCACTGACTCACCTGTTCTCAATGTGCTTGATGGTTCAGGTGATGGCTACTTACTTCTGTCTTTTGCTTCTAATCTGTTCCTGACCCATCATCTGACAAGTGAATGCCTGCTTGTCTCCCCTCCCTGTAACACATGACACTTGGGAAAAGTATTAGAAACCCCTTGTCTGCCCCCTCAGCTCTCTTGCAATCCCTTTATTTGTTCCAACTGGGTATCGCCCCTTCTTCCATTTCATTAACTTCTTCCTCATACTCCAACTATAATCCCCACTGATCCTCAATATGCACAGAACTCACACCTAGGCATTCACCACCTCCCACACCAACAAAAAAATGATTCAAATCCATTGTTTTTACCTTTGGAGGAGCAAAACTCTTTTCTTTGATGTTGAGACAGTTACATCGAACCTCTACCTCTCTTCATGCCAGTTCACCCAGAACACTCTAGACCTGGAGAAAAAACTCATAACTGCGTCTGATTTTTGCATGCAGTATTCTTCCTTTGCTCCTCTGCAAGCTGAAAAAAACGGCAAAGTCACCCCACAAGGGTGCGTTACCGTGTGTAATGACTTTTACGGTGATTCATTTTTTCACAAGGACCCGACGTATCACGGTTGTGAGGTCCTCTTTGGCATTTTCAACTTGTAATCCACTCTGTAATTTTTAGGTACAGGAGGCTTTGTCTGGCACTACGTATTGTGTTGCTGTTTTTGGTTTCACCTCCTGTAAGGAGTACATCGCATAAAGGGAATGAGTATAGTGCGACTGTAACTGCACATTAGATATCCGATGACGTGAGCCTGCGTTTTTTCTACATTATTGTGTCATACTTTCAGCACACCACATTGTTCCACTAGTGGAGACTTCCTTGACTGTAATTGATGATGATGCCTGGATCTTGATTTTAGTGCTTTTCAAACCCTCGATTACATTTGGGGTTATTCTGGATCCAACAAAACCTCCTGTTAGCCTTGAGAAAGTCTGAGTACTAAATAGTACTGACAAAACACGTGTTGGTTGTCATTTACATTGGGAATTTGATCTTAAAAATCATTAAAAAGAACATTTTATACTGAAGCCTCGTGGACTGTTCATCAAATCTTGTTTAGGATTGGACTGACATAGATAATTCCTGGGATTTATTTGACTGTCTCATTGAATTTGTATTTATTTTGGTCTATAATATTGTTTCCTGTGTAGGACTTAGCAATACATATCAAGAGTGTGCTATATTAGTTTGTTTTTTGAGTTTGGAATTGGCAGGTTGTTTTTGCAATGTGCTATTTAAGGACTCTTGGGTAGTGAGTGCTCCTTAGCTAGTCAAGCACCCTGCTGTACTTACAGCAATAATTAATTTATTTGTTTCACGCCACTGACTTTGCTTATATTCTAATTGTCTAATTTCATATGCAGGTGTTTCCCTATCAGGGAACACGACTACCCTTTTGTACATAATAAGAAATCTGTATAATCTGATATTTCTGGTTGCAAGATGGCGGAGTGAAGACGCCACGGAGAGGGTGCTCCCACAGTGAACCCTTGACCCTCGAGCTTTTTTCGACTGAATATGCTGATTATGCTCCCGAAAATTATCTGTGGTCATGGCTTGATATTCAATGTTTAGGTTCTTGAGGAAAAAAAACGATCCTCGGAGAAGGAACAGAAGGTGCAGAGAAGCTGTCTGCTAAGCGCTACAAAGCTTACACGGCACTACCGGCGCTACCGGCTACAAAGTCTCAGGCTTTTAATGTAACAATATATCATATGCTACCAATCACCACTCTAATACTTTAACTTTCTGAGCGGAACGTACCTGCAGGTCAGGAGGTGTGCTGAGCTTGGTCTCTGAGGCTCGGGAGACGCGAGGGCGGAGGTCTGGTACGCTTGGGAGGCTCGGCGCCAGCAGCACCCACAGCAGCGCCCGCAGCGAGCTTGAAGGAAGAGGAGGAGCCAGCGTGTGCTCGGAACACCGGCGGGCAGAAACGGCAGAGGCTGCGGTGGGGGAATACAAAGTCGTGAAAACACCTGTTTTGGAGGGTCTATGCTTAGATGGCGATAGAGTGATTGCCTCAACTGGCTCCCCTGGCGATTCACGGGACATTGTTTTATTTTCTCGGACTTCTCAGACTTCTCGAAGTGTTTTGTTTCAACTGCTTGAAAACATTAAAGGGACCGCACTGCAGCCAGGAACCGGTTTCGAGGCTCTGTTTGGGCGCTGTAGAAAGAGGAGGAGACATACCAGGTGTTTGGTTTTGGCTTTGGTTTTGGCTTTGGCTCTAGCAACTACGCTGTTGAAGATACAGATATATTGTGCTGATGGCCCCCAAAAACATCAAGAGCAAGGCAAACAGGGGCACTCCCATGGATGATGGAGTGGATCTCCAATATTTAAACCGATTTCACCAGCAGTGGTAGCAAGGATGCCCCGCCACATGGATAAACAAACTGGTAAGCAGCAAGTTATTCAACTTTCTCTAAAAACTCCCATTAAAGTTAATACCACTGCTATCGCTACTAAAAATAAGGACAAAGGAAAAGATAAAAGCGAAGTAACAGGAATGTATAACAACAACTCTGATAAATCTACTGATAACTCAGTTAAAGACCGTAAGAATAAATATAAATTGGCTCAATATGAGGGAGGGGACAGAATTGGCAAAGTTCTTGCATACAAAGCCGCTGATAAGAAACTAGAACTAGGATTAAACAAATTAAAGGCTTAGATCTATGCAACTATGAACAAACAGATCAGATCCTCGACCAATTTACTAAATACTATCGCAAATTATACACACCCGACAATGTCCCCACTACTGCTAAAATACTTCAGTATCTTGACGAGTATATGCCTACACCTATGGACACTCAAGCTGTGCAGCAGCTTAACTCCAAAATAACAATGTCTGAAATAAATGAGGCAACTCTCGCCCTACCCTCTGGTAAAGCGACAGGTGAGGATAGCTTGCCTATAGAGTTATATAAAGTATGCACACAGGAACTACTCCCTCTTCTGGAAACAGTGATGGACTCTATAACTGAGACTAGAATGGCTCCTATGTCTTGGAAAATTGCAAAAATAGCTTTCTTCTTAAAGGCTCTTATCGGTCGATTTCTTTGATTAACTCTGATGTAAAAATATTTGCCAAAATCTTGGCCAAACGTTTAGCCCCCATAATGCCAGTTTTAGTTAACTCCCAACAACATGGATTTGTGACTGGGAGAGATACTACAGCCCATGTAAATATGGCAATTACAGCCTTCAATGTCGCCTCAACTACTCTCACCCCACTCAGGATGGTAATGTTAGATGCGGAAAAGGCATTTGACCGAGTGGGGTGGGAGTACTTGTGGGAGGTCTTGAAAAAAATTGGTATCGAGGGTCCCCACTATTTTGATTGGGTACGTTCGCTCTACGATGCACCTCGGGCGAAGATCAGCTATGGAGGAACGGAGTCACCTACGTTTTTGATAGAGAGGGGAACAAGGCAAGGTTGCCCTCTGTCCCCTCTGCTCTTTGCGATATCTTTGGAGCCTTTCTTAAATGCATTAACAGCTCAGGATAGTATTATACCTGCACAACACGGGGGTAAAAATCTGAAGATAACTGCTTATGCAGATGATATAGCGATATACACTACTGATTTGGTTACAGCAATTCCGGCAATAATACAAGAGGCTGGAAATTTTGGAGATGTGTCCGGCTATAAACTTAACGTAAGCAAGACACTAGTTATTGCTAACCACAAACCATAGGAACCAGTTCTGGGTCTATGCCAAAGCACGACTTATCTTGGAATCAAGCTGGCAGCTAATATAGACAAGGTGATAACTATGAACTATGACTCCATGCTGAAGGAAATCACGTTACTTCAAAAAAAATGGCACACGATTCCGCTTAGTCTAGTGGGGCGTATTAATTTAATTAAAATGAAGATTTTTGTATTTATTTAGATCAATCCCCTTACAAATTAACAAACTTTTTGTTAAGAAACTAGAAGGTATTTGTAGCAATTTTGTGTGGGGCTATAAAAAAGCCCGCAGACCTATCAAATTACTGAAGCTACCTATCGAAAAGGGAGGCTTGATGTTTCCTGATTTTAGATTATATTATTTCGCTACTTTTTCTTTGCGTATACGAAGCTTGTTGAAAAACGATAGTTCGTTATTCTACCACCATTATATGCTGGGACCTGACTGCAACCAATTCTTATTTCACGCAAATGATCCTAACTACTTCAAAAGAGTTAAATTCAAGACCACGAGACATATCAAGAAAATCTGGGACCAAATTATGACTCTAGAAAGAATTTCTTATTACAATGCCGAGCTTAGACTGTGGGGCAATCCTGGGCTACCAGGTATTTTTTCAGACGCTGTAGGGAAGATATGGGCTAGGCATGGAATTATTACTCTGGGAGACCGTTATGGCCCGAACGGTTTTCTAGATTTTGGCATACTTAGGCTTACATTTGAATTAAATGAGGATATGTATTTTAAATATATCCAAATCAGGGATTTTCTACTTCGTAAGATGAGGATTGTAGAAGTATCACATTCGGACTCTTTAACATGTGTTACATCCTGGTCATATTATTCCCTGCTGCTCAGCCTGAGTATGTATGATGTCATTGGAATGTTACTGTGTGCATGATTTGAATGTGCCATCAGTTTGATTGAGTGGGCTGAGCAGCTGGATGCTGCTCCCGGTGGGGCCTGATTCATTACTCCTATTTCTTCCTTTTATCTAATTATAACTAATAAATACCATCTTAAGGATACCTACGTCTACAGGATTTATTCTTTATAAATTACATCATCAACATGCAATAATGGCGACGATGAAGAAAGAACTACGCGTAAAGGAACAAAATTTACAATTTACAACTACAAGAAATGAAAAAGACTATTTAAATAAAGACAAGCAACGCTTTTTGATGCCCCACCGGTGTCATGTCACATCTGACAGCCTACAAGAAACATCTAAAAAGGTATGTTTCAAGCGTTGTACTTTGAAGAACTTATTGAATTTTATAATGGCAGATTTATTTACAAGAACGTCAAGATGTTCAAAGCCCAATTTAAAAATAACTATATATATTTCAAGGGCAAAGATGTGAACATTTCAGCAATTTAAAATGACTATTTATATTTCAAGGGCAAATGTGTCAACCTTTCAGCAAAACTATCTGAAGCGACTGTTTTGTTTATGGACCTCTGAGGTTAAGTGTGAATTATAGCTGTCAAGCGGATGAACGGCATTTTTGAAGAAGGGAACTTTACTCATTTAATTCATCTCATGCAAATATGAAAACGGGCTGCGACCTTTTTCCACTCTGAGGCTTCCGTTTTCATCAAAGCGGGAGGTTAATTGGAGCAGTGCTTAGGTGATGAATGATGCCAGCGCGCTTAAACAAACGGAGCTGCGACTTTCATTGAAAATTACTTAACTTTTCATTTTAGTCTCTGACACTCACCGTCCGGTTTGGAGATGACGGTTAAACTGCCATTTATCAGCAGCGATCCTTGCCTTTCCCTGTTTCAGCCTTTGTGATGACGTCTTCTTAGTGTACCGAGGAGTTGGCGAAGTGAAGCTCTCCTCGCGCTCTGCTACTGACGTCAGCCAATGAGTCACCGCAAATGAGTCACTGCCTCTGTTGAAGAGCATTTTCGTGACTGACAGCGAGATGTTTGCTGCGTGCTGTCGTCGTTAATCAACACTTCCCGATGTGAAGGACACAGATAAGTTCTTAATGCGCTGAAGTGATCGAGGATAAAACGATTTCATTTCTACAGCATTTCTGTCCTAATACTTTGCATTTGAGGTTATCTGCCATCGTTTTTTCATCGTGTCACAGCGACTGGCACGCTATGTTGTTTTTAAGTTTGTAAACCCTGCAAGTCCCTGAGATGTTTTCATATATATTTCAAGAGACAAGGTACTGTTTTAATATTCAAGCCTCGCAATTCACAACATTTGATATGACAACGGTGACTACTTTTATTATTTTAAATTCTTATTTTCCATCAGTCACTTTTATATATACATTAATGTACATGTTGTGTTCTAGTGGTTTATAGAACAGTTATGTACTGCAATTGAGAAATTGGTTTATTGGTTTATTTGAATTCTGAATGATTAATTAATTTTATACTGCTTGAATTGTTGAATGCTGAAATTGATGAATTAATTTATTTATATTATTTTCATCAATGCTTGAATTTAAGGGTCAGATTTACTATGCTGAGTTCTGACAAAGTTTGAATTTATTGATGTTAATGAACCACGTTTGTGCTCAATTAATTTGAGGTGTTCATTAAGTTGTTAAAATCTATTGATGAACCACTTATTTAATAGTGCTCTATTATAAATAGAGGAGTTCATACTTTACTGCGATTAGTCGTGCAGAGTTTACATTTATTGATTGAACTTTGAGAAGTTCAATACTAGAGTATATTTTGATATACTTTGAAGATTTCAATACTAGTGTGTATTTAAATTTATTGCGGAGCCACATAAGTGCTCATAGTTTGAGGCGCTCCTATATTTACAGAAGTTTAGTTCTCCAGTTGGAATTTTAAGATGCATATGTTGCGGAGCCACATACGTGCTCATAATTTGAGGTGCTCCATTTCATAATGATCGAATTATATGAGGCTACAGAGTCCTCAGTTATGTTTATTATATGAGGCTACTGAGTCCTCAGTTAAATTTATTCTCGTTTTTTATTATTGAACCACGCAAGTGCTCTTTTCAATAAGAGGTGTTCAATTACAGAGAGTTGTAAGGAAACCATATACCCATGCATTAGGTGTTATGCGTAATTTTCATTATACTTTATATAAAAGTGTTTGAATAGCGTGATAACTCCTACGTCCTAAAAATGTTATTCTATAGGGACGTCACCTTGTTTAATTTATTTCCCTTTTGTTGCTGTTCATGACAGTCTGGCCAACTGCCGTGATTAGTGATAAATTGGGTTTTTATTTGTAATGAGGAATGGTTGTATATAATTACTCTCTGGTTTTATACGAAAAGATATCATTCCTGTATTCATCTTTCATGATGATATAATATTAATTCATGATATTACTTATAATTAGTCAATTTCAATGTTGATTACTCAATTCAATTCATGAAATAATTTCACAGTTATTCATTTATATGTACTGCTAATTAGTAATCCTGATATGATATAATTTCACAGTTATTCATTTTCTATGTATTGCTAATTAGTAATCCTGATTTTACCACCATCAGGACATATTGTAATTAATTTCACTTTCTCTCTTTTATTCTCATTGTTATAAAAGAGGGAGATGTGTTACATCCTGATCATATTATTCCCTGCTGCTCAGCCTGAGTATGTATGATGTCATTGGAATGTTACTGTGTGCATGATTTGAATGTGCCATCAGTTTGATTGAGTGGGCTGAGCAGCTGGATGCTGCTCCCGGTGGGGCCTGATTCATTACTCCTATTTCTTCCTTTTATCTAATTATAACTAATAAATACCATCTTAAGGATACCTACGTCTACAGGATTTATTCTTTATAAATTACATCATCAACATGCAATAACATGTCTCTACTCAGACAAAGTTAAATCACTTATAAACCTAAGCTATGGTTACTTAACTGCAAACAAACAGGACGACAGTGGGAATCTAGCGGCTAAATGGTCATCTAGACTAGGAGTTAACATTAACCCTAAACAGATCTCAGCTTCATTATGCCAAATAAACCGGGTAGTTCAATCCTCAAATTTAAGGCTCCAGCTATATCGAACAGTTACTCAGCTATATTATACTCCACAAAGAATAACTAGTTGGACACGTGGTAACCAGACTAACGATCGTACTAAATGTCCGAAATGTGATATGGAAGCAGCAGGTATCGAGCATATGTTGGTTTTATGTCCGAAGCTATCTATATTTTGGAAAGGGATAACTGATGCTCTGTTGAGGAAAGAAATTAATACTCCGCCGATATCGTTACAATTGATCCGATATTCAAGACAACCATAGTCAGTATAGGGATCTATTAACAATTGTATATGCATGTGCTAGGCTAGTTATAGCTAGATCTTGGATCTTAAAAGATCTTCCAAGTGTAATGGAATGGTGGAGCTTGATAAACTAAATTAATGTTATGGAACTTTCCTTAGCAAGACTTAGAGGACCCAATGCCTTGAAAAAGAAAGACAAAATTTGGGGAACCTTCTTTTTTTAACTGTAATTATGTTTAGAGACCAGTGTTAAATCTACTGTCCTAACTATGGTTTGTTAAAAGTACTTTTGAAACTATATGTGTCTATTCCCTGCTTTAGTTGTTAAAGGAGAAATTGTATTTTCTTTTTTTCGTTCTTGTTGTATTTTAATTTGATGAAGATGTTCTTCCTGCAATAATAAACATTTAAAAAAAAAAAAATTCTGATATTTTGATAAGTGGGGTTGTAAACGAGAGGCTGTGTCGGAGGGTTATATGTTGTTCCCTCTCCATACTCTTGATTGGTTTTGACTCCATCATGGGCTTGGACATTATGTGCTGACAAGTAGTGCCAAGCTTGACCTGTGGGAATAATACATAATGACCAGAGGTACATTAATTGATACCTGGTTTTTAATGTATTATGGACGTTCTCGGTGAAAAATGAAGGATAGTTTCCTAAATAACTTTAAATAATTTTTGTCTTTGATATTATACATTTAGCAAGAAGAGGCACAGGTCATAAAACTCAGCTTTGCACTGCTTTCATTGGCTACCAAACCACAGAGTGAACTTTGACTCTCATGGCAAGTACGTACAAGACGTTCATGACCAGAAATGTACACAGGTGTCAACACAACATCAAGGTATATTATGTATAAATTAATATACCACACATAGTACAATACGTTTAGGAACCTGCACTGAATACCATTTTTGGTGTTACAATAAAATATTTGAATGTATTTTG
This sequence comes from Lissotriton helveticus, assembly GCF_964261635.1. Classification (NCBI taxonomy): domain Eukaryota; kingdom Metazoa; phylum Chordata; class Amphibia; order Caudata; family Salamandridae; genus Lissotriton; species Lissotriton helveticus. The sequence continues at coordinate 119,278,314 of NC_136064.1, read as the reverse complement.
AGAAACACAGCATACATTGAAAATCCCAGTGATTCCCCTAAGAAAAAAAGGTATAGCTTGTCAAACCTACCTGTGACCAATTGAATACAAATTGTTAGTAGGCTAATAAATTATTATATGGCATTGAATTGAGTTAAGTGAACTGATAAAGACAGATATGTGCACTCTGAGCAGATTGTTTGAAGGACATTAGTTAGGACTTTAAACGAGTCTGTAGACTTTTTGAGTTAATTAATCTGTATATGATGAAAGGTGTGTGCTGATCATTTCTTTGTAACAGTATCATGGAGTTGTACTCCTGTGTAGAAGCTTGGAAGGCTGATCTTCTGGCTCTGTGCACCCCTTTAGCCTAATGAATTCACTACAAGTGATAGGTGTGATTTGGTTTGCCTCAGTCTCATTTGCTGTCAATCATTCATAGTAGATCAGACTCTGGGATATAAAGGGTTAAATGCCTCAATCATCATGGTTGGGCCCAGTTACGCCTGCTTGCCATGTGGCTCTCTGAACTGAGCTCTCAGAAGGGGGCCATAGATAGACTTTATTTCATGCTAAGTTCTGTGTTTTTTTTCTTTGCATGTGCCTCTTGGTGACTCAGTGTGAGGTGCATCCAGGAGTCCACGTTATTTTAGCCAGAAATTGTTCTTCTTCTTTCTCGTGTACTTCCCACCATTGTGAAGGTATGTGTTTGTGTGAGATGGGTGATTAATATGCTGTTTTGCCTCTTTTTAATATTTTTTTTGCACTGGTAATTTCAGCCTGGGGCTGGTTGTGTCTCAGTCAGTTCAGTCTTTCATGGCTGTTTTCATTTTGCTGTGGAGTTATTATATTGTTTATTTTGATTAAAATTTGCATAATTCTTTCTGCTTTCCTGATGGCATGCAATGGCCCACTCAGGTGGCCATGTGGGCCACCATCATTTTGTGGAGCCAGTGTGTGTGTGTGTGTGGCTGTGTACTTGTGTGGGTTCATGAGGCTTCTTCACACTCAGACTCCATGAATGCCACATTGCAGATTTCACAATTTCCAACAAACCAGTGTGTTGTGGTAAGTGAGGTCGACAGTACAGTATGTGGATGGCAGACAACTTGCCCATATAATAAAACAACATGCTATCATATGGGAAGAGCACTTCAGAATGATAGTTGCTTCAGAGAGAGGAGAAAGAGGTAGTGATAAGGAAGAAGCTGTTATCATGTGACGCAGCACTGTGACTGTCACTCTTAGTATGCCATCATCACACTCATAAATCCTAGCGTGGTATATGGAAAAGAGGGACATGGTCAGCTCAAAACATCCGAGCAGCCTACCTGCTCCCAGTAGGTCAGTTGAAGGGGGAGCCGCACAAAGACAACAGACCCAATAATCGATTATTCAAGTCTATGTTCAGCATGGAGTCATTGTTCTTCTAAACCCATGAGGGGAATCTGGGCAAAATGTTAGCGCTTGACCTCCTACCTTTTTGTTGGGGGGGACAGAGAGGGAATGCTCAAATTCCAATGTTCCGAGCAGGATCTAGTTTTTTAACTGCTGCTATGCAAGTGTTACACCATCAAGTGCTGCAATTGGTTGGTGAAGCAATCTAGGGGAGTATTTTTCATTAGTCCATATCACGAAAGACGTGTAGAACAGTTGTCGAGTTGCAAACTACATGTGCATCACTGCACACTGGGTCTCCTGCAAAAGGGTTAAATAAAGGCTGGCCAAAGATATCATAATTACTGTTGCTTTTCAAGGTGCTGGTTAGCAGGCAACACTTCCTTTGTTTTCCATGGAGGAAGAATATACAGCTGCAAACATCTTTGAAGACTTTACTATGAAAGAATACAAGTGATTTCAACCCAGATGTTGCAGCACTATACTTGATAATGGAAGCCATATTGTTTTGTATTCAGAGCTGAAATGCAGTAGTCAGATACTCCATTGAGGAAGGAAGCAATCCATTTGAGGGTTTCTAATATAATTAGGCCTCTTTATAAGGGTATGGTGGGTAATGGTGTTGAACGCTGCAGAGAAGTATCAGAGCCTCCTTTTCGCCCCAGTCAAGGAGGGTTCTTATTTCTTTGTGGCCGGTAGTTAAAGTATCCCCAGATTTGGTGTTCATTGAAGCTGATGCAATTGTCATGGACACCACAAGTAGGATGAGTCCTCTTCCCCTCAATGTCCTCCTGAACTCTACTTTGAGGATTAAAAAAGCAACAATAACACAACAGAAATGTATGCTGTAATGAAAGACAAACAAATGCATTAAATATTTGTTACTGCAATTCCAAGCACCAACCATTGATCCGTTATGTACCATGAACATGGGCTAGTAACAGCTTTGGGAATCATGTTGTTGACAAGTAAAATGTAGTCAGCGACTGATAATTGAGCCAAAATATTCAAATTAATCAGTCAGTGGTCCCTGTATGTATATGACTTATTTGTGGAATGTTTTGAAAGCTGTGAACAGAACGAGAATGCAGCTATACATATAGGAAATTCTGATGTTGGATGCAGTAGTTATTAATGAAACTATCAGCATGGAGTCAACCAGTTCTTTTAAAATGGGGCTAACTACCCTAGAGGGTATCTGAGCACTGAGACCTCTTCTGCTTAGGAAGTAAGTGTTTTCCTGAATTGATACAGAGAGGAAGAGGTGCAGAGGTGGAGGGCACTTCTGATTTGTTTGTGTTGAGTCTTAGACAGTTATCTTTCATCCAGTGGGTGATGATCATCATGCACCTGCAGCAGTTGAACATCGCAGTGCATGGGTCTTCTGAAACTGAGAGAATGAGATGGATGTTGTTGCACAGGATATGATGTTTAGTCCATCTAATGATATTGGCCATGGAGGTGATGTAGGTGTTGAACAGTGTAGGGCTGAGGGGCGAGCTTTGAGGGATGATGCAGACTATGTTTTGGATTCTGAGCTGAAATGCAGTAGCCAGGTACTCTGGGTTCTTTGTTGAGGAAGGAAGCAATCCAATTGAGGATTTCTAATATAATTAAGCCTCTTTAAAAGGGTGTGGTGGTTTATGGTGTTGCAGGCAGCAGAGAAGGATCAGCGCCTCCTTTTTGCCCCAGTCAAGGAGGGTTCTGAATTCTTTGTGGCCATGAGATGAGCAGTCTCAATGTTGAGGTTGGTTCGGAATCCGGATTAGGAGGGGTCCAGAGGACTCTTTTTCACCAGGTGTTTAATGAGTTTGCGGCTGATGGCCTTCTCGGGGAATTTGACAGGAAAGGGTCGCAGAGAGATGGAATGGTAGTACTTGAGTTTGCTGGGTTTGGCAGGCAGTTTCTTGAGAAATTGTTTGACCCCAAAATGTTTCAATTAGTCTGGGATTAGGATTGTGGTGATGGAAAGGTTGAAAATGTTGGTGAGATTGTTGTTTATTTTTTTGCTTTTTTCTCCCAAGGTTGAAAACGAAGTTTTGGCAGGGGTTTGAAGGGGCTTATGAGTGGATGGAATTCATTATGGCTGTGGTGTTCCGTCTCGTGTGCTGGTCCCAGGCAGTGAGCAGGTGGTTGGGGTTGATGTTTGTGGAAGTTGGGATTGGTAGCATTGGGATTCTTCTTCCCGTCTCAACTGTATTGCAATATTTTCTTGTAAATGCACATCAACAATTCAAATCGGAGCTCAACTCCAAGTTATTCATTAGTATTTTCATGACATAATTGTCACAATCAACCCAAGACTCACTAAAGGCTATACACTATCAGAGGAATGCGGTGCATGCTGAACTCTGTCCCCAGTACATAGGTGAATGCCCTTATGGCCTGAACTGTATTGATCATTCTCTGATCACCGATACCCAGAGGGATGTTCTGTGATCATATGTGGACATTAGCCAGAAGAGGAGGCAGTGAAACCGAGAAAATATATCAAAGTTGGTCTTCCTCTTTGCTTCTTTTGCCGAGGTCATGATTGTTAATTGGGAGGCAGGGTTAACCTTAAAAAGTATCTTTCCAAAGAAGCAGTATTGTCCACAGGAAAATATTATTGGTTCACAATCCCAGATGAGACATAAGTCTTTCTAATGACAAGAGGTTCCTGCTTGAATAATCTTGTGTAACATAAATCTGATTGCCACAAAGGTTGTTTTTCTTTTTTTTGTGTCCCCCTAAAACTAGAACCTTCCTAAGAAGATATCTTACACATTTCCTTGTATTATACTGTGTAGGGTAACAGTGCAACTACTCAGAAGAGTTCATCATGAGCTCCTAGTTTGGTACTATGCCCAAGAGCATTTTCCTTAGTCTATGTCCCATCACCTACAAACCACGCATTCCTATTAGGGCCAAACCTAAATGGGTGTTATGGCAAAGGAAAACAGACACTAGATGCCAAGGTCCCAGATTCCTAATACCAAAACAATGACCAAAGGATTTTTTTTCTATATTCTTCAATGCTTCTTCAATGCTTTAGTCAGATAGCTATTTAAAACTCATAATATTCACAGCTTAAAGTAACCACGCAACCTTAGATACAAATACAGAATGGACTTTTAACCCAGTTCTCCAAACTGTGCAGATTAGTTTTAAAATGGCAGTTTCAATGAATAATTTAGAAATGGTGCATCGAATACCTGACCCATTCATATTTAGGGGTAAGCTAAACACAACCCTGAACCAACTTGTGACCAAGATTTACAAAAAAGTGCTACATTTGCCCAAATCCGCCTCTGCTGCCCAGATCAGGCTAGAACTTGGCTTATTAAATCATGAGGCTTTCAACACCGGCACATATCTAAACTTTTGTCACAAACTTAGAAAAGCAGATATAGGTACTTTAGAGTCTCTAGTTTGGTTGGAGATCAGTCAGAAGAACCCTGGGGGCTCGTATGGCGCCTTTTTACAGACTCTATCCGCGAAATGGCGGCGGGTGATCTATGGGCTCTCAACCCCAGCATGACAGCATTTAAAACATGTATCAAAAAGAGCGTGAGAATGTGCTCACTTATTATGGACAAAGAGCTACTCCGCAGACGCAGTCATGCATGGTCAGTCATGAACTCTTATGGGCGCATATCTCCGGCTACTTACCTCTCCTGTACTTATTCATTGCATTTAAAGCGGAGTTTTCTGGCCATTAGATTGGGGGTTTGGCGTTTTTGAAAAGATCTGCCTATATGGCAGCGTACCCCGGAAGATTTAACTTGCAGAGGGTGCGGTATGACAACTGAAACGCTAGAGCACGTGGTTTGCTTATGCCCCGCACTTACGTCCCAACGCAGGCGTAAACTCAGAGTAGAGTGGAACAGTTTGGGTGTTCGGACCTGTAGACAGGCAATTATCACCTCTCTGTGCCCAGAAAACATAGCTCTGTATATCGCCATTACAACATATATTCGGGATGCTTATTGCATCTTTACAGCAAAGGCGCAAGGAGCAGCAATCCCCCGCCCTGTTCCGCCTAGCGACCCAAACCAAGCTGCATTTTAGCCTTTAGTTTTAAGTATAAAATCATGAGTCCTAGTTGTTAAACGCCTGCACATCAATTCTTCCTGCTCTCTGCTAAGTGTTATCACTGTCTAATACTCAATTGTTTTAATTTTCAAGGTGTAATATAACTCGAGTAACAGGCGTCGATAGATTTTTACTGATTCAACTGTGAAAAAATATGTTTTTACGTTTTTTAATTACAATGTACCAATTTGTGGATTCAATTTGTAATGCTTTTAAGGATATTTTTCTTTTATCCAAATAAAGATTTTATACCTGACCCATTCACCTCTTCAGATATGGTTCTCAACATTTAGAAAACTCTGACCCTGCAAATCCTTTGTTCCCTGAGAGTCTGTCAAGAATAAACTTTATCTTTAATAGTTTCCTTACAAGCCGTCACATCTCATTTAAATAAAGATTTTTTGTTGCGGTCCTCTGTAAGAGATGGTGAAGGTCTTCACTTTGATGGAGCAATACACATAACAAAATGCTGACAATGAGATGAGTCTCATTTTTGGACCCTAGAGTTCAGCAAATTCTGGCATTCTAAGAGTTAATATTTGCACAAGTCTCACATTCTAATGTGTGTAACAATACGCAATTATTTATTTAACTCTTCATACCACACCTCTACTGCTTCTAAGTACCATAAGTTAGAGTTGTTGCTATTACTCAAATTAAGAGTACTCAATTTACAAACCTCAAAAGGAAGGAATGATCAGGGATTAAAACTTGTAACCTACAGATCCTCTGTACTTGACTCAACAGCAGTCCTGAAGTCACTCACCCTCCTAACAGATGTGTTCCCAAATTCTTTTAATAACCTTCTAGGAAGAGTTCCATTCAGAAGAAGATCTGATGCTGCATAAATTAGCATGTAGGAAGAATTATTAGACCAGGTATACGTCTGTTTATTCCCCTTCAGTCATTTGAATCATGTTATAGATATCCAGTGCTCTAACTTTTGAATATTTCTCTAAACAGGTGCTGTTGAAGGAAATACTCTGATCCAAATATTTTTGCCCCCCTTCATCTATTATACTGTACCAATCTGTGACTATTTCACTGAGATAATTTTTGCCTTCCCGCACGATGAATCCATTGAGGAGGTAGAGAAATGGCTGAAGAACAAACCGGATGCTATGGACTTGAGTGATATACTGAAGCAGGGAAACTGGTATGTAATAAGTACTCTAATGTAGAATAAGATTGTCCTATTTGTTTCCCTCTTCAAGTCTTGATTTATATCCTTTCTAAAGAACTTGAGTGCTCACAGAGTGTGGCACACATGCCAGGGTAGAGTGTAAGGATATGTGTACAGATTTGTATTGCAAGTTGAAGCTAAATTTGAGTCAGATTGAAGAGTATTTACTCACCTTCAACTCCCCCAATAATATAAACCCTCCACCCCTGCTCTCAGGATATAGGTTCTGCACATACAATACGTTCACCTCTATCAAGTAAGTGTGTTTCATGCAAGTTTGGAGTCACACTAGCAGTGTACAGACCATGAGGAGTACATATTATCTCAAGCGTCTGCGTTTATTATATTTGCACAAGTCCTGGATGTAGATCAAGGAGCTTATTATCAAAAGTCCCCAAGTGTGCAACACACATATGCACACACGTGTTGAACCCTTAAGGAAGGGTATTATTGCATAAGCTTGGACAGCTCCTTTAGCGAATACAGCTTCTGCTCGGTCATATATAGCCCCGGCACAACCTCAAGCGGGCATTACTTCACATGCAGCCAATCAAATGAGGACACACATTGCCTCTGCACTCATGCCATGTTAAATGTACAGTAGTAAAGACGATGTCAGAAGGCACACTGACTGTGTTCCACAAAGAGGTGGGATCTAGGCCCTGAGCCCACATAGGGAGCCCCATGGAAGGAAGAAAGGGGGATCCTATGAAACCCCAAGATATTTCTCTGCAGCGAGGGGTGCTGTCACTCGCTGTGCCCACCTGTGGAGAGATGTCTGCCCCTTTCAAGAGCAGGCCACAATGCCACCAGCATTATGAAATGTAAAGGGGTTGCTCAAACTGCTGGGTCTCTTTCACTGATGGGCTGCCCCCAGGGCAGGCACTACATTTTGACTGCTCTCACAGCTGTGCATCATTGTACTAGTGAACACTGACCTGGTCTGTGCCCAACGCTGAACATGGCAGGGTACCTTATCTGTGACATGGGCCCAGGTGTTCATGGTACTTGTGAATTCATATTCTGAGAAAGGAAGTTCAATTGTCCTTTAGATTGAACAAAAAGATTGGTATTTGACATTTCAAAGCCTGCTTGTGCAAAGCATATGTGTGTCCTAGTCGATAATAATGCACCCCGAAAGTAACAATACCAAAGGGTGTAATATTGAGCAGAAATTCAATTATGAGCTATTCTACATTCTGGAATTTTCAGTAAGGGATACTTCACTTATACCAGGTAATGTCACTTGTTTCTGAGCTATGCATAGTAGAATGTGCAGTGTTTGCCACAAACTATGAGACAAGTTCTTCTAGGATAAAATAGTCCTGGAAAAAAGCCCTATGGGATTGGTGTAACTGCAATACGCAAAATTCCAATGCAGGTTCAAAACTGTGTTAGATCCTGATTTAGGAGTTGCACCAAAATTGTAATAGGAGCCTTGGTTTTTAGTCTCTCTGAAGAGGAGCTCACACTTTAAAAACTTGTGGTGGTTAATGGTATAAGCCCTCATTCAGTCCTCTCCGAATTCAAGTCTGATTTGATATCCGTGGATTTATATCTCCCTGGAGAAGAGCCTTTTCCGAGGTGATGGGACATTTCGTCATCATATTCAGCATTGGAATAATTGCCTGTTTGTCACAATACAGAAGAGCCTGCGCGCCTGTGACATTGCTGGCTTCTTTGGTGTATTCATACATTCTAATTCAGACTTTGTTATTGTATTGTCATGTGCCAGAGCTCAGCCTGGTAAGAAATAGTGCCATTTTACTTGTACACAGTTCTTTCCTAAAGTTGCATTTACTTTGTCACATTGACTCTTGACACATTTGCCTTTGTGGCACTTGGGTTAGTTTCTTGGAAACACAGACCTTGCTGACACAGAGGACTTTGTGGGAACATTATCACAGTGCCTGCCATCATGTATAAGACCCTAACGTGCATTATACAAACATGTTTGTTATTACGTCCATGAGGCGACACAGCTATCTGTGGAAAATAAACAACAGCGGCCTGATAACAATTTCGTTCCAAGGCAAGGATGCTTTTTCTATATATAAACTTGTTTCAGAGGAGTCACATCTGTTGACACCCACCAGCTGGCTTGTCTAATTTTACTCAGGAGACAAAGGGGTTTACTGGGGGACATTTGTGCTGGTGCAGTGATCCCACACAGAAATGTGTAAACAATATAAGGAATTTGAAGTTTGCAGGGTATTCTTGTAAGAAAATTCAAGCTACACATCCATGGACTCTTCCAGGAGTCTAGTTTTCAGAAATGTCTTGGTTTGGTAGGTTACCCTAGATTGCCACCAAGCCCAGGACCAAAATACAGGTGCCTCCTTTGCAAAACCAGGTCATACTGTGATAGATAATTTGATGTCTCCACAATGCGTCCCTGTTACGGGCACTTGGCTCACCCACACAATTGAGAGAGCATCTTTATCAGGAGACGTGAACTAATGCTGGATGGTAGGAAATTTGTGCTGGGGAGGTGATCCCAGAGCTTTCCCATACATAAATGTGATTTTATTTTAACAAAATGTGATGTTTGCAGGGGATTTTGGGGAATAAAATATTAGGGATACACACAAGGCACAGCGCCCTGGACTCGTGTGGGTGTCTAGTTTTCAGAATCGTCTGGGTTCGGTAGATTTGGCCCAATGGCCGCCGAGCCCAGTACCAAAAATGTAGGTGCCTCCTTGCAAAACAAGTTTTTTTGTGATAGGTCATCTTGATGTCTACACAATATGTTTTGGGCCCTCCCCTGTCACAGGCACTTGGCCCGCTGACAGAAATGAGGTACCATTTTTATTAGGAAACCTGGAAAACACTGGGTGGTAGGAAATTTGTTTTGGGCCTCTGATCCCACAACTTTTCCACACAAAAATGTGAGGAAAATGTGATAGTTTTTTAACTAAATGTGAGGTTTGCAGAGCATTCTGGGTAAAAAAACATTGGGGATCAAAGCAAGCTATATCTCCCTAGACTCCCCTGGGTGTCTAGTTTTCAGAACTGTCTGGGTTTGGTAGGTTTCCCTAGATGTCTGCTGAGTCCGGGACTAAAAACACAGATGACCCCCACTGCAAAGCCAGGTCATTTTGTGAACAATACTTTTTATACCTCACAATATGTTTTGGGCCATTACCTATTGCGGGCACTTGGCCCACCCGCACAAGTGAGATAGCATCTTTATCAGGAGTCCTGGAGGAACACTGGGTGGTTTGAAATTTATGCCGGGAAGGTGGTTCCGTAACTTTCCCACATAAAAATGTGAGGAAAATATGACTTTCTCAAAAATTCAGGTTTGCAGAGAATTCTGATTAACCGTTTCCATGTGTCAGACGGCCCCAGGCCGCCTGACATCACGGTGGGCATGTGCAGAGGACCACCGAGGGCCGTCCCAACTGCGCATGCGTCAAATTTATCAGCACCACAGGGGAATTCTGGCCATTGCTGCAAAGATTGGGAATTACTGTATTCTTAACAATCACAAAGGTAGTTTTCCTGGTAATTATGCTTTTAGGTTTGGCAGACTGATGTAATTCAGAGTTAAAAAAAAAAAAATACAAACCAGTGGTTGGGACCTAAGGGAGATTTAAAGACCTAGCTCCAATATGTTCCCCATCTACTTGTAACAACACATTATATCTGAGGGTCTAAAGTGAAAAGTACGCAAAATGCAGAAACACTGAAGGCAACCTAGAAATGTATGTATCTCTGGCTAAGGTCATCCCCGGTCCCGAGGCAGGAGAAGAGGTCAATCACAACCCCAAGTACACTACAGCCCTCCAACAACATCAGGGAGGAACCTGAGGAGTGCGACGACCAAGAACAAGGAACAGGCTCCGACCATTCTGGAACCGGGCTCGTCATCAACTTGAGCCACCATGTACTGACCCAGATTGAAGAGAAGGCTCTTAATAGGGGTCTGGGTTTCGTTCCCACTTTTAGGAACGATCATTTCGAGACTCGTCTCGAAGTGTCGAAATTCCTACGCAAGATCCGGCTACATTTCTTGTTTAAGAATAAACAAGGAAATTAAATACAGGATGTCAACACTGGGTTGAAGAGAAAATCTACTTTTCATCCACCTACCCATCTGATGCCTCCAAAAGTTCTAGCTTTTGAACATGCTATTGAGAAGAGTATTGAGAACCTCTTTACACAGCAGGAGAAAGAATGTTACAACAACTTCCCTAAAGATGAACAATTGGCACTCAAGACTTTGTCTATGAATGCCCAGCTGACCATCTAGCCAGCAGACAAAGGGGGTGCTATTGTCCTTTTGGACAGTAGCACCTACCGCAATGAATGCTTGCGACAATTAGGCGATGTTAAATCTTATCGCCTGTTAGAGACAGATCCTACGGAAGAATTGAAAGCCACCATCCAGATCATGGTTGAAGAAGCTTTATCCGAGGGATGGATAACATCACAGGAAGCACTTTTTCTTTGCACTACGCATCCAATCATCCCTTATTTTTATGCCCTCCCAAAGGTGCACAAAAAGCAGAGACCACCTCTGGGTCGCCCCATTATTTCGGGGATTGGGTCACTCCTCGAACCATTGTCGACATTTGTTGACCATTTCCTACGTCCCATGGTACGAGAGATGCCTACTTATCTAAAGGACACTATTGATGTCTTACGTCTTTTACCCACTTTGGAGTTTGATATGGGTACTGACATCCTAGTGTCTTTTGACGTAGAGGCTTTATACACCTCGATACCTCTGGATGAGACCTTGGATGTGATCCGACTTTTATTACAGTCTAGAGCCCTTGGAAGCATTACCCCAGCCAGTTTCATCATGGCTTGTGCCACTCTGGCCATGAAAAATAATTTTTTTTCAATTTGAGGACTCGATATACCTTCAGGTATCAGGTACCAGTATGGGGAGCGTTTACGCTCCCAGCCTGGCGAACCTGTATGTTCATTCATTTGAACAAGAACACGTACTGGCAGCCACCAACCCCTTCATTGATTGTATCAAAACATGGAAAAGGTGCATCGATGATGTCCTAGTGGTATGGAGAGGGACTGAGGAGAGGTGTAAAGAATTTCTTGTATGGCTAAACAATTGAAACAACTTTCTCCGTTTCACTATTGAAATTGGAAGGGACAAATTAGCATTTTTAGATCTGCTGATTACAGCCACTCCTGATGGTTTACAATTGGAATTGTACAGAAAACCCTTGGCGAAAAACTCCCTGCTTTGTTTTGACAGCCATCACCCTAAATCCCTTCGGGACAATCTACCCTATGGGCAGTTTTTGAGGGTACAAAGAAACTGTTCAACCACTGAAGCATTTCAGGTACATTCCGGGGCTCTGAAAAAACAACTGGTTTTGAGAAAATATCCATCCAGATTAGTGCAACGGTCTCTGAAACGTGCACACAACAATAACCGTCTGGCTCTCTTGGAACCTACTGTACAAAAACCTCCACTTGAGAGACTTACTTTTGTGACCACCTATGGGACTTATTCCAACACCATACAAAAGATGGTAAATAGACATTGGTCCATCTTAAATTCAGATGATTTTTCAATGCAAAGACCCCTGTTCTCATACAAAAGAGGAACAAACATCAGGGATCGTGTGATCCATACACGACCACGGGAAGAGAGACCTAGGGCTCTAGGCTCTCTGTTGGACCTTCCCCCAGTCACCGGGCATCATCCTTGTGGTGGATGCCAGGCGTGTCCTCAGACAAGGAAATCCACTGAAATTGATATTGGTACTTCCAGACCATGGAATCAGACAAAATTTACGAATTGTCATAGTACCAATCTTGTCTACCTCATCACTTGTCCCTGTGGGTTAAAATACATAGGGATGACAACCCGTAAAATAAAGATCAGGATCTCTGAACACAAGAGCACAATCAGGTGCAAGCGACAGGCAACCAAACTAACCAATCACTTTCTTGAAGCACGTCATCCATCGACTGCTTTTCAATGGACTGTGATTGAACAGCCTTACATCCCCACCCATGTTACAGATGTGTCCAGGTTTCTGTTAATTAAGGAGCAGAAGTGGGTGTTTAAATTGGGCACTAATCGTTCGGGTTTGAATGATGATATACCTTGGTCGACTCTGTGACTAATCAATTGTGAGATGGTTTTCCTGTTTTGTCATCGGTATTTTGCCAGGTAGTGCCTTTAGCCACTCATAATAATAAGGAGGTGCCTCAGTACGTGTTTATTGACTAGTTTGAGAGGTCCCTTTATCGGTACACGCCTGTCTTAGTGTATACCCTTTCTCTCGCACTCAAGAGGTACCTGTCCAATTAGGCTTTTTTTCATATAAATCCACACTGCTTGAACGAGGATTTTATCAATACATTATAAAGACTTTATCTGTACAAACATGCTGGCACACACAGAGCCTCACGTGTTTTATTCATCATGCGTTGGAGGTCTGTTGGGAATACATGCTGTCCCTTGGTAGTACAATTTATTTTCCCACTTGTACACTCCCTGGTTATACATAAAGTTTGCCTTCGCTTTTGCACTGAAGAGGGACCTCTCCTAGCAGGTACTTTTTTATTAATTTCACACGGCTTTAACAAGGAACTTAACACTACATGTTAAAGACATTTTATGCACGAACACGCTGGTACACACAGAACCTCACGTTTTTATTCATCAGGCGTTGGAGGTCCAGTAGAAATTCATGCTGTCCCTTGACAGTATAATATATGTTCCAACGTGCACACTGTATGGTTATACATAAAGTTTGCACTAAAAGAATCTGCCGATTGAAAAAAATTGTCGAGCAGTCTTTGTTTACACTGCAACCAATACACTTCGGTAATAGGCTGGTGACAACATCCTTACGGGCCTATCAAATTTCATGTTTCTTCGAATCCCCGGTCATGTACCATGTGACTGGGTTATGACCAATCACACTCTAGGATATAATCCCCTTCACCAATACTGACCGCCACCTCCCCGATCGGCTCGGATGCCGAACTTAGGAGTACCGACAGATAGGTAAGGGGCAGTGCCTCCCTTTCTCGCGTTGTATGTTTTTGTTTTCGAATATCCTTGCGAGTGAATGCTTAATTTAAGGTCTAATACCGCGAGCTTGGTTTTCTCTTAATTTACTTTTGAAAAAGACCCGGCTCATACTCAGTTATCTCATCTCTACTCTCTGTAGACTTGAAGAAGTTTACATTTGCTATTGATTGATAATAGCCGGCTAATAGGACACAAATTTCGATTACAAGTTAGGAATAGAGGTCCGCCTGATGAACTCCATCCACTCAGGATCCCCCACAGACCCATGCCCTCACCACATCTTCAACAAAGCAGATTCCATCATAGCACCACATCTCCGAGACGTCATCAACTGCTCCCTTAACTCCGCCACCTTCCCGGAAAGCTGGAAACACGCCGAACTTAGCGCCCTTCTGAAAAAACCCACAGCTGACCCCACCGAACTCAAAAACTACCGCCCCATCTCGCTCCTTGCATTCCCGGCCAAGGTCATCGAGAAAGCTGTCAACAACCAACTCGCCGCCTTCCTCGAAACCAACAAATCCCTCGACTCCTCACAGTCCGGCTTCCGAGCCAAACACAGCACTGAGACCGCACTCATCGCAGCAACAGACGACATTCGAACTCTACTGGACAATGGAGACACAGTCGCCCTCATCCTCCTCGACCTCTCCGCAGCCTTCGACACAGTCTGTCATAGCACCCTGTTACAACGCCTCAGAAACATCGGAATCCAAGGAAAAGCACTGGATTGGATCACCTCATTCCTTGCCGGAAGAACCCAGAGAGTCCGCCTCCCACCATTCAAGTCAGAGGCCTCTGAAGTCATTTGCGGAGTACCACCAGGATCCTCACTCAGTCCCACCCTCTTCAACATATACATGAGCCCCCTCGCGACCATCGCACGCCAACACAACCTCAACATCATTTCCTACGCTGATGACACTCAACTTATCCTCTCACTCACCAAAGACCCAAACACCGCCAAAAACAACCTGCATGAAGGAATGAAAGAAGTAGCCGAGTGGATGAAGCTCAGCCGTCTGAAACTGAATTCCGACAAAACAGAAGTCCTTATCTTAGGTACCTCCCTATCTGCCTGGGACGACTCTTGGTGGCCAGAGTCCCTTGGTAAAGCGCCCACCCCGACTGACTACGCACGGAACCTGGGCGTCATTCTGGACTCCTCACTCTCGATGACCAGACAAGTCAACGCCGTTTCGTCATCATGCTTCAACATTCTTCGCATGCTCAAAAAAACATTTCGCTGGATCCCCACCGAAACTAGAAAAACGGTCACCCACGCACTGGTTACAAGCCTACTGGACTACGGAAACACCCTATACGCCGGCACCACCGCAAAACTTCAGAAAAACTCCAACGCATCCAGAACGCTTCAGCCAGACTCATACTGGACATCCCGCGTAATGACCACATTTCTGGTCACCTGAAAAACCTCCACTGGCTCCCCGTCAATAAGAGGATAACATTCCGCCTCCTAACCCACGCACACAAAGCACTTTACGAACTTGGACCCGACTGTCTCAACACACGACTCTGCTTCTACACCCCCTCCCGCCAGCTACGCTCCTCCAACCAAGCCCTTGCTGCTGTACCTCGCATCAACAAAACCACCATGGGAGGAAGATCCTTCTCCTACCTGGTGGCTAAAACATGGAACTCACTTCCCACTCACCTTCGCCTCACTCAGAACCACCTTACATTCAGAAAGCAACTTAAAACCTGGATATTCGACAAATAATTCACCACCCTTCTCCAAGCGCCTTGAGACCCTCTGGGTATGTAGCGCGCTATATAAATGAAATTGAATTGAATTGAATTGAACTGTCTGACAAGGTTCAGCGCTGTTTTCTGAAGTTACTAGGATCTCACTCCCATCTATACACCTGTCTCATAACTTTATATGTTCCTAATTCAAATTACATCAGTTTTCCACAATGGTGAAACTCTAATGCGGTGTGGCTAAGATTCAAACAGATCTGCATGCTACAAAGTGGTGTCTGCAGTAGTAAACTTTAAGCTAAAACAGTTGAGTAGTTAATCAGTTCAACATTCTGTTCAATATTTTACCTTATCTATAGTTAGGCCTTTATATTGTTCATTAACTGATGTTGACCACTTGATTCTTGGATGCAGACATGTTGTTTTTGTCATCTTTTACTACTTTTTCCTAGGACATTTAATGCTGTGTGATTAAAGCTGAAGGCGCTGCACCCACAGAGCATACATGGACAATTTGTGTATGCTAGACAAGTGCTTTAGAATCTTGGCTACACTATTGTCCGCAGAAACACCCTCCTAGCAGGCCCCTCGAAGAAATGAACGAGAGACTATTTTATTTATAAACTTATATTAGAAAGTTTCAAAGACTCTATTGACAACGGTGGAATGAGATTACAGACAAACTGCAACCTATTTTGAGTGGTATAAACACATCACCAGTGACTACAAGTGTCTAAGAAAGATATCTTCTCACAAAGAACTTGATCATGTTACCCTTACAAATGTGTCTTGGTTTTGTACGTCATTCTTCACTAACGTTCATAAATCTCATAGGCCCTCCTCTGCCACCTTTGAATCCTTGTGTTAACAGATGGCTGAGTGCTCATCGCCATGTGTATGACACTCAGTCTGGAAGGTGGCTCCTCCTGCCCACCACAACAAAAAGTACCTGATACACAGGATTTCTTTAAGGTCTCACTAGTTACTAAGAAGCTTATGGTGATATAGCATGGTACAGAATGCCTGAATTATTATATGTGAAAAATATCCAATTCTAACAATTGTTTACAATGATCAGAATACCAACTGCAATGTGCAACTTATATATTTTTTATAAACTTTAAAGTGTGCTATTTTTTTCAGCGTATATAAAGTTGGTATTTTGGGTAAAGTAACACATTTTATAGTTATGACATTCACAGTTGCAGTTTCTAGTATTGGACTGTGCTTTGCTCTGGCGCCAAGTTTGGCATACCCAGCTAGTAGCACTCAGAAGGCTTATCTACTGTAGTTAGTCAGACACCAAACTTCACCCAATTTTGAGCTGTTCATTTCTTCAGACAGGGACCTCAAATCACTGACTGAAGTACTCAACAAGTGTAATTTGTTAAGTTTTATTAAGTCTCAAATGTACTCATGGTAGACCTGCTAAACATATTCATGAGGTCTTAAAATATGGTAACACTTCTTGTAATGTCACTTTCTTTGAGGTCATGGGTTTTGATGCCACTTCCTGTGATGACATGTGCCATTGTCACATGATGTGATGCCTAGCTTGGTTGCTCCCACCACTTCATTTTTTAGGACTTGCACCTTGCACATTAGCCTAGTGACCATTGCACACTGTTCCTACTGCACCAATGGCAAAACCTATAATTTAACCTATCAGGTTAATGTCCCGTGTTGCAACATCTCCTAAAGCTTTATCAAGAATCCACATTAAAGCCTATCCAAAAAGATGTGGGGTTATCTTAACACAATCAAAAATATGTCCTTCTCAAATACATCCAGGCTGGAATATACTCAGAAAGTCAAACCTGACATCATTGTGTTGAATAAAAAACAACTGAGGGAAGAATCAACAGTTATTGGCCTTTAGTTTATGTACCACAGATTGTTAACCCCTTCACCGCGTGTCAAATTTCCCCGTGGTGCGAAGGGTGGCAGGGCTGGGCGTGGCGCTTGGGTAACCAGGACGGCTCCCGGCCGTCATAAATCACGGTGGGCATGTGTTCATGATGGCCGGGAACCATCCAAACTCCGCCCACTGATGAATTCTTCCTCACAGGCTGGTAATTAATCGAGCATGGGCGGAGCGGCAACGTTCGGACGGCTCCCGGCTGTCATAAGCACACGACTACCGTGACTCATGACAGTTGGGAACCGTCCTGATCATAGATGTGGTTAACAGATGTGTAGGATGCAAATTAGTTGTCAGAATTTACTGCTATGTGTGAAGAATAACAAGATTGTTTTCTTTTATCTCTCACACCTAATCATGCTGTTCTTTTTATATGTTTCCATTTTTAGTGAAGAGAAACTAAACATAGTCCGCAGAAAAGCCAAGCAAGTTCTCAAGTGTGATGTCTTGAGCAGTACCCCGTTGTCACCCATAAGCCTGCCGCAGGCTGACTGTCTGCTGCTCACACACTGCATGGAGCTCTTTGTGACAGACAAGAAGACCTTCTGCGGTGCCCTGAAAAATGTGTCCTCACTGCTGAAAACTGGGGGGCATCTGTTAATGAGCATCACCCTCGGATGCACGTACTTCATGGCTGGCACCGTTAAGTGTCCCCATTTGTGCCTCGATGACGAGTTTGTGAGGAATGCTGTCATCGAGGCCGGTTATGTTGTTGTGGACCTTCACATTTGTCATCGGCAACTCCACAAGTCATATGATGTTTCAGATTTTGCTGCTATTTGTATTTTAAAAGCTCGTAAAGAATGAGAGATGTCTTCTGACACATAAATGCGGTACTGCGGGAACCGCGAGGGACAAGGCAGCATCACAGCCCTTGAACCTCCAGTATAATTTAAGATTTATGATTACTGCCTGGAAACTGCAAGTGTTTTAATAAGCCAAACATGCAATGTTGCGAAACAAAAAAGAATAAGCATATTAGTGAGTAGTTGATAAATAAAATAAGTCATGATGAACTTTTGCTTCCCTCACACAACTATCTTTATTGCGTTTGGGTGACAAAGTCATTATAAAATAATCTTCTGCGCCACCCAGATAGAAGGAAAGTTCTGTGCTCCATGTCAGGCTTTTAGGTTCCAGTGACATCCTGGTAGGTCCTGATATTCCTCCTTTTTCTCCTCCATCTGTAATTAACCTGCAAGATTCACCCTGCACACAAATACCAACATTCCATGCATCATCAAATTCTCACATGCAAAAGAAAAGTTTAATGGAAGGATTGCTTACAATGCAAGCATTCACCCCCAGTCACAAGGATCTGGGTTAAATCCATCATTCTTCTGCTCACCACCCCAGATTGGACTCAGCCATATGCAAATCAGTCTTGACCCTGTTTCTTGAGGGGACAGTCCTGCTCGAACTGCCAGGCCAGGTCCTCACTGGACCGTAAACAAGCATCCTGGGATCGCTTTCAGGGCATCACCCTATATCAGCCAGTCTAGCTTGAATGCAGTGGTGTGGTGAGCACGGGACCCACATCTGGGCATATCTTTCCCACTTAAGGCGACATATGCAAAAGAGACAGTTGATGGATGGAATGCTGACAATGCAAACATTCACCCCCAGTCACAAGGATCTGGGTTAAAGCCATCATTATTTTGCTCACCACACCACCCCAGTTTGGACCCGGCCATATGCCAATCAGTCTTGACCCTGCTCATTGTGGGAACAGCCCAGCCCAAACTCCCAACCTAGGTCCTCCATGGATCAGAAACAAGCATCCTGGGACCCATGTATGGGCCTATCCTTCCCACTTAGGTCGACATATGCAAAAGAAACAGTTGATGGACGGAATGCTGACATTGCAAACATTAACCCCCAGTCATAAGGATCTGGGTTAAATCCATCAACCTTTTGCTCACCACAACAACCCAGTTTGGACCCAGCCATATGCAAATCAGTCTTGATCCTGTTCCATGTGGGAACAGTCCAGCCCGACCTACCAAGCCAGGTCCTCCGTAGACCGGAAACAAGCATCCTTGGACCAGTTTTAGGGCATCACCCTTCATCAGCCAGGCTAGCTTGAATTCAGTGGTGTGGTGAGCTCTGGACCAATGTCTGGGCATACCCTTCCCACCTAGAGTGACATATGCAAAAGAAAAAGTTGATGGACGGAATTCTGATAATGCAAACATTCAACCCAAGTCACAAGGATCTTGGTTAAATCCATCATTCTTTTGCTCACCACACCATCCCAGTATGGACCTTGCAATATGCAAATCAGTCTTGACCCTGTTCCTTGTGGGAACAGTCCAGCCCGAACTTCCAAGCCAGGTCCTTCCTAAACCGGAAAGAAGCATCCTGAGACCAGTTTCATG
Organism: Lissotriton helveticus; assembly: GCF_964261635.1. Classification (NCBI taxonomy): domain Eukaryota; kingdom Metazoa; phylum Chordata; class Amphibia; order Caudata; family Salamandridae; genus Lissotriton; species Lissotriton helveticus. Next base: position 119,258,635 of record NC_136064.1, on the reverse strand, counting down.
GCATCACCCTTCATCAGCCAGGCTATCTTGAATCCAGTGGTGTTTTCAGCGAGGGACTCACATCTGGGCGTACCCTTCCCACTTAGGGTGGCATTTGCAAAAGAAACAGTTGATGAACAGAATGCTGACAATGCAAATATTCAACCCAGTCACAAGGATCTGGGTTAAATTCATCATTATTTTGCTCACCTCACAACCCCAGTTTGGATCCAGCCATATGCAAGTCAGTCTTGAACCTGTTCCTTGTGGGAACAGTGCTGCCCGAACTGCCAAGCCAGGTCCTCCCTGGACCAGAAACAGGCATCCTAGAACAGTTTTCAGGGCATCACCCTTCATCAGCCAGGCTAGCCTTAATCCAGTGGTGTGGTGAGCACGGGACCGACGTCTGGGCATACCCCTCCCACTTAAGGTGACATATGCAAAAGAAGCAGTTGATGTACGGAATGCTGACAATGCAAACATTCACCCTCAGTCAGAAGGATCTTGGCTAAATCCATCATTATTTTGCTCACCACCCCACCCCAGTTTTGACCCAGCCAAATGCAAATCAGTCTTGACCCTCTTTCTTGTGGGAACAATCCAGCCCGACCTACCAAGGCAGGTCCTCGGTGGACCGAAAACAAGCATCTTTGGACCGGTTTCAGGACATCACCCTTCATCAGCCAGGCTATATAGAAGTCTGTAGTTTGGTGAGCACGGGACCCAGGTCTGGGCATACCATTCCCATTTAGCGTGACATATGCAACAAAAAAAAACAGTTGATGGACGGAATGCTGACAATACAAACATTCACCCCCAGTCACAAGGATCTGGGTTAAATCTATCTTTCTTTTGCTCACCACACATCCCAGTTTGGACCCAGCCATATGCAAATTAGTATTGACCCTGTTCCTTGTGGGAACAGACCAGCCCGAACTGCCAAGCCAGGTCCTCCCTAGACCGGAAACAAGCATCCTGGTATAGGTTTCAGGGCATCACCCTTCATCAGCCATGCTAGCTTGAATTCAGTGGTGAAGTGAACACAGTACTTATGTCTAGGCTCACCCTTCCCAGTTAGGGTGTCATATGCAAAAAAAAACAATTGATGGCGGAATGCTGACAATGCATACATTCACCCCCAGTCACAAGGATCTGGATTAAATCCATAATTCTATTTCTCACCACACCACCCCAGTTTGGACCCAGCCATCACATTCTCACAGCATCCTGGCTAAATATTCCATAAACAACAATGTTCTCACAGCATCCTGGCTCAACATTCCACGCACTACCACATTCTCACAACATCCTGGTTCAACACTCCATGCATCATCATGTTCTCACAGTATCCTGAATAGAAATTCCACTGCATGCCCACTCATCGAATGCATTGAACGATGTATAGGGTCACTGCATCATCTGGCTCCTTCAAAGAGGACAAACAGACATGCTTTATCACTATACATGTTTGTGACTTCAATTCTGTTTCTCTGGCCTAATTGGACTGGTTTCACATGTGTTTGCAATATAAAATAAATCAATTAATCTTCAGAAGGAAAAAAAATACCATATGGATACAGGATAAACACACACTATCCTCAGGGGGACAGAACACTCTCCAGAGGAGTGACACATGCTTGTATCCATGAAGGAAACCTAAAGAGAGGCACTGCAAACACACAAAAATTCCAGTTCATGAGCTAAATGAAGTAAGCAGATATATATGTGTGTGTGTGTGTGTGTGTGTGTGTGTGTGTCTGGGTGTGTCTGTGTGTGTGTGTGTGTGTGTGTGTGTGGGTTTGTGTTACTATCCTTGTGGGGACTTGGGTGTGATAATACACTCACGCTGTGGGGACTTGATTGCACTGTGGGGACCTGAACCCTGGTCCCCACAAGGCAATGTCCTTTAAATGATAAGAAATGGCTTCAGGAACATCTGTGTCAATTTGTACAACTTTAAAAACAATTGTCTTGTGGGGACCTGTGTTTCATAAAGTGTGTTTATATTTTTGCTCAGCTCTGCCACCGTAGACAGGAGGCGGTACTGCAGCCTTAAACACACTTTGCATTTAAACACACTTTGTTCACCAGGAACACAAGTTAGCAGCAGAAAGCACAGATATTTCAAAGGAAAAGCTGCAAAACCCGGGGTTAAAAAATATTTTTCATGCAAAGTAACATTTTCCCAATTTAATAAAGTAAAACTTTCTTTACATGAAAATTTTGAATTCAGACTATTTGAGTTTAAAAATTGATAAACATTGTGACAAGCAATTTGGATACGATTTGGATCCCAGATTACATCACTATTGTGGTTTGATCCTTATAGGCAATTAAAGAATGATGGTGCATTAAAACATGATACAATATAAATTTGATTACATATTAATGTGCACTTTGGAATACGTTCCTAAGATGATGACTAGATGAGTGAGTGACGTATATAAATCAATTCCTGACCTATGGGGACCTATGGGGACCCATACTCACTAGGGTTTTCAATGCGGCAGTGAAGGAGGGATGTACCCCCTCATGGGGTGAATCCGTTATTATCCCTATATACAAAAAGGGGGAGAAATCAGAAGCAAAGAATTACAGACCCATCTCTCTCTTAACTTCTCGGTAAAGTTAATGAGCAGAGTCCTTTTGATAAGGTTAGAGGAGTGGGTCTCGGATAATGATATTTTAGGTCAATCCCAGTATGGTTTTAGAAAAGGTCTTGGTACTCTAGAGCAGAGTATCAACCTGGAACTTTTAATTGGGAACTATACAAAAGCTAAACAGGGGCGGCTGTTTTTATGTTTTGTAGATCTAAGCAGTGCCTTTGAATTGGTGAATCATGGGGTACTAAGGCCTGTTTTAATTAACCTCGGTGCCCCCAAAGCCATCATATATTTTTGAGCTAGGCTGTATGAGAACCTGTCAACTAAAGTGAGGTATGGTCAGCTGGGTGATTGTACACCTAATTTTAGGGTCAAACGTGGCATACGCCAAAGGTTGTGTCCTGGCACCTTTGCTTTTTACTTTATTTATTAACGATGTGGATGCAGCCCTTAAAACTATTCAGGAATATTGTCTGTTGATCGATGGTAAGGCAGTACCAGTTCTGCGGTACCAGTTCTGCTTTATGCGGACGATGCCAGCTTGCTATCAAGAACCCCGCTGGGCCTGCAGAAGCTCCTCAGTGGGTTTGCAGCCTTTATCAACAAGAGGCTGTTGTTGATAAATAAGTCCAAAACTTTTACCATGGTGTGTGGACCCAAAATTAAAAGTTTAAAACCTTTCACAGTCGAGGGTAACCAGATAGAGAAGGTGAAATCTTTTTGTTACCTAGGTATCTCTTTTTCCTCTGATGGGGGTTTGAATGATGAGAAGTTAAACGTTAAGGCCAAACTCAAAAGGAGTATAAATAGTGTTTTTAAATTTGCTTCTAATTTAGTAGACAGGCGGATTAAGGACATGATTGCTATTTACAAGGCCAGATGCACCTCGGTTGTATTATATGGGGTGGGTATATGGGGCCTCCAGGCATGTGCAAATCTACAAACTGAAGAGAATTTATTCTTAAAGAAGCTTTTGTGCCTCTCAGCTTCGGCCCCAATGGAATTTGTACATAGGGAAGTAGGGCGAAGTATTTGTGTGAACTAACAGCCCTGCGACCCCTACAGCTTTGGAGACAAATCTGGTCAAAAGATGAAACTTCTTTTACTAAAGCAATTATAAATGATTGTTTGAAACTGGAGTATGGTTCTAAGATACCATGGCTCAGATACTTAACCAGATGATATGATGACTTTTTTAAGATATCATGTCTGGGTAATTTTAATGACTCTCAATTAATGTCTAAACCGGATTTGAAAAGTACCTATCTTTCGGGAGTGATAGTAAACAGGAAAACGAAAGTCATGAAACAGTCTACGTATCAGTTTTATCACATGTATATAGATACGATGGGCTTCCCAGCGTATCTTTCTTTTGTTACTAGACCATCACATCTTTTTCTTTTGATTAGATTAAGGATGGTTTCAGTGCATCACCTGATTGCCTTTCCAACTTTGAAACAGCATCCGTCCTTACCCTGCCCATGTGATGGGATTTCCAAGCAGAGCACTATGCACTTTCTACTTTTATGCGACCTGTTTCTGTCTTTCAGAATTATGTTTCTCAAACCACTTTTTGAGAGACACGGGGTTAGAACTATTAAAGCTGCTATGTTGCTATTACTAACGATGGATTTGCTTGTTTATTGCTAATTTCATCCTTAGCTCAATTAAGGCCAGAAAAAGCATGATGATTCCATGAATCTTTTTTCCCATATAGAAGGTTAGTGACTGATATGATGATCTATGCACCATGCACTTTAAAATGTATACTCTTGAGTTTTTAAATATTCATGCCACTGCTAAAGCTCTGCCCTGTCATACTGGGATTGAGCATGTTTTACGTGTTTTTTCTTTTCTTAAACAAGTCTTGTTGATGATTTTGTACCCAATAGCCGCCAATTGTTTAACTCGCTATCCTAAAGTGATGGCTTTCGCCATACTTATTAATTTTTAAATGGATGTGTGTTGTTAAGAGTTATAGTAAATTTGTTATGTATATCTTGTGCTTTTATGGTTGTATGTCACAATCGAATAAAGCTTATTTGATTTGATTTGATTACATATTAATATGCACTTTGGAATACGTTCTTAAGATGATGACTATATGAGTGAGTGCCTAGAGTTGCATTATGCTAACAGCTATGCTCTATCAGATGCCGAACTGCAGTAATGTCATGCCCACAGCAAAGAGAAGTTTACTTTTAACAGAGAAAGCATGTTCTTAGAAAATTAGTGACATTCTAAGAAAATATATTCAAATATTGCCATTAGGTGAAATTACAGTTAATTGAATTCCTTAATTTACAAACTGTTCCTAATGCTTTACAAAATAAATCAGCTTCATTCTCATAGAAGGGTGAAGAATGATCATATAACAAGCAATGGCAAAGCCAACAGGTGTCACCTACGAGACAGCTACTGGCTTTGACAGAGTTTTTTTGCCCTGTTGTACACAGAGTGCCTGCTCTGCCTCATGAATGAAATTGAAATTAAAACATTGTAAAAGCACTATGATGCAGCCAAAAAAGACCACATCATGACACTTATTTTTATTGGTGGCAGTAGGGGGGGCTTGTGAGGGGTCAACACTATCAACGGAGGGGGTGGGGAAAAGGAAAATCACTGACGCTGCCACTGCTGATCACAGTATATAAAGAAGTTGTCAGAGCCTCCTTGGCCTTATTCAAATATAAAATGCAGACTCTGATATATATCAACCGTAGTGAAGTAGGTGCAGAGGCACAGACTACTGGTTCACCCTAATGAGTGGGTATGTTTCAAAAACAAAAAAAGGGGAGATGGATAGGAGACCAAATCCCTAGCTTGCATTTGGTCTCACAGTGCCCTTACTACTGCATTGGCACCCACACTTATTACAGTTTGGATTTAGTGCTTCAGCTAAGGTGCAATGTTCTGCTGTAAAATGGGCACCCTCATGATGATGTCCACTTCAATTTGCCCTTCTTGTGTATTTAAATATAGTTTGCCTTCCAAGATCATACTAGTTTAACTACAACATACTGCAGTAGCATACGCTGTGCTCCACCACCTGCCTTATGAGTGAGAAGGTCTTCATGCCGGAAGGGTGGAGAGGATGTGACGTTATGCTAGAGCTGCAAACTTCAAACTCATTTCTTGACGTTAGATTGACATCCTGTGATTCTGGTCAAATCACTTAATCGCCCTGCGCCTAAAGAAATTGTACATGACTTAACTGGTGCTCATGTAAAGTGCTTCAAAGTGGAGTGACACAAGAACAACACTGGTGGGAATGAGGCATTTACAGAAGTATGTGAGAAGCGGCTTCTGTTGCTTCACCATTTATTTATTGATAAAGTTCTATATAGTGCGAACATGACCACCTGGGGTATCAAAGTGCTTTACAATATATGAGCCAAGAGGGTATATGCAAACAACTAAGAGTAACCAAAGAGAAGGAATATTAATCATAAAATATCGGAGCAAGAGAAAATTAATGAAGTGATAATTACACAGTCATAGGTGTCCGAATATCCTCATGACCCTTAAGTGTCCAACATGTTAAACACAGCTAAAATTTCACAGTCAAAAGTGATGAAAAATTCTCCTGAGTCATTAAATGTCAAGGCTTAAATATACAAAGTGAAAATTCACAGACATGAAAAGTCTGAGCATTCAAATGGTCCAGGCCGCCGGGCCACGGATCAACGGCTAGGGCATGGCATCAAGTGTGGAGGACAGACTGAAGTAAGAATTTCTTCATTAGGAGCCTTTTGGCTTCTTTCTTGAAGAGGAACGTGGAAGGATGTGTCCTGAGTTCTGGGTGGAGGGAGTTCCAGATCCTTGAGAAGGCACGATTACCATGAGAACTTGTGTGAGGGTCAAGTCTACTAATGAAACCACAGCCATGGATGAGGATGATATAAACTACTGCTCAGGTCTCAAGATCTGTCATGAGGTAGCCGCAGGCTGTCTAGACCTACTGAGAAGATGAACTGCCTGTGTGCTCATATTCCTTACTCTTTCCTTCAATTGGGAATATTACCATCATCTGCCTGGAAGAGAAACTCAGGCAGGGCTTCAGGGCAATGGCCCATGCACATAACACATTTCCCATTAACAAGTGAATAGGCCGGTGTACCTGAACCTCCTCAAGTTGATTCCACTCCCATAGTGGGAGATGAGCCCTGCTGGTAAGAGCGCACCTTTGGAAAGAGAAGCGGTATGAGCTGTGCCTGACCTAGGACCATGAAAGCAACTAGGCAGGGAATGAAGCATTTAAAACAGAGGGCCTCACCAATCAAAAACATTTGCTAACGGCATAACATACATAAATATCAAAACGTCCGGAGCCCATAATTGATGGACACAGCTGAACTCTTTTAGCTACTCCAAGCCCTTAACATGACTATACACTTATTCTGTATAAAACCGACTCATTCCTGGAGAGCCTCATATTTCACTAAGAGAAAAAGGGCTTTCTCCGCAGACATATAGTGCATAAAGAATGGACAAGTATATCACATTTAGGGGGTGAAAAATGTCTTGTTTAGAAGTGAATAATTCTTTGGCATAATATGTTGTCTATGATCATATTGGTCAGCATTTGGGAGCAGACATTGTGGGATTCGCTTAACTGCAGACTATTAAGAGTGCTTATAAGTTTTGGAAACTTACCTTAAGCAAGGAATCAACCACACATATATAGGAATTAAAGCATGAATGTTGATGCAATTTGACTGTCATTTAAGTAAGGCAGTACTTTTTAAAATGAAGCACTACAGTTAACATTTTGGGTGAGCCTAGAAAATTATTGATTTACATTTAAGAAGAAACAACCATAGCATGGATATGGGCGCGTGCAGAAAACAGTAGAAGTGTGTCTGTTTTGGAATGTAATTGCACTACATTACCTACAGCTCATACCCTAGCATGGAAATAGTCTAAGTTAGTGGCTAAGCTGAAGACAGTATTTTAAATAAATACAGCCATGATTTACTCACATTTTGATTGTGTACTTGTGTGGCATGGGGGAAGTCAATCAACTTTACCAACAAAATGCATTTTTGTGTCCAACATTAACACAAGTGCAGCACCAAATTCTCTGCTCTGCTCTGTGGTGCACAAAAATATAGTTTGCCTTCCAAGATCATACTAGTTTAACTACAATATACTGCAGTAGCATAGGCTGTGTTCAACCACCTGCCTTATGAGTGAGAAGGTCTTCATTCCGGACGAGTGGAGAGGATGTGGCGTTATGCTAGAGCTGCAAACTTCAAACTCAGTTCTTGATGTTAGCTTGACATCCTGTGATTCTGGTCAAATCACCTAATCACCCTGTGCCTAAAGAAATTGTACATGACTTAACTGGTGCTCATGTAAAGTGCTTTAAAGTGGAGTGACACAAGAACAACACTGGTGGGAATGAGGCATTTACAAAAGTATGTGAGAAGTGGCTTCTGTTGCTTCACCATTTCTTTATTTATAAAGTTTTATATAGCGCAAACATGACCACCGGGCGTATCAAAGTAGTTTACAATATATGTGGCAAGAGGGTACATGTAAACAACCAAGAGTAACACGTGAAGGAAATATCAGAGCAAGAGAAAATAAATGAAGTGATAATTACACAGTCATAGGTGTCCAAACATCCTCATGATCCATAAGTGTCCAACATGGTAAACACAGCTACAATTTCACAGTCAAAAGTGATCAGAAATTCTCCTGAGTCATTAAATGTCAAGGCTTAAATATACAAAGTGAAAATTCACAGCCGAGCATGGAAATAGTCTAAGTTAGTGGCTAAGCTGAAGACAGTATTTTAAATAAATACAGCCATGATTTACTCACAAACCCACTATCAGGGTGGGAACAGTGCACACACAACTGTAATCCACACAAAGCCAGATCTACTTAACTAATGTGTCCTGCCTTTGCATGACGTTATACCACCAGATGAAACCAGGAGCAAACAATGGATATACAGAAAAGCCTAGGATATTTGCTGACATAGATGTAATTTCTGCAAAAATATCCACTTGACACAGCTTACCCTTAGCCTCTTGACATTGTGTTGAAGTTTGTACTAGAGGGCTTCGTTGTATATAAATTTCACAAAAGACACTACTAGATTGCCTTAGCACTGTCGTTCAATGCTTAGAATCACACTAAAAAGACATCATTGGCTTGCGACTCTTTGAAAATATGGTGCTGTACCATTTTTACTGTTTATCCAAGGGAGTGCAATGGAATATTTCAAATGTTTATATAGCACTGCCCCATGTTCACAGGGTGGCAACACAGCTCTATGTTTCTGAACAAGAGAGTAGCCAGAAAATGAACATACTTGTCGATTTTAAACTAAAGCTCTGATGGCACCAAGTAAGTGAGCCCAACCTGCCCTAGAAGAGCTCCCTTGTCTCTTTTATTCAGGTATTCTTGCAACAAACGGCTGTGGAAACGGTCGGGGGGAACATGGCGGCGGCAGGCTAGCGGCTGCTGCGAGGCTCTGAACCAGAAGCCCTAACCCGAGTTTTCTACGGGTCTCTTTCCCTCTACTTTTGGCGGATTACAGCGGAATTACAGCGGATCATGTTGAGTGCATAGGTGAGTGAGAAGTCGTACCTCGTCTTCCCTCTCGGGTGTACGGCAACTAAGCTCTCCCTCTTACCTTTTTTTTTCCCCTTGCGCCAAACGGATCGAGAGTGACTACGGAGAGGCAGAGAGGCAGAACGCTGAAACCGTGAGCAGGGAGCAGGGAGCAGTGAGTTCTGCGACGGAAAGGAGAGGGCTCTAGGACCGACGCGGATCACCTGGCAGATGAGAGAACAGCAAGATTGGTTTCACGAGCGGCGGTACACCAGGGAGCCGGTTACCGGTCAGCTGCACCGGGTCTCTGGAGAAGCGTCATTGCCGGCATTGGGTGCAGGACTTCAGTGCACCAAGAATGGGAGCAGTGGCAGTATTATACGACCCCCGGCAGAGCTGACTGCAGTCTGTTTAAAACCCAGGGTAAGATCTTATAGTATCGGGCTCCGCAAGAGAGCAGCCCTATGGTATCGGTTGACAGGGGCTGTAAGCAGAGAGCTCTATTCATATCTCCCTGTGTCAGTATCTTGTTGGGAGTCCACAGTTTGCATGGATGCAGATAGGGGTCCTCCTGTAATATCTGCTTTGGGAAACGTGAGCCCCTCCAGGGAGAGAGATACAGCGAAAGGGCCCGTTTCAGTGAATCCACCTGAACAACCTCCCAAGGTGGGAGTAGTTATCAGCGAACAGAAGAGGGCTACCAAAAACAGATACCAGCTTCGCTCTCGAAGGGAGCTTAAGATAAAAGGGGTCCTAAACACTGCGGACTTGGTCGAGGCGAGTAGTAAGGGTCCAGAGCCAATTTCACCGGGCAAACAGAGCAGAAAAGGGGGAGCGAAGAAGGGAAAGACCAAAGACTTAAAACAATCCAAAGTTAATTTGCCTAGGGGTACCCCGTCACTTAAGAGTTACTTCAAGATAATGGAGCATGCACTGTCTTCCAAGTCGGATAGCGCTGGAACGGAAAGAGGGAGCGAAAAGGGGCAGAGTTTAAATAATTTGCCTCAGGTAGCAGTCTCCTCGCTTTTAGCTTCTTTCCCCTTGAGTAATAAATACGGGGGTTTGGAGTCGGCTGACACGTTAGAAGGAACAGCTGAAGCAGTCTCTACAACCAAGGCAATCGATGTAATTGATGTAACTGCACAAACCTCAGTTAGTTTACCAAGCACCATTAACCGAGAACTGAGTCATGAAAGGGAGCAGCCGGAAACCATCACGCGGGATGCCGAACCCGAACCCCAACCTCTACACACTGAGGAGGAAGGGGCTTGTGGAGGCAGCGAGAGTCTTGGATCTCTTCTGCAGTCTTTAAGAGGAGATTTACTAAGTAGATTTGAGACTTCCGAAAAAAACCAACAGCGTCTGCATGACAGATTTGATCTACTAGAGGCAAAAATTGATGGTATCAATATTAGAACCAGTACGCTGGAAGGGAAGGTTTCAACACTCTCAGAGACCTCAAACATCAATTCGAAAGATATAACAGTCTTGAAGGCCCAGAATAGATCTCTGTCTATGGATTTAGAGAGATTGGAAACCCAATCTCGCCGGAACAATTTGAGGATTTTAAAAATTCCGGAAGGGGCCGAGGTGGAGGACATAAAAGGTTTTGTTTGAAGATTACTACGTGCAGATATTCTCAAGGATCATCCGGATATTGACCTAGAAGCAGAAATCCAGAGGGTACATAGAGACCCATTTAGGTTACATCCAGACAGGAAGGCTCCCAGGAAGATTTTGGTATACTTCCAAACATACAGTGTGAAGGAACTGATCCTGAATAGATGCTTATCACGTACTTCCCTACACTTTCAAGCTAACCCATATCACATTAGATCTGACATTGGCGGTAAAACAGCTCAAAGGCAGTGGGAGTTAGGGTCTAGAATGCCAGAATTACGTTCCATGGGGGCAAATGTACAGATGAAATTTCCAGCACTCTTAAAAATTATGTGGAACAATAAAATGTACACATGCCAATTCCCAGAGGAAGTAGATGCTATTCTTGATAGAATGAAGGCTCAAGAGGAATAGTTTAATCAGAGACAGTTCATAGGTTCTTTTCCCCAAAAATCTACCATTAGCGGAGGGCAGAGTATGTCTGTAATGAAGTGCAGGGAAAGAGAGGAAGGGAAAAAAAGAAAGAACAAAAATAATAAAAAGAAGGGGGAAAGAGAAAAAAAAAAAAAAAGAGAGAAAGGGAAAGATGAAAGGGGGAAAAAAAAAAAAATAATAATAAAAAAAAAAAATATATAAAAAAAAATATAAAAACAAATATATATATATATAATGTTTCCACTACACATAATTAAGTTAAGAGCTTGCACGAAAACAATAGGTGAGATAGGGGAATGAGACCCGTACATATGTTTTTCTTTATTTTTTTTAGGGTAGGGCAATCAGGGAAAAGGGCCTCTTAGGGCGTATTTTCGCCAATTAGGAGGGAAGGGTTCCCCAAGGGAGGGTGGGTGGGTGTTCCAGGGGTAGGGGTAAAAAAAAAAAAAATGTCCTCATGCACCATAAAAAAAGCCTTTTACTTTTGTTAATAACTATCATTTTTATAAGGTACTACGTTTTGTTATTAGCCACAGTCAAAATTTAAAATTAGTATATGATGCAAGCTAGCCAAACTACAATCCTCTCCTGGAATGTTAACGGATTAGGGAGTTATAAGAAACAATTCAACGTTTCTCACTTCTTAGAAAATTCTGGAGCATCATTAATTTTTTTACAGGAGACTCACCTGGAAGTAAATAAATGTAGAGATATTTTTACAAAACACAAGTGGGTTCAGGACATTTTTTGCTCAAAACAATTGGGTACAACGAGAGGGGTGGCAATCATTATTCGGGCCAATAAAGGAATAGTTGTCCATGATTGGGCTACAGATCAGACAGGGCGGTGGTTGGCGGTAGTGGTATCAGTGGGCACTGTTAAACTCTTATGTGGGGTCTATTACGGCCCGAATGAAGATAACCCATGTTTTCTCCATAAACTAGCAAGTTACTTATTACAATTTTCTATCCCTATAGTGTTAGGGGGAGATTTTAACCTGCTACTGGATGCAGAGCTAGACCGCACTTCAAAGGCCAGATATAATAGCCCAAAAAAATCGATTTGTATGCTACATAATATCATTAAGGAGTATGCGCTGTGTGACGTCTGGAGAATCAAACATGGCTCCCAGAGAGAGTACTCGTTCTATAGCAAAAAAAAACACCAATTCTCCAGGATAGATTATTTCTTGCTTGATAGAGCAATGTTATCAGATATACATTCTATTGCATATATTCCGAATGGATTATCAGACCATTCGGTGGTTAAGTTGTGTATTAGCATGAAAAAAAGGAACTTATCAGAATTCAGGTGGACTCTGGACAGGACCGTTTTACTAAAAACAGATTTCAATACTAGCACTAAGAAAAGTATAGGAGAGTTCTTCCTATTTAACAATGACTCAGCTCCGAACCGGATTATATGGGACGCTCTTAAATCTTTTTTAAGAGGTATATACGGTTCTCAAATGGCCTTGAATAGAAAGCTAATTAAAGGTAAAGAAGTAGACAACCTCAATTTAATTAAAATAAAAGAGCAGCAACTTCTCTATGCCATCTCTAATGATCGAACTGAAATATCGAGGGTGGAAAAAGAATTAGATGACTTACGAACTCAACATAGATTACACTCTGAAAAAATATTAAGAGATAAGTGGGAGGTAAGCAAGTTGCGCAATTTTGAATATGGGGAGAAATGTGGATCATTACTTGCCTGGAAAGCCAGATCTGACAGGACCAGAAACAACATTAAAACTTTAATACAACGAGGAACTGGCGCTGTTCTATCTGAGGACGAAGATATTAAAGAGGAGGCCAGATCTTTCTATGAAGATCTTTATCGTGAAAAATTGAATATTTCATCGGAGGAAATAGAAAACCTGGACATTCTGAAAAATTTAACTTGTTTGAGTAATGAAGAAATATCTTTTTTAGGAAAAGAAATTACCGAGGGGGAAATCAGATCTCAAGTTGAGAAAATGGCAAGAAAGAAAGCTGCAGGTCCAGATGGGCTTCCAACAGAAATCTATAGGGATAATTTGGATGAACTTATTGCTCCAATGCGCAAACTTTTCAATGAAATCTTCATTCAAGGCCAGCAAATTCCGTCTTCTTGGCTGGAAGCAACCATTTCATTAATTGCGAAGCCAAACAAAGACCCGCAAAGGATAGAATCATACCGCCCCATATCCTTACTGAACTCAGACTTAAAAGTTTATTCAGGTATCCTGGCAAACAGGCTCGCTAAGGTGATTAAATCCATTATACATCCGGACCAACGCGGATTTATCCCGGGCAGACAATTGAATGAACTTACATTTCAGGCAATTGGAGCTATTGACTATGCAGTTCAAAATAAAAAAACATTGGCCATTGTCGCAATAGACGCTGCGAAAGCCTTTGACCAAGTAAACTGGAAATATTTATGGTCAACGATGAAGAAATTTGGCTTTCCTGAAATTTTTATCAATAGTGTGGTGTCTTTATATAGAGGTCCTGAGGCCAAGATTCTGGTCAACGGAGGTTTGTCTGAATGGTTCAGTGTTGGCAGAGGAACAAGGCAAGGATGCCCCTTGTCTCCACTGCTGTTTGATATCTATATTGAACCTTTTGTTTGTTCTTTAAGGCATGATTCTATTATTTCCTCATTTAAAATTGGGGAATTATTAATTAGGACAGCACTATATGCAGACGATCTTCTGTTGTACACCTCAAATCCCCTTGTAGCAATTCCCAGGCTATTTCAGCTGGCGGAGAGTTTTGGCTCAATTTCAGGTTATTCTATTAACAAGGAGAAAACCGAGGTAATGTGTTGGAATAACTTACTTCCCATTCCCGAAGCTAAATGTAAGATGAGATATTTAGGTATTTATTTAACCCAGAATATAGATGATACCCCGAAGGTTAGCTGGGAAACAGTGATAAAGGAGATTAAAAAACTCCTGTCCAGGTGGAACACTCTGCCTTTAAACATCTACGGCAGAGTGAATCTTGTTAAAATGATCATTCTCCCCAAGGTTACGTTTTTGTTTAACTCTATCCCCTTAGTCTTTAGCAGAAAAGATATTCTTAATCTGCAAGGTAGAATAGGCTCGTTTATATGGGCAACAAAATCTCCACGGATAGCATGGAAGAAGTTAAGGAGAGGATTAAAATTAGGTGGTTTAGCTCTCCCAGATTTATTATTTTATTGTTATGCTTTCCAGCTTAAAAACTTTAGGATACTAGCTAATAAATTGGATTTCACATCAAATAGTATACTATTCCAGGCAATGCTGCAAGATCTCCCGTTTGGTACTGATTATTTTCTGTTTAAATTTGGTGACAAAAAAATTTTCAAAAAAGTTAGGCTGAAGGTTCTAAAGGCGGCTCTACACTATTGGTCGCAGACGTGTAGGTTGCTGAGTATTCAATACTACCATCAATACTCCCCAATTTGGGACTCACCAGGCACCCCGGAATGTTTAATGGACCAATTGGCTCTCCCCTTAAAAAGAGCAGGCCTTCTGAAATGGGGGGACTTATGCGACGAAACAAAAGCTTTAAAGTGGGAATTTCTAGAGGGCATAACTGGAGGGACTTTAACAAGGTTTAAGTTCTATCAACTATCGGCCTGGTGGGGTAGTCAAAATTGGGATATAAATGATGAGGAACCATTTCTAGAACTATTTAGTCAGCCTAGAGTAATGAAAAGGGAAACGGCACAATGGTATAATACATTATTGAATAACAAAGAAAATTTGAAGATAGAAATTGCGAGAATATGGGACCCTTCCACAGTTCAGATAGCTGAGGATGTAGAGAAATTATGGATTGATTCTTTTTCATTATCCCAAAAGATAATCAAACCTTCTAATCTAAGAAGAAATCACTTATACACACTGTACAGGGTATATTGGACCCCAGCGAAACTCTCTAAGATTGCAGTGGCGCGTTATTTCTGCCCTAGGTGTAACCTAATGAGCGCAAATGACATTCATATGTTTCTTGAATGTCCTAACATAGCTAATTTTTGGGAACAATTGCGCAAATTCTTAGAAGAGGTACTGTCGGTCCCAATTCAATGTACACCCAGATTGGTTTTCTTCGGCCTATTACCTGATTATGTGTTTAATAGTAACTTGTCACAGTTTATTTTCTATGTAATGACCATTGCCAGAAGAGAGATATGCAAAGCATGGAAGTCTGTATCCCCCCCGAAATTTGCAGAGTGTCACAAATACATTTGGACACTTTGCCAAACGGAGCATTTCCACACTGCCAGCGCGTCATTTGCCAGAGAGCAACAGCGGCTCATTTGAATACAACTCGGCGCACCCGCTTCGCGGGTGCCCCTTCGCCCTTCACCCGTCCCTGTGCTGAGGCGGGCATCTCACCTGACATTCCTGAGGAGCACCGAGGCGGCAAGGAGGTAAGCGGTACCGGGCGTGTGGCTGCAGCGGGGCTGCGAGCGTGCAGGGACTTCAATTCCCAGAAGTCCCTGCCAGACCGACGGAGAGCTTCCGGTCCGCTCTCCCTGCTGGCCCGCCCCCCGCCCTCCTGAGGCCTCAAAACACCAGCTTGTTCTCCAAACTAGCGGGACACTTTGCCAAACGGAGCATTTCCACACTGCCAGCGCGTCATTTGCCAGAGAGCAACAGCGGCTCATTTGAATACAACTCGGCGCACCCGCTTCGCGGGTGCCCCTTCGCCCTTCACCCGTCCCTGTGCTGAGGCGGGCATCTCACCTGACATTCCTGAGGAGCACCGAGGCGGCAAGGAGGTAAGCGGTACCGGGCGTGTGGCTGCAGCGGGGCTGCGAGCGTGCAGGGACTTCAATTCCCAGAAGTCCCTGCCAGACCGACGGAGAGCTTCCGGTCCGCTCTCCCTGCTGGCCCGCCCCCCGCCCTCCTGAGGCCTCAAAACACCAGCTTGTTCTCCAAACTAGCGGGACACTTTGCCAAACGGAGCATTTCCACACTGCCAGCGCGTCATTTGCTAGAGAGCAACAGCGGCTCATTTGAATACAACTCGGCGCACCCGCTTCGCGGGTGCCCCTTCGCCCTTCACCCGTCCCTGTGCTGAGGCGGGCATCTCACCTGACATTCCTGAGGAGCACCGAGGCGGCAAGGAGGTAAGCTGTACCGGGCGTGTGGCTGCAGCGGGGCTGCGAGCGTGCAGGGACTTCAATTCCCAGAAGTCCCTGCCAGACCGACGGAGAGCTTCCGGTCCGCTCTCCCTGCTGGCCCGCCCCCCGCCCTCCTGAGGCCTCATAACATCACCTTACTCCCGCAGCGCGGGACGCAGCCCGGGCGAAGACAGGGCAAAGACCGGGCCGTTTGAGGCCGTTCGAGGTCTGAGTGGTCTGGTCTGGGCCCCTCCTCTGTCACCCTTTTCCCGCCATCTGTTTGTTGTTGGTATCTGTGGCTGTTCTTTAGCGTGGTCCTGGCTGCTAGTCACTGTTAGCCCACATGTGTACTCGTGTAACTCGCAACAGGGCGGCCAAGGGGGGGCCGGCCCCGAATGGACCTATGGATGACTTTATTACACGAACGAACATTGCCATAGACCAAGAAATCACCAAATTGCAAACTAGAGTGTCTCTTGACCTAGAAGCTGCTAGAAAGCTGTCACTCGATTTTGCTACCCATAAGAAATCTTCTCTTGGGCATATTGCATCTGCTATTACTCCTACTCGTGCTCATAACATAGAGGGAGCTCAAATTAAGGTTGATGTCAATAACATCCCAGCTTCACCTACCCCCCTCATACCTTTGTGCCCATTTGTTTTGCCTGAGGGTCAATTAACTGATGTGGGTAGTCTTCCTGTTGCCCCTATCTCCATTCTAAACTCGTCAGATTCTTCTTTTGCCTCCACTACTTATGGAGGACTAGACAGCATCCCTGGCAACCCAAATAAAAGAAAACGCTCACCCAGCATATCCTCCCCACACAAAAAGATCTTAAATAGGGGTGGTAATTTGTCTATTATTGGTAGCACAACAGCTGATGGTAGTACAGGGACGCCTTTCACCGCCCCACAGGCCTCTTGGTGCGCTAACAATGAGGGGATTGCTTCTGGGGCATCTGGTAGTTTTTCACCAAGCAGGAGATTAGACTCTGCCCCAAATGACCAAGAAGGGAGGGAAAGAGAATTTATTGGAGTGGTTTGGGACACCCTAAAAAGCTTATTGTCTCCCCTGGATTTAAGGCTCTCTCGAATTGAGAACAACCTCCTAGAGATGGAGAAAAGCATTATTGCTTTGGCCACTCTTGGCCTGAGAGGCCTTGAACACCAGGGTCTGATAGACAACAATAGAGTTGCCCAGGCTGCTACCACCCCCCCCACGGTCATCCCAGGTTTGCAGCCTAATCCTACCGTGCCTTGTTCCACCCAGCCCATCCCCAAACCACGGACCAAGAGAGTTGACATTGCAATCCCGGCTCTCCAGCCCAGGGCCAACACCTCAAGCGCCCCTACTACTCAACCACATATTCGTGTCAACCCGGCCGACGCGAGAACGCAGAATCCCACTAGGTCTAGTTCTCGTTCTGCTCATACCTCCCAAAACAAATTTAACACCCGTTCTTTGGGGGGTCCTAGTTTTAAGAGCAACTTTCGAGGGGGATATATCGATCTTCCACCTGAAGCCAACGATTATGTGGCAGTATTGACGGGTGTGCCGGAAATAGAGAATGGCTTTTATGAACACCAGCAATCCCTCCATAATAAAGTTATGCATTGGCTCAATACCTATAGACCTATCTCTAATGGTAGGATGAGCAGAGTTACAATGGTTCGCAGAGTCCCGTGGGTGGGAACAACTAGGAAATCAATCCCAGGGGACTGCATAGTCGTAACTTTTGATGATGTTTTTACGGCCAACCACATCTGCTCCTGGGTGAGCCAGAATGGGGGCTCTTCTATTGCCCCGAGGCCTTTGTCATTCTTCTATCCACCCCGGATTGTGCATCCTCAGGGGGGTAATTGGACTCTGGTTCCCCAGCAGTTCAGCTGGGGGTTTGCCCCTAAGGAGCACAATCCAACTAGTGGCTGGCCTGGTATTACAACCTTTAATAGGTTTGCCAGCCTTGAAGATGTGGAGTGACTTGTAACATCCCCTGCGCCGGTACCATTACTCAAACCTAACACCACGCAGGTGGAGGTTGAGTCTGTACCACTGTTGACTACCATGGACACGGGGAGCATTGTTCCCCTGCTCCAGGTTATGCCCCAGGCCACCCCTGTTCAGGGCTTGCTGTACTCTCCCCTGCCCGATGGCAATGCCAGTACTTCCTCAGCAGCGATCTTGTTAGCCCAGGACTCGCTGACAACTGTGGCCCATCCTCAGCATCCTCGGCTTGACGGTATCCATGTTGTTTACCCAGCTACTGCCGCCCAACCTTGTAAAACCTCGGTAGGCAGTTCCTCGTTTAAGATTCTAAGTTGGAACGTGGCAGGGCTTGTGCGTAACCTAAATAAACCCGACTGGAATTCCTTTGTGGAGCCTTTTGGGATCTGTCTCCTACAGGAAACCTGGTGTCTGGAGCCCGTGCATAGGGTTGGTTTTGCGACGTACCAAGTGCCGGCCTCCAAGTCTAAAGGCAGCAAAGGCCGCCCTTCTGGTGGCCTTCTTGTCTGGGTCAGTATCTCTCTGGGGCTTACCATAAAACACATAAATACTCAATCGCCAGATCTCCTGAGACTTACCATTCGGTGCCCGGGGGGTAGGATTATGGAATTGTTTAACCTGTATCTTAGGGGGGGTCGGGGGGGGAACTCTTCTCCTCTATCCTCCTCTGGAGTTGAAGAAGAGCTTCGGGGTTGTGATATTGATTCCTTTATTGTTTTGGCTGGTGATTTTAATTGTTGCTTCGAACCGCTGGCCTGTGAAGACATTTTGGATACCTGGGAGGACGATGCCAAGAGAGGTATCCCCTTGCTTGCTCTAGACCCCATCAAAAAATGGTCACAGAATGCTATCGATATCAATTCTCTCTGTTTGGAATATGCCCTAAGAGCCACAAATGGCTGTTCCAAATCAGACACAAGGGGTGCGCACACCTACAATAGGGTGGGCCACACCTCTAGAATAGATTATATATTGCTGAACCACAATTTGTGGGAGCATTTTCTTGATATGGAGGTCCTACAAACATCGGACAGTGATCACAATCCCTTGGTTTTATCACTTGCTCTCCCATGGGAGGCAGGGGATCTAGCATCGCCCCGGTCCACCTGGAAATCATCTAACGAAGTTGTCCCCTCCAACTGTGGGAGACGTTTGAAATGGGCCAAAGTTGCTTTAGATGAATCAAGAATGGCCCAAGCAAGAACCATAATGTTGGAAGCCAAGGGCACCTTGGGTACGTTGGACTCCGATGAAGCCGTTCTAACAACTTTCACGGAGACCATCGCATCACTTGGCAACCTGTTCTTAGTTCCCCAGGGAGGGGGTGGGGCCAAGAGGAGAACTGCATTAAGGGGCAGAGATCAATGGTACTCATCTGCCTGTCGTCTGGCCAAAAGCAACCTTATCCGAGCAGTAGGCCTCAAAGATCCTGGTTTGATTTCCTCCGCTAGGAAGGAATACAGAAAAGCCCAAGAGGTGGCAAGGGCTACCCACGAAACTAATTTCTGGAGTGAATTAATGGATGCTGGGTCCAGGAAGGACTCAAGGGCCTTCTGGGCCTTGTTTAGAGGCAGGGATAGGCCAGTCGACTCACTGTTGACCTGCAACATCACAGGGGATGCTTGGCTGGCCCATTTTTCAAAACTCTATTCCAATTCTCTGGGGGCCAGGGGTCAGTGTAGGGGCGATAGCTACATAATACCGGATAACAGCTTACACTTTGACTCTACCTTTTCACCCAAGGAGGTAGAAGTAGCAATCAGGTGTATCGTGCCCAATAAGGCAGCGGGCCCAGATGGAGTCCCTGGCGACCTGCTACGGATTAATATAGAAGAGTGGAGCCTATTTATTGCTAAACTCCTAAATGAGGCCTTGGAGGGCGGTGGATTTCCGGATTCCTGGAGGGGCGCGGAAGTTGTCCCTATTTTTAAAAAAGGGTGTAGGGACGATCCTGCCAACTACCGACCCATAAGTCTGCTTGATTCCACCCAGAAGGTAGCAGGGAAGGTGGTTTTAGGGAGGATTCTCCAATGGGCTGACGAAGCGCAGGTTTTATCTGACTTTCAGGCCGGCTTCAGATCCGGTACCGGCACAATTGAGCAGACCTTCCGCTTTCTTATGCTGTATTGGAAAGTGGTTAAACTGGGCAAGGGCAGTCTGTATCTTGCTTTTATAGATCTGCGGACTGCCTTTGACCTAGTCCCACGTAACCAATTGTGGGCTGTCCTTGAGGGTCTGGGTATGCCCGTTTACTTGCTGGCATTAATTATTAAATTCCATGAGGAAAATTTTGCCCGTATCAGATGGGGTGCGCAGGGCGAAAAAACACCTCGCATCTCTGTAGACAGGGGGGTCCGCCAGGGGTGTGTGCTAGCCCCCACTCTGTTTTCACTATATCTAAACGGAGTGGTGGAGCATCTGCTCCAGCTACCAGCAGACGCCCCTTCCCTGGCGGGCAGGAAGATACCAACACTCCTGTTTGCAGATGATACCCTGCTGATCTCGAAATCCCCGGTGGGCCTTCAAACCTTGCTAACTAGGTTCCAGGGCTTCTGTGCCACCAGGGGCTTGGTTATCAACATCAGCAAAACCAAGTTCCTGGTGTTGAATCCCCCTAGGAAGACAGTCCACCCTCCATCTTTGGACTCAGTTCCCTTAGAAAGGGTAAGGGAATTTGATTATTTAGGAATTCGCCTCTGTGACTCTATGAGCTGGAAGGCGCACCATCAAAAGATCATTCTGGCTCATAGGAGGGTCACGGGCGCCCTATTAAAAGAACATCGTGCCTCTTCCCTTAAGCCTATCGGGGTGATACTAGACATTTATAGGGCAAAAGCTGTGAGTGCGGCACTGTATGGGGCGGAGTTGTGGGGTACTCAGAAATTTGACACTCTATTCCATCTTGAGAACAAATTCCACAAAGATTTAATGAGGCTTCCTCATAGCTCCCCAACTCTCCCTCTCCTATTTGACACTGGTACACGTTCCATAGCTGAGCAGGCGAAGTTACGCCCCCTTCTCTTGTGGGCCCGTATATGGAATGTTCCTGAACTCTCGAGTTATGCAGATGCTCTCCGTGAGCTCCTCTCCACCTCGAGTTGGTATAAGATCGGTTGGCTCTCGGAAGTAAAGCGTCTGCTTTGTGAACTCGGTCTGGATGAGGCCTGGGCCAACAGATCTTCGCCACCCAAACAATTACTAAAGAAATTATTTTGGGCGTGGGTGGATAATGAGAGAGCTAAACAAACCAACTTATGTAGATCTGCGGTGGAGTTTTTGTCGATTAAAGGCCGCCCCTATAGAGAACGTTATTTGGATGTGATTTCTAACCCAACAGATAGGGCGCTGTATTTTAAATTCAGGGTTGGAGTTCTGCCCCTGGGATCATGGACAGCAAACTGGAAACCCCCCTGGCAAACTGTATCGACTTGCCCTTTCTGTACGAACAGTGTTGAATCCATTTTCCATCTAATGTTTGTATGTCCCGCATATACTAGTCCCCGCCGTAGATGGTTGAAACCGCTTTGTCTGAGGCTGGGCACACGGTCATATGCGGAGGCACTATATCTGCTAAGATCAGACCCCCAACCCTTGTTTGCTTGTGGCTTGGCGAAATACCTGGGGTGGGCCTGGAGGATAAGATCCGCAAGGATGATGATCCTCCAGTAATGGCTCCAATTTATAATCCATCGGCCCACTTACCCACTGTTGTGTCCCATTCCATCCCCTAAGGTTGATCAAGTATGTGTCCGTATGATTGTCCCAAGATGGACGTTTTTTAGCATTGTTGTATATTTTATTTTTTTAAATGATTTCTTCTCTTGATTTTAAACTGTATAACTGCTTTTATCTTGTACTTGTTTTTATTGCAATGCTTTTATGAAATGAAATATTTTGAAATAAAGCTATACAACAACAACAAATACATCGTCGCGGTGAGTAAATTTGATATTTTATGTGGGGGTGAGAAAGCTGTCAGGTTGTGGTCAGCAATGAATGCCTGGATCGAAAAGTAACAATAGTCCAATGATTATGCCAGAGGTAAGTGGTCCTGTCTTTCCTTAGCAGCAAGTACCAACCCGAAAGGAAGTTGCACGGGTAACGACCATTCCTCTGGGCAATCTTCTACAGCTATCCACAAACACGAGGGCTGGAAAGGACAGTTTGTGACAGTGGCTTGAAGAGCGCCTATTATAGAGCAGTCATTAACTGGTGGCATATATGAGGACAAAAAAAAAAAAGGTATCCTTGCAACCTTCTATCTATCTATTGATACCCACTATTTCACCTTTACATTGTATCAGTCATTCAGTCTTTCATCGGTCATTCATTATTCCCCATTACATCCAAGCCATCCATCTATTCAGTCTGCCAGCCATCAATCCACTGTGCAATCCATCCATTCTGCTGTGCATCCATCCATCCATTCATTCTTCCATTTATTCTCGCTGCCATCCAATGATCCACTCTACCATCTATCTACTCACTCATCCATCCCTCTAGCCATCCATCATCATCCATCCACCCGTCCACTGTGCCATTCATACCCATTCAGCCATCCATCCAGCATCCATCATATATCAGTCCGCTCCTCCATCCATCCACTCTGTAATCCATTCAGCCATCTATCCACTCTGTCATCCATTCATTAATTCATCCACTCTGCCATACATCACTTGTCCATTCACCTATCTATCCAGCTTTACTCTGCCATCTTTCCATGTCTTACCTCTGCCATCCTTTCACATGTCAATCCACCTTATTCATTCGCTCTCTCATCTATACAGCCATTTACTCTGCCATTCTTTCACCTATAATTCCATTTATTTATCCATCCATCGCATTGCCATCCATCCTAGTCTTACCACTGCCATCCTGTCACCTGTCTATCCAACTATCCATGCATTCCATGCATCCTTTCACCCACTCATCCATCTACCCACTCATCCATCCACCCACTCATACACCCATCTTCCTTCTTTTCACTCATCCTTCCTTTAAATATTCCTTCTTTCTTTCCTTTTTCTCTTTATCCATCATTTGTTCTTCCTTTCTCTTGTTTGCTTTTCTTTTGAGGAAATATTACTTTATTGCATTATTTATGACATTTTGTCTGCCCAGGTACAGACAGAATAGGAGCACAAAGAACTACAGTCCCCGTTGTACCTGCTGTAGCAACACAACACCACTGTTTCTGAGCTGTACTAGCTCCAGCTTATTCACTAATGTGTACTTATCAAGTTATTGCATGCCCACATAGACATTCTGGGTTAATTCAAAATGGGTACCCTGCTCCCTTCAGCATGATATCCCTTTCTTACTTAAGCATGTAACATGAGTAAGAGGAGTCTTAGACTGCCCACTATGATCATCTATAACAGGTGTGTTTGCGGATTTGCAGCCAGCCAGGGAAGACTTTTCAAGAGTGGCTGAACATTCCAAAAACTACACACTATCTCTTTGGAGACTTGAACATGTTAGTAACCACACATTATTTATGAGGAGATTTGAACATTATATTCACACACTGTCTTTGTGGGGGCTTGAATAAGATTAATTTCACACACAATCTGTGTGAGCTCTAGAACAGTCCTATCATCACACACTATTTGTGTCGGTACTTAAACATCATAATCTTCACACACAATTGTTGAGGTGACTCGAACATGATTACCTTCACACATAATCTCTGTGAAATTTTAAACATTCCTAAAATCAAACACTATCGCTGTGGGTAACTGAATATCATTTACTTCACAATCTTTTTAAGCCTTGACCATTCCTATAATCCTCATTATGATGTCAGTCGGAAGCATCTGACCGACAGTCGGATTCCCCTAGACCTTGTTGGAAATCATCCGCCCAACTCAGTCAGAAACAATCCCGATTATGATGCTCGCAGTCGGAAGGTGAATTCCGAATTGGTTCTCACCGGCATTTGGAGAATGTGAGTCGGTCGGAACCAATTCCTACAGCTCAACTGCCAGCATTTCTGCCTGACCGATTTCCATGTCGGATTCCAACAGCCTTTCCCACTCGGTCTGTCTGACAAAAAAAGGCTGTTGTAAACTGACTTTGGGGGCCCCTAGCAGCCCCCCTTCATCCTGAGTCCTCCGGTTAGGGCTCGAGGGGATATACAAGGGACACCCCTGTTAAACCATGCACAGTGTGGCAGGCACCATGGGGTGCCCGCAACAGGGAGCAAGGTTTTCAGCAGACACCCATTTTCACAATAGGAGCCTGTGTTGTCGGTCGGAACACAGGCTCACATTGATGTCAATAGGAGTCCTTCCGAAAGGTGTTTGGAAGCACCGTAATCAGTCGGGAGGAACCACTGACTGCGAGTCAGTCGGAACTGAATCCAACAAGGAGTCGGGTGGTTTTGTTCTGACCAACATCATAATGAGGCCCTTAGTAAGTATGGGCAAAATTTGCTAATTCGCGAAAAATGACAAAAAAAGTCACGCGTTCGCGAATGTTCCCGCAAATTCGCCGATTATTTTTGCCATTTGCACAAATATGTGACCACCTGTGTCTGTAACTTTGCCAGCACGCCAAAGGTGCCGAGGTCCCTTGAGTGAGCTGGCCATCATAGTGGGGATGGGCAGAAAGACTTTTCGTACCTCTAGTGTGTGGTGGACGGGGCCAAACGGGCGGGGCTTCTATGCGTGTTTACATGCCTCTTGTGTATAAAGGGTCCGAGAGTGAGCAGAGCAGCAGATGAAGAGAAAGCAGCCTCCTGGTCACAGGAGCTACAGGGGGATGGCACTCGGGAAATTCATAGATGCAAAGACCTCCCTCAAGTATTACAGCTAATTTTCTTTTTTTTTAAAATATTGAGCAAAGCATTTTAATTTACCAAAAACAATGTAAACAGCTGAGAAATGGAGGACGTGAGGAAGGTGGTTGCTTCAGGATGCCACTTTGTGAACTGCCACTGTGATGCTGTCATGTCTCTGGATCATGATGTTTCCACTATCCGACTTAAGACAAACCACCGGTACATCAGTAGGGTCGGAGGTGAGTTGGGCCGCTTGTTGAGCAAGAACAGAGATCACACCAGCATGCTCATCTGAAAGGCTCCCTCGGCAACCCAGATTCAGCCCTTGTTAGTCAGTACACAAGATCCCAACAATGGAGGGATTCTTCATCCTCTTCAGCCGCCTCCTTCCACAACACATTTACTAGAGCTGCCTGCATGGTGCTCTCATTTCTGCGGTTCGAGTACTCCGTCCTACCCATAATCCGCTAACCTAATGCCCCATTGACTTCCAACTTGTTCGCAATCTCACACCTCCTCCAGCGTAGTCCTGCACCTCATCTCCTTTATGTTACCCTCTCCAGTTTCCTAAACGCTTCCATCACTCCTCACCCCCATCACACCCAACACTCTTCCTCCCTCTACCTTCATTTATCTATCCCTCACTTGCCGCACACCTTTTTCAACCAGACACTGCTACCATGCCCTTGCATTCCCCTGCCTCCCCCTAACTCCCCCTGCCCCGACCTCACGTCTCCTCCAGATGCTGCTCCAGAGCTGATTCCATGCTCTCAACACCACTTCTCCGCCTGGCCCTGTATCAGCTGACTACACACAGACAGTCATTACAGCTAATTTTTATTCAAACAAATAAGTACTAGTACAGAAGTATATAATCATCAGCAGACTCATTTAAGGTAATCCAGCTGTGTAAAATGTATGTACTAGACTCGTTTCTTCCTGCCATGCCTGATATATATATTTAGTGGTGCCAAAATGGATAATTGGAAAATGGAAAATTACAGCTAATTTTCGACGACAGATATGGAGATAAAGGACACTTGCCCAGCCTCGACTTTGATCACTACTTTTTAGGGCTGATTGATACGTTACCGAATTTGAGCTTCAACTAGGGAAACTGCTTTTATCTGTAAGTGCTTCCTGTTGAGATTTACTTTTTGTGACAGGAGCATCGTGCCAGAATGAATCCTGCCCTGCATATTTGTCCACGAAGATGCCACTGATGAGTTGAAAAAATCCGCAAATCCACTCGCGGGCCGATTTCGGCAATTTCGCGCGATTTGCGGATCGCGAAATTGCCGAAAATCTGCAAAATCCTTTTTTTTTTTTTTTACGTTTTATTTTATTTTCACCTGGTATAAGACTTCAAAACATTCAAAAAAAAGATTTTTTTTTTTTTGTTTTTCCAATCCATCAAGTATATGACATACATAATACAAACATAAATAGATCACTTTTCGAATTACTAAGTATAAACGCTAAGTCAAATCAGAGAGCTCAAATAGACAATTAAACAATTAAAAGTAGTCTTTGGATACATCAGTTCAATTCTAGGTTCCCCCAAATTTTCTCAAATTTCTTTAACGATCGAGCACCCCTAAGTTCTGCCAACGTACACTCCATAATTTTCATTTCATTGACCAAGTACCACCATTCCAAAGCATTGGGTGGGTTAGGGTCAATCCAAGCCCTGGCTAAGGTTAATTTGGCACATGAAAATAGAACTGATAACAGTATCTGATGCGGCTTATTTGTCAAATGTGGGCCTAGTATTACCATAGGTGCCGTTATTGGAGAGCTAAGAATATTTTTTGCAACTAACATTTTTTCCACTTCTTCCCAAAATTTCCTAAATTTTGGACATGAAAACAGCATATGTACAAGGTCTGCCGCATATTCAGCACATTTCGGGCATTTGGTTTTCTCTCCCAAGATATTATTTGAGGACGATTTAGAAAAATTTTCTGGGGTATAATATAACATATATATGGTTCTATATTGTTGTAATCGTAGGCTAGATGATCGTACGTGATAATGGATATTAATGTAAGATTCACTTATTTGTTTTCCTGTAAAATTCATTCCAAATTTTCTATTCCATTTACTAGCTAGTACATCGTTGACGTCAGATCTTAAACCTATAAAAAATGTATATGTCGAGCTAATTATAGATTTCTCTTTTTTAGAGTTTAAGAAGTCCCAAATACCCCCGCTCGACAGAGTGTTAATTCTGTTCTTTTGCACTAGAAAGTCATAGATTTGCATATATTTAAACCTATATATTTCGGATAATCCATATAAGTGTTTTAAAGTAAAAAAATCCAATATGCCTTGAGAGTTATATAAGTCGCCCAAAACCATTATTCCTTTCAGTTGCCACCTTCGTGATTCCCCGTCGCTAAATATGCTCGGAAGACCAGGGTTGTTCCACAAAATTAATTGAGAATGAAATATAGTGGTTTTACAATAACCGAGGATATCCTTCCATATTCTTACTATATCCCGTGCAGTCTTGAATTTAACCCGTTTGTAGTAGTTGGGATCTGTGATATGGAATAGAAATTGTTTAGAATCTCCCTTTAATAGTAAATGATGATAGAAAAGCAAGTCCTCTGCATTCAGTAATGATCGTATACGTCTTACAAATGAAGCCCAAAAGTATAATTTCATGTCGGGAAAATTAAGACCGCCAGATCCAATTTGATTTTTCAATGTCTTTAACGATCTCCTAGCCTTCTTGTACCCCCAAATAAAGTTACAAAAGATCCTATCCAATTGTTTAAAAAAAAGCCTATTCTGCGCCAAAGGGATTGATCTGAATAAATATAAGTATTTTGGTATGATTTTCATTTTAATCAGATTTATTCTACCAATTAGATTTAGTGGGAGTCGATGCCATTTTTTCAAATTCAAGATGGTAGTTTTCATTAATTCATTATAATTGATGGTATTAAGTTCTTTAATGTTTGAGGTAATTTTAACTCCAAGATAAGTCGCGATCTTACATATTTCAGGCACTGGTTGAGGGGGGACGAAATTAGCTATTATTTGGGTTTTATGAGCATTTAATTTATAGCCTGATACGATGCCAAATTTAGATGCCTCAAAGTTGATAGCTCTTAGGGATTCAGTTGCTTCAGTCGAATAAATAGCGATATCGTCAGCGTACGCAGTAATTTTTAAGCTTTGCTTACCAGTCTTAAAGGGTATTATTCCTGGCTGAGTATCCAAAGCTTTTAAAAATGGTTCCAATGAGAGGGCAAATAGTAAGGGTGACAGGGGGCACCCTTGACGCGTGCCCCTCCTAATTGGAAAGCACTGTGACGTGAGACCAGCATAGCTGGTGTATGCAGTTGGATTGTCATAAAGTGCCCGAATCCCGTTAAAAAAATTTCCACCGAACCCCTTTGATCCCATTGTATGCCATAAATAGTCCCATCCCACCCGATCAAATGCCTTTTCGGCGTCAAGCATTATCATGGCAAGGGGGGTAGCCTCTACCTCTGCTATGTCAAATACTGTTATTGCCGTGTTGACATGAGCTGATGTATCCCTTCCTGTTATAAACCCATGTTGCTGCGTGTTTACAATTTTAGGCATTAATGGTGCAAGTCTTCTAGCCAGACATTTTGCAAAGATCTTTGCATCTACGTTGATCAAGGAGATCGGTCTATATGAACCCATCTCCTCTTTAGGTTTACCCTTTTTATGAAAAAAGATTATTTTGGCTTTATTCCAGGAACGGGGGGCTGACCCGGTTCTGCCAATATGAATGATTACTTCTAAAAGAAAGGGTGTTAACTCGTCCAAACATAATTTATAGATTTCCAGAGGGATGGTATCCTCACCCGAGGCTTTTCCTAAAGGCAATGATTGTATAGCCTCCTTTAGCTCTTCACTAGTTATTTCTATAGTCAGTTCCTCTGCTTCGTTTGTTGTTATCTTATTCATTAAATTTTATTTTAGGTAATTCTCAATTATATGAACATTAGGCATGTTCCCCGGTGTATACAGAGTTTCATAATATTTAGCAAACTGTTGGATTATATCATCTGGCTGATTGTATCTCTTATTATCAACCCCAAAAATTTGGGAGATCGTAGATTCCGCTCTCTCCTCTGCTACTTTAAATGCTAAAATTTTCCCGATTTTGTCTCCACCCTCATATTGTGAGAGTTTATATTTATGGATCTGTGCACTTCTTTTTTTTAGGAGAATTTCTTTGGTCTTACATTTTAGCTGGCTTAGATTTGCACTGATATCCAGAGTGGATAGGTTATCTCTTAGAGCTTGTACAAGCTTTATCTTCTCGGCGACGATGTCAGAGGTCAGGGATAAATTATGTTTGAATCTTTCGTGATTTTGTTTCAAGACAAAAGTTTGCGTAAACCCTCGGATACTGGCTTTACATGTATCCCATACTGTTAAGCATGAAGCAGTATTTCTATTAATAGTCAGGAATTCTGTAATATGTTGTTTACGTTGTGAAATGAAAGTCGTATTAGATATTAAATTCCTGGGAAATGTAAAAGGTCTCGGAGGTTTACGATTCAAAGAAGTAGTAAATTCAATCATAATAGGCTTGTGATCGGATGTTATACGTGGAAATATTACCATTGATGTGGATCTCATCAGTGAATCTGAAACAAAAGCCATATCTAAACGTGAACATACCCTGTGGGGAGCTGAATAGTATGTGTAGCCGGGAGAGTTTGGATATAGCGAACTCCATACATCTTTGACATTGTGTAGTTTACATAGATCTAAAATAGATATTCTAGTTTTGGGCATTCGTTTGTAATTACCCGGACGTGTAGTATCCGTTTGACAGTTCAGAATGCAATTGAAGTCACCCATAATTATTACTTCTCCCTCCCAGTCTAATAAAGCTATATTTAGCTGTTCGAATATTCTAGGATCTTCTTTGTTAGGCCCATACACAACACAGGATACAAGCTTCACATTGTTAAAACAGAGTTGGGTAATTGCCCACCTGCCCCATCTGTCACATTTGTCAAATCTGCAAAATCCACGAGCGGAACGCATTTTGCGCCCATGCTTAGCCCTTAGTATGTGCAGGGCTGAACATGCCTATAATGCATGTTTGAATGCAAACAATTGTACCTTCACATGCTATCTGCGTAAGCACATGCCGACTATCTTTAAACACTGTCACTGTAGGGACTTGAAGACTACTATAGTTGCACACTATCTCTGTGGGGACTTGAACATAATAATAAACACACACTGTATTTGTGGCTGCTTGAACACATCAGTAACCACAAACTATGTCTATGGGATGATTTTGCCATTATATTCACACACTTTTGTGTAAGTTTATGTCATTTTGCAATTCACAATGCAATTTTACAAGAAGTATCGTTACAACTCCTTGGGGCATATTATCAAGGAGGTTTATTTCTGCTTTTTTGGCTTTAAAAGCCAAGAGAGCGGAGATAAAATGATGTCCCTATTACCTAGCTGTCGCTAACACCAGTTAGCGACAGCTAGTAGGAGATAGCGACCATCTTGGGCCCCACTTTGCATGTCAGTGATATTTATCACTAATGACATGCAAAGTGGGCGTGCCAAGATGTTAGCGACTGGAAACAGTCGCTAACATCGCTATCTCCTATTACCAACTTTTGGAGATATTCGCGCTAAGCGCGAATATCTCCTAAAGCTAACACCTGCCCTGAGCAGTTCTTAGCCATTTTATCCAATGGGAGGTGGATAACATGGCTAGGAGCATTAGCTCGGTAATGCATGAAGATCGCTGACTTTTCAGCGATATTCATGCATTGCGGCCGTTTTTTATCGCATTTGCGATAAACCTTGGTAATACCAAGGTTTATCTGCGATAAAAATCGCCGTAGCTCAGCGGTAAAATTTTGTCTCTAGCCAAGCAATAGCGATAATTATCGCTATTGCTTGGTAATATGCCCCCTTATCTTTTTATGTGTGGCATCTCTGCCACGAGTTTAGAGGCTCTGCAGTCTTAAAGATACTACTCGTAAAAATGCCTTTGTGAATTGCAAAACATTGTAAGCTTAAACAAAAGTTTAACTATATCTTTCTGAATCAGGACCACAGTATCTATGTGGGGACCTGAACATTCTTTACTTTACACGCAATCTATTTGAAACTTGAACATCACTATAGTAACGCTATGTATGTGCAGGGTTAAACATGCCTGTAATCCCTGTTTGAATGTGAGCAATCTTACCTTTACATGCTGTCTGTGTTAGGACATGAAGATTATTTAAACACTCTCACTGTTGGGACTTGAACACTACTATAGTTGCACACTATCTCTGGGGGTACTTGAATATTGTAATTAACACATACTGTCTTTGTGACAGCTTGAACATCCCAAAAACCACATGCTGTGTCTGTGAGGACTCAAACATATCACTAACCACACACTGTCTGTGGGGACTTGAATAGGATTAACTTCACGCATAATCTGTGAAAGGTCTTAAACATTCCCATAATCACACAGGGCCTGAATGACAAAGGTAAACTTACACTTTTGTGTAAGTTTATGACATTTTGCAATTCACAGAGCAATCTTATGAGCTGTATTTTTAGGACTCCCTACCTTGTTATGTGTGTTGTCTCTGCCGCGAGTGCAGATGCTCCTCAGTCATAAAGATACTACTTGTAAAATTCCATGGGAATTTTGAAAAATCGTAAACCTACACAAAAGTGTAAGTTTACCTTTGTGAATTAGAACCACAATATCTCTCTGATACTAAAACAGCATTACAGTAACACACTCTTTATGGAGACATTATTATCAACCACTATCTTTTTGGTGACTTGAAAATGATTACCTTAACAAACAATCACTGAGAGGGCTTGAACTCTCCTGTAATAGTTCTATTTGTATGAAAACTAGAACATCATTATCCACACACACTATCTGAGTGGAGACCTGAACCTCGTCTTCATGCTCTATCTTTGTGTGAACTTGATCATCATTACCTCTCACACCATCTATGTGAGGTCTTGGACATTCCTATAAACTCACACTATCTCTGTGGGGACTTGGACATCCTTATCACACACTATGTATCTGCAGTTCTGAACATGCCCATAATTACATACCATAGCTGTCAAGGTTGTATGACATTTTCATAATCTCCGTGTAATTATGAGTAAAACTTCAATGACTATGAGTCTGACAGTTTCTCGCACGCAAAATCAAGCAGTGAATACACAGGAAAAATATCAATATCATAAATTACCATTTGAACAACAAGAAACACTAAGACGAGCTCAAGACGGCTGCAAAGCACCAGAAATGGAAGGGTCATCAGGGCCTGCTCTGTCCGGCCATGAAATACTGTAGCACACAGTAACACAAGCGTTTTGCCGGAAAATAAGAGCAAGTTGCCACCATCGGGATCCAGATGAGGGCACTGGCTCTGCCATTGACGAAAGTCCAGATACATTTTTATATTCATCAATCGCTTCACAAATCAAAGAGGGCATGATTCGCTCACTCTGAGCTCCAAGTTTTCAGATGGCTTATTTGTGACATTTTTATAGTTTCCGCGTACTTATGAGTAACATTCAACCACTCATTGTGTGGCCCTTAAAGTGACACTTCTACACCAGCTGAAGCAAGCAATGCCGTCCATGGTAATAATGGATAAACATATGAAATACATCCATATGAGCAAGAAGAAGCTGTAAAAAGGTCTTGAAATGTCTGAAAAGCTCCTGAAATGGAAAGGCGCTGTTCTACTGCAGCTTTGAAAGCTGATCATGCTGTAAAACTATTGTGCAACCTCACTCCAGTCACACTCTCCATAAGTTTACACCTGTTCTGGCCATTGCAGTTGCTTTCAGAACCACAGACACATTACATCTTGTACATTTGCCAGACCATGTGTGGCTTTGGAACACCTTATTGCAACTTAGATTTGCAAACCGTTTCTTTTGTATTTTAAACAGTACCTTATTATGGGATCTCTCTGTAAACAGAAACATCACTGAACTCTGTAGCGCCTGCCCCGCCTGGAACAGGTCACGCTGCTGGGATAATGCTGCCTGGGGCTGACGCTGTTCTAGTAGTTTTTTAGTCGAGATGTGGTGTTATAAGTATACAGTTTCAGTGCTGGAATCATCCACTCCTTCCCTTCACTACAATAATATAACTCTGCACCGACATACTTACTCTCTTCAGAATTACCACTTTACTTACTGTTTATTTAATGTTAATTGGTGAGAAAGCAATGACTGATGCAAACCTGTTAACTACCTCGACTGCACAGTGCGAGCACCACATAAATGCAAAAAGCCACACAGCGCCTCGAAGTCTGCCTTTTAATGTCATTAGTAGAAGGGAAGCATTGATTAATCCAGTGGACTAGAGAGTGGGCAGCAATCTGCACACTGAAACCCAACAAGAGCCCAGGGTACAGAGCACACACAGAAGTACATCTTAAGGAGTTCCGGGGCCCTGGGCAAAATGTAATTTCAGGGCCCCTGTTAGGAACAGCTTTGGGGTCATGATCAAATGTCTGCTCTTTCCTGCTCTCTCTGGCCAGGTCACTCAAAGTGCACAGGCACACTGGTCCATAATCTATGTGTGTTTACATTTAATACTCAAGGATGGTGACCTGTTTTCAATATAATAATATACAGCGCCAGCTCACTAATATTTTTGCAAAAAATCTCTGTAGCTCCCACCTATTTCTCGTTTGTGAGGCCCTGAATCTAGCTATTGTTGAAAAACAAACTTTTCCCTGAAAAATGACTGTAAAAACCCCCCTTCGCCCTCGATAAAATTCAATTAAAGGAAAACGCTGTGTAAAACAATCTGTTTAAAATTGACCACGGTCATCATGGTAACACTGCAGAACAAAGGTGGCTATGTCAAGGAGGGGGCCCCCTGAAAGGCTGTGGCCCTGGACCAGGGCCCACTTTGTCTTTGCCTTAAAACGTCTCTGCACGTATGCACACACTCTTTCTATTGGCATTTTCACTTGAGCAGGAGATGATCCCGTCTGGCCTCTGACAGACAAGGACAGAGGAATAAGGGTTTTGTACAGTAAGCTGTGGAGAGCATCGCTGCTGACAGCTGCTCTGCTCAGGGCTGCTCAGACAGTCCAGTGCTCTGGTCAGACGAGCAGTCCGGAGACCTCAGGGCTGTGACCGGGGACAGATGAGGCAGATGTTCCCAGAAGCAGACGTTACGATGAGTGAGCTAGACC
This sequence comes from Lissotriton helveticus, assembly GCF_964261635.1. Classification (NCBI taxonomy): domain Eukaryota; kingdom Metazoa; phylum Chordata; class Amphibia; order Caudata; family Salamandridae; genus Lissotriton; species Lissotriton helveticus. The sequence goes on along the minus strand of NC_136064.1, from coordinate 119,224,315 downwards.
GTGGAATGATTTATTAGACTGAGCTTTACCTTTAGAGACAGCACTCACCGTGACACGTTGATCTGATTCAGAGCCTTGTCTGGAGTCACACAATGTCTTCCTGGAAGCTCGACAGAACTTCGTTAAAAACATCCTGCCTGATGCAAGTCAGGCATGCCAGCCTCCTAAACTACATCATCACGAGCCCTGAGGCTGACTCGCACTACCCCGCGTGGACCAGAGGGACACCGAGCAGGGCAACAAGGAGAAGCAACGCTCCTGACCATTGCCTCAACAACTCCAATACAGTATTGTATTTTTAACTTGGTGGCATGGAGCTGTGACAGGGAAAATGATACCTAGAGCCGCCAGGCTGCCTGAATGGTAGCTTCATCAATGCGGCCCACAGGCTGCAGCGGCACCATCATTTTTTTTAGAGTTGTAGCAGCCATGGCCATCAAATTTGCCAATAAACTCAGAGTACATTCTATGCAGCATCAGTCTCAGACAGCAGAAGGTGTTCGCTCTGTCAGTAGCGCACTTGCTCCAGGTTTCTGTGAGGAAGGTGACGGCTGGTGACAGGGTGTCTAGGAGGTCCCAGATTTCAACTGCTTGTCTGTGCAGGGAGCGTACATTGTGGAGGATGCATCTCAGGAGTTTGTGTGAGATGGTTCCTGGTGGGTGGGTGTTCTGTAGCTGTCGGGGCCCGGAGGTGGGTGAAGGTGTGGCGGCAGTGTCATCAGGAGAACTGGCCATGAGTGGTGTTCAACACTGACAGCTGGCAGTTGTTGTGTCTTCTGGGTTTAGTGCATGGAGGGCAGCTGAGTCATAGCCCTGGGAGGTCAGATAACCAGGGTAGGACCATAAATATGCAAGTTCAAAGATTTCAATGACAATATATCTTCAAAACGCACAAAGACAACTGTGTTTTTTTGATCGTGTTGAACCTATATTGGAGGCCTAGGTCAGAATTCCCAATTTTCCCAGTTTCGCTCCAGTGTTGCTCACTCAGGTAAGATTGTTTCCTGGAATCTTGGAGTTGCTTTCAGTAATCATGTTTATACCATTAGGCAAAGCAGTGACAGATAAGGACAGAAATGGAGGCCCTAAAACACTGCACTCCACATTAAATAGAACAGCCAGCATTTAGAAACAACTTGGATGTGATCTCTGGAGTGGAGCTACACAACATTTCAAACAGGGGCTCATGTTACAGAGGCCGATGACACACATCTGATCGCTCTAGTAATCCATATAAGTGAGAAGGTGGGGAACATTGAATTGCTCTGGCATCGGCAGAAAGGGTCCCTGATGTGAGCATGCCCTCCGGAGTGCACGCATTGACACGGGGCTCAGGGTTGCTTCTGTTTGGGCTGCAGTTTCCCACTGGAACAGAGTCAAAACTGATTAGCTTATGTCTGGGTCCCAAATGAGGTGGCTTGATATGGGCCAAATAACAGTACATTTGGGTACTTCATCAATGGACAGTGTTCAATCGTACTTGTACCATATACTGCATCTATATGTAGATTAACAGAGGGCATCATAATCATTGAAAAAATTTGTAATTTCAGGAGTAGCATTTGATAATATTATCTGTCCTGAAACCCCATAAATTGGTGAACTTCTAAACTCCGTACCCTCTTCCCACCTACTGACTACAATGAGGAATGAGATCAGAAAAGACGGCATGTGTTGCTTTGAAAAGAAATTCTTCAATAATACAACAAGCATAGTTATCCATGCCATCACATCTTTTCGAACCAGGTCATGTTTTAGAGTTTTCATGGCTGTCCTATTGCTGTACAACTGCAAACAGTGCACACACACTACCAATTCCAGAAATAGGCAAGTCCAGGACTTTAAAGAACTCTAGTATGAATCCCAGTCCATGGCTGCTTGCCTCTGCCGTAACCCACGGTGTTCTTCCCTGTGGAGCGCTCCACTCTTCACCATTCCCCATCTCTCCATATCCTCTCTCTACAACAAGACAGCAAGGGTGGATGCTGGCGTATACCTCTTTGTTATTAGACAGTTTTCTAGGAGAAGAGTCCGATCTGCCAATCTTGCTTTTACCTCATAAAATGTGATATATGCCCAATAGAATGAAAAGGTTAGGCCGGGTCATAGCATATGCAATAGTTCAGCATCTTGTTCAGTGTACCTAGGATGAGCCGCAGAGACACTGAGAAATATAGAATGTAGATTATGTGGTGTGAGGTAGGCTCAATGTAAAAATGAGTATTGTATAAATCTGAATCTAGGATTTCAGGAGATTTTCTGGTGGAATTCAACAACAGAATTCCATTCTTTGTCCCATAATTCCCTGCCCATGCCTAGTTCCTATTGGCTTTGGAATTGAGACAGAGATATTGCTAAGTGCGTGCATAGGTATTGGTATAGTCATCATATCAAGTGTCCACCATTACCCATGAGATAAAGTGAATGTACAATTTCATATGTTGAGGGCTCTGTCCCTCCTGGAACCCAGTGCAGTTTGACATATCTAATGATATTTGCAAGTGTGAGAAACAGTGAATCAGGCAGCTCTGCTCATTTGCAAAGTCTGTGTGACTCGGCAGCATCCCATCTCCAAACAGTGTCCCCACTGTGGCTACTCCTTCTTGTTCCCATTTGTGTAGCCAGTGCTGTGTCAACATTCCTGTTGGGGTAGTGACCTATAACAGCTGGCAACTTCTGTACTAGTTGTGAATGCTACCTCTTTGTGATACCTGTATCTAACAGTGACCATATAATCCCAATTTCTGTATTCATGCCTAATGTCTCAAGTGGCTATTTTGATGTTTTTGCATATGAAATATCAGATGTTACTTAAAAAGAACCAACAATGACAAGACTGGTTAACAGTGTGTATGCTGGAAATCCTACCATCCCCATTCAAAGAACTACAGTCAGAAATACAAATTATTTGAGAGTTATGACCCCAAGCAAAGAAAATACCATCACTCTTGTAATCCCAGTAGAAAGTTGTTTTAAATCTTTTTTTTTAATCTTGAGATAATTGTATTATGTTTTACTGAGTCTAGTGCACAAACATTGGTCCTCACCCATCTCAGGGCTGACATTTGCAATCCATAATTTTTGAGATTTTATTATCCTGACAAATACATTCATGTATTGTGATACTTTGCCAACATATAATAATTTGACAGCAACAATTAGATGACTAAATAACAATCTCCCTAAAAGTTAATAACATAAATAGCTAATAAAAAAATCATTTTGTCGGTCCTTTATAATGTGGCGGAGCAAGAGCATGGCTATAAGTTAGCTACACTGCTCCACTGCCAAACAAGTAGTGCGGCCGCAGGGTTTCTGTCAATTGAGCTTCAACCAACTCCAGTAGAGAACCACCAGCTAAAGGCATGTATCAGACTGAGGCAGGTTCCAATCCATGTCTAGTTCATCAGAAGGGGGCTTAGAGAAAATGGTTGAGTACACTTCTTTTTTCTTGATGGAGATCTGGTAGCCAATGGAACTTCTGAAAGCGGGAGTTCTACTTTCTCAGCAGGAAGCTCAATCTTCTGTTCTACTTCTACTTCAGCAAGATTTACAATTGCTGACTCTGGCTGTTGTTCTTCACTAAGGTGAGTTTGCGGAAAGGGTCGGGTACTACTTTGCTAAAGAGACAAATCCAATTCAACATCACTCCTCATTGGCATTACCGAGTTTGAAGTAGATGCCTGTTGGACCTGGCCCTTTTGGCAGGTTCACCCCCAAACTTTTAGCTTTTTCCTAGCCTGTTTCTGTGACCTGGTATTGGTGATTTTAGTCCTCTGCGCACTTTTTCACTCTGGTACAGTGTAAAGTGCGTGAGCTCTCTGTGTATGTGTGGTGAGTGACCTGACCTCCCATAGGTAGGCTTGGGGAATATGTGTGACCATGGTAGTTCCTGATGTGTGGGGAGTGCAGGGAAGAGTTTGGTATGTGCGAACTCGTGAGATTGAATGCTGCGTAATGATGTATGCGGCATGAATGTGTCTAGTGTGGAAGTGCCACTTCTAGACATGGGTGTGCGTGTGTAGTGAGACTGCTGGCACGTGATTGGCTGGAGCCTGGCTCCAGGAGTCTGGATGGCTCCGCCCCCTGTGGTGCGACTGATGTTCCTAGCCTGACTAGTGAATGGGAGGGGTGGCTGAGCTCATCAAGGGGGCTCCCAAACCAGCTGCGCCTGGTTTTTCCCCCACCCTGCACTTTTAGACAAAGGGATTTGTTGTATAAAAAGGGGCTGTGTCCCCTTACAAAGTGTTCTTATATCTGACTTGAAGCCTGCCAGGGGCGTGCTACTTCTTGGGCCCAGGGGAAGGCTTGCCTCCCTGGGCCCTGCCCAGCCCCTGGATACCTGATGGACCTTCCTTTTCTGGGAGCTGCTGTGCTTCACCTTATGTCCTGGACTGCTGGTGTCCTGGACTCCTGAAGGACCTGTTGCTGGACTTATTGGGTCCCTAGCTCTAGAGGGTGCTTTATTTCTTCTGAGGGAGTGCTTATCTCAGACCTGCCACGCTGGGATGCATCCAATGCAAAGGATTGCCCGGCGTGGGGATCCCCCCTTGGCTCGTTTTGACGGGAGTGCCCACCTCGCTTTTTGCCCGTAGTTGTGCAGTTTCTGAGCGGGTGCCACCCCGCATTGCCCCCGTCATTTTGTGCTTCCCGAGGGAGCCTACCCCTCCTAGGGCCGAAGCGCCGCCAGTGATTGCAAAGAAAGGGCCGCCGTGCTGCCCGCGGCGACCCGGAAGTGTTGACGGCCTGCCTGGAAGTCCCGCCTCCGCAGCCGCAGCGCGAGGAGAAGAGGGCGGCCGAGGGTGCAGGCGGGGCTCCGGTGGTTGAGGAGAGCCCCGCGCTGCCCAGAGGAGGCCAGCCGATGCCTTCCCCCGCTTCCCCGGGTCTGGGGAAGCCAGCAGACTCTCGCTGGTGAGCCCCGCAGTCCTGAGGGAGAGAGCAGCAGTTGGTGAGTGTTGCTCCGGTCTTGCGGCTCCGGGGGCAGTTTCCTTTTGCTTTGAGCGGCCCCGGTTGGCAGAGGGCCGCTCCGACAAGTGGGGCATTTGTTCTAGAGCCCCGAAGCTCCGTGGTATTTCATCAGAGCCCGAGAGGCTCCAACGTCAAAGTGGGGGCATATTTGTTGTAGAGCCCATGAGGCTCTAAGGGGGCCATATCTGTTCCAGAGCCCAGAGAGGCTCAGGCGGCCCATTTGTTGATGAGCTCAGAGAGGCTCGTGCGGGCATATTTGTTCAAGAGCCTACGCGTGGCTCCAGTTCTGGGGGCACTTGTGACTGTTTGGAGAGCCTGTGTGGCTCTGTCTGGGCCATCTGTGTTTTAAAGCCCTAGTGGGGGTTCCAAGGGCTCCGGGGGCCCGTGTTCTTGCCTCAGAAGGCCCCAGTTATTTTGAGAGCCAGGTGGCTCCCTCAGGGGGCATGTGTATTTATAGAGCCAGATGGCTCCAAACGCCCCTCAGCTGTTGCAGAGCCCAGATGGCTCCAACCCTTTGCGCAGTTTTGCTCCTAAGGGCAAGTGAGATCCCTGTCGCAGTTTTGTCTGTTTCCCAGCTGCCCAGTAATTAGTGGGCAGCTGCACCGTTTAGGCGCCAAGGGAGAGAGAGTCCCTGTGTGGGACAGAGATGGAACAGTGGTGCCAGGCCTTCCACAGCTGTGCAGCACTAAGTGCCAGCTGCAGCGTTTATGCCCCTTGTGATTGTCATCAGCTGCCCAGCAAGTAGTGGGCAGCTGCAATGTTTAGGTTTTGCGCCGGTGGCGCACCTCTGACTGGCGCTGCGTGGCAACGCGCCCTGACATTCTGGACACAGGGCTTTTTGAGTCCCCTTGTTGGATGGCCAGTTGGCCAGGGGGCTGGTATGTGGGTAGGGCGCAAGGCCCTAATGTGATTTGTGCGCAATGTGATTTTGCTATGTTTATGATAGTAAGTGCCTAAGGTGATGTTTGCGCAATGTGACTATGAGGTTATTTTACCTAAGTAGGTTTATGCTAGTGAGATGTTTTTTTACTATGTGAGTCAAGCTCCTAAATATGATTTATTCTTAGGAGGCAGAGTCTAATGTGTTTAGACTAGTGAGGAGATTGCATACTGTAATTATACTGGTTAGGCCCAAATGTGAGTTATGCGTAATGTGCAATACCATTATGCCTGTGACACCTCTGAATGTGTTTTATGCATTATGTGTCTTACCTACAACGCTGAATGTATGTTTATGCATCATCTGTTTTCCTTCCCTACACCTCTGAATGTTGTGATGCAACATGTGTAATGGGTTCTTACCTATAATTGTTCTTTTGTCCTACACTTATTCTATGATCTACAAAGTGCTATTTGTAACAGTATTTCAGCTAAGTGCTGATTTTGACAGTGGTCCAGGTGGCCCTGTCTTGTACATAATCCCTTGTGAATATTGCCCGTGCCAGTTGGCACAATGTATATTGTGTGATTACTATCTGATGTGTTTTTTGACAATACAGAAGTTATTTTTATATAACCTTGTGTGGAGTTCCTTTTGTGGTGTGCCTAGGATGTTGTTGCTGTTGTATGCGTGCGCAACTGCTTTACACATATCCTCCGGGATAAGCCTGTATGCTCGTGCCAAGCTACTAAGGGGGTGAGCAGGGGTTATCTTGGCGTGTGACCCCCTTGCCCTGACTAGAATGGTGCTTTCTGCCTGGCTTTGGCGTAAGCCTTAGCCAACCAGAAATCCCAGTTCTAACAATGCCTCTATACCAGACATGAGCTTGGGCCTAGGTTGGGGTAGGGCCATTGATAAAGGAGTGCAGCTCCCAATTTGCGCCCCAGAGACCAGTGTGGCAGGCACACAAAGTTGCCCAAGAAAGGTCTGGGCTGACACTCCATTGGAGGAAAGCTGCTTCTTCTCGTTGGCCACTCTCTTGGCTGCACCTTTCTTTGGGGCCATCTTAGAGCTGTCAGTTTGCAATGGCATATAAGTACACAACGTGAAGAGATCGATTATTGCGTTGTTTCCTATTTTCAAGGTCCTTCAATGATTTATTTTGTTGCAACACCCCTTTCTCCAAGCATGTAATTCTGATTGATGAATCCTTTACATCACAGATCTGTTGCTCCACCAAAGATAAGCGAGAATCCATAGATGACCATTTGTTATCCAGAGTTTGTAGACAGGTATTTGTCTCCTTAATAAATGGTCTTAGCAAACGTATCTCCTCCAAAACAATGTCCAAGGATATGGGGGACAAAGATTTGGTAGGAGAAGGGTGGGTCCAGTTAATTCTTTTGTTGGTAGATGAAGATAACTGTGCCTTATGTGCAGTGGTAGGTGAAGTTGTGGAACGAGATGACACCATCTGCACCAGTTCCTCAGATGGCTGTTAGTGATTAAACAAGAAAATATTATGGGAGGAGCAAAAGACTGGTTTGTTCGAAGAATGTCACTTTATAGTGCATGATAATTTGTTGTTCCTGCCCATGAACCAGCACAACAACTGTCAAAAACTACTTATATGATTAAGTACAGTAATTAGTGTAAGCATCCCACAGGTAGCAGAATACCTTTCATTAAATGTTCCTTCCATTAGAAAAATACCATTCAATGATGAAAAATGGAGAGAAAGTACATGAACATGATTAAAAAAAAACACATTCCAGAATAAAGCATGCTGTTTTCTGAGGAGAAAGTGTGCAGGCTGGAACACAAAATTGTGGCCGCTAGATAGCTTGAAGGGTCACCTAAAGTAATGAGAAGTAATCAGAGGCACCCTCATCTACAGACCCCCGGGACCACGCACAAAATTCAGCGAAGACATCGCCGACTTCATCAGCCCGCACGCCCTCCCCTCCGCTGACTACATCCTCCTCGGGGACCTCAACTTCCACCTGGAGAACAACAACGACCGCAACACCACCACCCTGCTGGACAACCTCGCCAACCTCGGTCTCAAGCAGCTGGTGACCACCCCCACCTACTACGCCGGACACACACTTGACCCCGTCTTCTCATCCAGCAAGAACATCGCCTTCAGCCACGCCACCGGACTCCACTGGACGGACCACAGCTGCGTCCACTTCAGCTTCAGAAAGAACACAATCCACCACCACCAGCAACAGGGTCCACGCAGAAGCTGGAACAAGATCACAGCCGACCAGCTCGCCGCATCCCTGAGCCAGGACCCCCCCGCCAGCTCAGCGAACCCCAGCCAGGCCACCAACAACCTCACAAAGTGGATCAGCAACTGCACAGACGATCTCGCCCCCCTGAGGACCCTGCCTAGCAGACCGGGCAGTAAGAAAGCACCCTGGTTCACCGACGAACTTAAGAGCTCCAAGAAGAACTGCCGAGCCCTCGAGAAAGCCTGGCGCAGAGACCCAACACCAGACAACATGACCACCCTCAAGCTCGCCACTCAAAAACACCACCAACTGATCCACACCACCAAGAAAACCGCATTCAAGGAACGACTGGACAACAACGCACACAACAACAAGGAACTCTTCAACATCGTCAAAGAGCTCTCCAACCCCAGCGCCGGAAACAACGACATCACACCATCACAAGACCTCTGCAACTCCCTCGTCTCCTACTTCCACAACAAGATCGCAGAGATACACAACAGCTTCATCACACAGCCAACGCACCCCACGACCGAACCTGCACCCCCCACCACCCTCCGCGCCTGGACCCCGATCAACACCGAAGAAACCCGACGCACGATGAACTCCATTCACTCCGGATCTCCAACCGACCCCTGCCCTCACCACATCTTTAACAAGGCCGACGCCGTCATCGCACCCCACCTGCGGGACATCATCAACACCTCCTTCGACACCGCTACCTTCCCGGAGAGCTGGAAGCACGCCGTACTCAGCGCTCTACTGAAGAAACCATCAGCGGACCCCACCGAACTCAAAAACTACCGCCCCATCTCGCTCCTCCCGTTTCCGGCCAAAGTCATCGAGAAGACCGTCAACAAGCAACTGCCCGCCTTCCTCGAGACGAATGGATCCCTCGACCTCTCGCAGTCTGGCTTACGGGCCAACCATAGCACCGAGACCGCCCTCATCGCAGCCACCGACGACATCCGAGCCCTGCTCGACAACGGGAAAACTGCGGCCCTCATCCTCCTGGACCTCTCCGCGCGTTCGACGCTGTCTGCCACCGCACCCTAGTGCAGCGCCTCAGCAACGTCGGAATCCAAGAGAAGGCACTAGAATGTATCATCTCCTTCCTCGCCAGAAGGACACAGAGAGTCCACCTCCCTCCATTCAGATCCGAGGCCACCGAAGTCATCTGCGGCGTACCACAAGGATCATCACTCAGCCCCACCCTCTTCAACGTCTACATGAGCCCCCTTGCGGCCATCGCACGCCAACACAACCTCAACATCATCTCTTACGCCGACGACACCCAGCTGATCCTCCCCCTCACCAACGACCCCGCAACCGCCAGAGCCAACCTACACGAAGGGATGACAGACGTAGCAGAGTGGATGATGAACAGCCACCTGAAACTGAACTCAGACAAGACGGAAGTCCTCATCCTGGGCTCTTCACCCTCCGCCTGGGACGACTGCTGGTGGCCCCCCGCCCTGGGCAGCGCACCCAAACCAGCAGACCACGCACGCAACCTGGGCTTCATCCTGGACTCCTCCTTCTCCATGACCAGACAAGTCAACGCCGTCTCCTCGTCGCGCTTCAACATCCTGATCATGCTACGTAAGATCTTCCGGTGGATCCCCACCGAGACCAGGAAGACGGTCACCCAGGCCCTTGTCACCAGCCGACTGGACTACGGCAACTCACTCTATGCCGAAACCACTGCCAAACTCCAGAAGAGACTCCAGCGGATCCAGAACGCCGCAGCAAGACTCATCCTCGACATTCCCCGACACAGCCACATCTCCGGACACCTGAGAAACCTGCACTGGCTCCCGGTCAACAAGAGAATCACCTTCCGTCTCCTCACCCACGCACACAAAGCCCTACACAACCAAGGCCCAAGATACCTCAACAGCCGCCTCAACTTCTACACTCCCACACGCCAGCTTCGATCGACCAGCCATGCCCTCGCCGCCGTCCCCCGCATCCAAAGAGCCACCACAGGAGGAAGGTCCTTCTCCTACCTGGCCGCCAAGACTTGGAACTCCCTCCCGACCCACCTCCGCCTGACCCAAGACCACCTCGCCTTCAGGAAGCAGCTCAAGACCTGGCTGTTCGAGCAGTAGCGGACCCCCTCTCCCCAAGCGCCTTGAGACCCTCCGGGTGAGTAGTGCGCTACATAAATGCATTGATTGATTGATTGATTGAGGGTCAATGAGTAACGAGACGCACACTAGAGTCATCCTTCTGAAGGACAGGTGTTAGGACACATGAAAACACAATTCAAAGAGCTGAAAGTGGCACCGGTACCGCCAAAATCACATCAGTGGCCTTGAGTGCGGCACAGAGCTCCATAGCTGGGTGGGCATCTTGGGTCACATTGCTAACTGCACACTGGGGACTACTACTTCTAATGTTGAACATTACATGTTTTTTGGTTCAATGGTTATTTCTCCATGTGTATGTCCTAGCTTCCTTTGTCTTTAGGAAGGGTTTGCTAATCCATTCACTGCCACATCCCAGCAGAGCGGACACCTTTGTTGGCATTCGGCAACATCATATGGGTAAGCCTGTGATTCATCGCAACAGCCACACAGTGACAATATACCTTCACAATTTTTCTCCATATCTTAAGCATGTGTTCTCTTTCTGTATTCTGCAATGAGGAACAAGAAGTAAAAGACATTATTTAAGTGTCACAGTCTGTGGCTCCTTTGCGGCCTCCTACTCATGCTCTCTAATGGGCATTGGGGGCACATCTGGATTTTTAGTACAAACAGAGTCATACAGAAGTGTGTACTCTTTGACTGGATTCATGTTTACTTTGGGTGACTTGTATTTGTGTTTGTGGGTGCATGATTGAGTGATTTGATCTATTTTTAATTCATATTTTATCCTTTCAGTACAAACAGAATATTAGGGAGGTTGACACTTTTCATTTGATTCATTTCAATTTCAAATAAGTCGTATTTGGTTTACCCACAGTTGCTTGACCAATAATGGACCATTCTTCCAACATATACCTAATAGAGACAATTATTTGTTTTTTGGTGAGTACTTTACCATTTTGGGCAATATAGAATGTAACTGCAGCTGTGTCTTGTAGTAATTTGCCTATGAACACAATCTAGTCAGTTATGGATGCATGTTTTAATTCAGATGTATCTGTGTATTCACTCCAGTATTTAATGTTTGACAGTTACTGTAGGAAAGTAGGGTCTGCTTTTTGCTTTTTGCTTCACTGGTTTTCAAGTTAATGTGGCTGTGGGCCTGCTACTCAGACCCACAGCCCTGCTGTTCTCTCTCTAAATTCAACACCATGTACTTTAGGTTCATCACCAATTGGGATTTGCGTCACTCTTATGAGTCCCTGTATAGTGTACCATAGGTACCCAGGCATAGGCGCACCCAAGGCCTAACAGGGGCTGCAGCATGTATTATGCCACCCCTGGCTGGCCATCCAAACTGATACAACTGGCTGATCACTAAGCAGGGGCAAGGTGATGTAATCACCCCTTGCTGAGGTGTAGTATTCCTATACCTACCCTTATATATAGACACATATGCACCTATAAGTCACTCCTATGGAAGGCCTTAGCAATCCTGAAGGCAAAGTGCTTGGTTTTATGTGAGATGAGGCTCTAGCATGATCTGAGCCTGTCTGCAGCTTTCGGAACCATGTCCTTATAGCTGTTCTATGATATAGCCATACCATATACTCTTAAGTGCATTAATCCTCGCGGTTATTGCTAACTTTGGTTTGGCGTTATCAAAACATGTTGTGTAAGGTGTCATATGCTTTGGAATACTACCCCCTCACCAGTTCTGGCAACGGGGTAGCATTCCACCCTTCTAGAGGGGGAAGACATGTTGTTCCTACTAATCTCGGTGAATGTTAACCTGAGCCTCAGCATCACAAAATGGATGCTGCTGCCACAGACACAAGTCTGACCTCCTGCTGCTGGGAGCCCTTCCAGCGAGGGAGGCTTGGACAATAGGTTTCCTAGCTAGCACCACCCGAGACTGAATGAAACGAGACACTGCCTGGGGCACACAAGATGTCCCATGCATAGTCCAGTTCAAACCAGTGCTGGGGCACTCCAGCCCCAGCTCTGGCGTGAAACTGGACAAAGGGAAAGGGGTGTTACCACCCCCTTCCTGGGTCCCACCCATAGGAGGGACCTGTCAGGTAATCCAGCCCCTATATTTGGTATTTAGGTAGGAGCTGAGTCTCAATACTTTAGATTTATCCTGACTGAAACTCTAATACAAAACTCTGGACCTTCGACATCCTACTCGACGTAGAAGACTCTGTCACCTCTGCTTTCAGGTACTCTTCATCCTTGATCCGCCCTTGGATCCAACCGGACTCTTCTCTCCTGGTCGTCTTTTCTCCAAGGCTCCTTAGGAATCCACGACGAAACCCGACACACTGTGGGACCTATGCACCCGCGTCCTGTGGGTGAGGTAACATGGGTACTCCGGTACTCCTGTGAAGCTTGACTATCCTACTGTCCTAGTTTCAAGTGGTTAGTTCCTAGTCCAGTCGGAAGACTCCTAAATCTTTAACTTTCTAACTTTACGCACCCATTGACTTCTATGTGTGCACGCGTGTGTGTTTAGACACTGCACACGCATCCCGTGGGCCTCCTGCTTCCTAACTATTGTTAGTCCAGTGTAGTCCCAGCGATTCCCAAGGCCTGAGGCCTTACCATTGTTCGTGACGTGGTTCTTATACCACTATTTTAGTATATGGTTTAGCGGGCCACCTGGGCTTTTCCATATTGGGCAACTTATTGTATGTTATATTGAGTTACTTGTTATGCGCTTGTGCTTCTGCCCTCATAAAGAGTACAGAGGATTGTTTTAGAAATAAATACATATATTTTGAATATATAACCTGTGTGGTGTCCTTTCATTTGGTATTAAAGGGATTACATATGGTAAAACAGGTGGCTTCACATGCCCTCTTGAGTTTAGCCTCAGACTGCTTTTGTCCATGCAACCACTAGGATAGCTGGTCTATAAGGTTGACTTTACAACCATCACCATAAGGGTTGTTTGGACTGGTGCAAGGTGCTCACTAGAATAGTGAACATCATATACCAGGCCAAGTTCTTACAGTTACTACATGAACACTATCCAATTGGTAGGTTTATTCTCGTGTCAATGTCAAATTGATACATGAGCCATCTTTTTCTATCGCATATACCGACTGATGCGTGTTTTCCTTCCCTTAGGTGTTTCCCCTCTTCCGTCCTGATGATGACACTGTACAAACAACACTTATGGGTCGAAATGTTTGCATTATAATAGTGAAGCAGGAGCATTATGTATATATATTGTATAACAGCATGTTTAACTCATTTACCTCACATCCGCTGTTCTATTACATCGATTGGGCTTAATTTTGACATGATATCAGTGCTTGATGAGTTCTCTTCCCTATGATTATAAATAGTTTGCATGTCAATAAAATTGTATGTGTTCTAGTAAACCAAATTCTTTGATGGTTATTCACCAGCATTCCAATGAATATATCTAATGGTATAGCGGAGGAGGCTCATACTTTAGCAAGACCCAACCTAGCCCCTGTTTTACATGGACCTGGCACTCTTTGTCACCAATTTGGAAATCTGTGCCGGGCAAGTGGACATGTTAAGTGTCATATTCCTGGAGCTTCCTTGCTCAATGTATAAAAATACACGGTTCAAACTTCAATACTAGGGCAAAGGTGCCCAAAGTGCAAATGCACATCTCATCATTGTTATCTCCTTCCTCTACATCGCCTGCAAGTTACAGAGTGATCCGTTCCCTTCCTCATCCTGCAAGATGAGTTACTTCAGCCCTTTTTCAAAGTAGGTTTCTGACCATTTCCAGGGTGGGAATGGGTCTGATCAAAGTTTGGGATATTCCACATACACCCAAGCCCACCTAAACATGGCTTGTGCGGTTCACTTTTCTCCCCTCGCTTGGGGTTTACTAATGCACATTGTGCTGCATAGATGAGAACTACGCCATAATAAATCCTTTTTTGCTTGTCAGGATTCCTTTCTATGAAAATTGGCATGAGGTATTACAGACACTTTTAGCCTTACATCTATCATAATGCCAGAAATGTCTTTAATATTTTCTCTCTAATATCTATGTGTATAGTTTTTGCCAAAATTTCAAAACATATATAAATGAGCATTGCAGGAGGGAATAATCTTTATTTTTTAGATGTAATTAATTCGATAACCCATTTATTTTACTAGATTTAACTCAATTCAAGAATTCCTTTTTGTGTTGTAATTCCAAATAGCATCACATTTTTGTGGTCTTCTGGTGAGCCCTTTTCAGTGCACTGTCGTGATTAAGACTTTTTGTCTCCATGAAAACCACAGGAGAGCTGCCTAGTTCCTTCTATACAGATATGGTTGAGTTTATTTCTTAACTTATCTATTGTGATTTTTGGATAGACTAAAACAAGACTAAAACCAGACATCTCAAGACTTGCATTACTTCACTTTTGCTGGAAAAGGGGAATGGTTTGGCTGGAACCAGCCTGAGATTTTTGTGGATTAGTGTCCTGGGTAGTTCAGATATGTTCATAACACTTTATTTGTTTTAAAGAAAATATCCAAGACATTGAAGTGTAGAGAGAGGATACAAATATTCAAGGCATTGAAGTGTAAACAGAGGATCCAAAGTCTCCATCATTTATAATCACAGATTGGAGATAGTTAGAATTATACTCTTATAATGTGTCAGGGTCATTCATAGCTCTTTTTTTCACACTCATATAGTTAATTGTTACATATACATATTCTCTACTTTCAGATAACACGTTTTTCAATCACCAAGGATATGTTTTTATTTTATTCAGGCTGAAGTGCATACCTTGATGCGGCTAAATTACATCCACCAAAGCTGGGACTTCGTCAAGTGGCTTCATGACAGCACACTGATGATGTTGTTCTGTAGTACGGGCTTAGGCCTGCTCTGCGCGCATGTTATGTTAGAATGGCTTATGTTGGTGGGAGAGATGTTAAGTTTTAACACCATTTTAGCGTTTTCCGCTTTTGCACACAAGAATGCACAGCTGTTTTTGTAAGTTAGGCTTCGTGAAGGTTTACATATGAGAAAAGGTTTGTTTTCGACATCTCTAGACTTACATCGTGACTCTAGTCTGCACAGTGAGTGCTGAAGCTGTCAAGGTTATCAAAACATGGTAGCTGTTGTTCGACATGATCGAGTAACGCTTTTCTAGAAACAACAATTTGGCTGCTGTGAGGCAAGTAGATTCTGACGTCCTTATTATTGCGCACGTGCATGATTTCACACACTTGGAAGATTTTCCGTTTCAATTCTATATCATTCTATCTACATGTGCACACTGAATTAACACAACATTCAACCCACCATACTTTTCAAGCTACTCCTATACATTAACAATATACTCTTTCATTCAAATGCCTTTCTCACATCCTCGCTATATCTGGCTGAAATGCCTGAATGACTTTCATTTGTCTCCCATATTAAATTAGCGTTCTATACCTGCCACAGTTGTAGACAAACAACCGACCTCGATTCCCGTGCAACAGGAGATTGTACCCTCCCTCCTACCTCCCATTTCAAAAACACATACATTCTTCCCAATTGGTCAGAGAATCTTATCATTACCCGCCCCCAATCTAATGTTCCATTGACCAATTGCTTTCACATGGAGACTTGCATCAAAATGTTTATCCTGCGTGGGGAACATCGTTTACAACGCGGTGTTTATACCGCAGTGCCTTTACGACGATGCCATTACAACGCAAGTCGTTACTACGACTTGCGCTGGATGGCGCTGGGGCAAGGAATGTTGTAATTTTATATTGCTACTGTTACGTGGACTGGTGTTGGAATATAAAATTATAATATACCAAAATCCACGCCCTCCAACGCAAGTCGTTGTAACGACTTGCGTTGTGATGCCCGCGTTGTCAAGTACCGCGATCTTTTACATCGCGTTGTGCTGACATACATCCCTGTTGCGTTATTCTGTGATAATTACAAGCCAAAGTAGGCTGCCAACAAATAAAGGTTCTCAGTTTCATCTCATTACAACAGAGTCTTTTCCAACGATGTTTCCCCTGCGGTGTGGATGCGAACATTACTGCTCATTTTTTCTCTTTGTTCAATTTTTTTTGCAGGTGCTATCCCAGAATAGGGCATGAATTTCAGCATGAACGTTCAACAGGAGTAGGGATGCACTCCATATCATCATTATTACTCAAATGTCATCCTTTTTTCTCATTGAATGCGTGCAGCTTGGTAGGTGCCATGCCCAACACCCATTAACCTGTGATAGAGTGGTACCATTGTCTGAGCAAGCCCCTGTTTGTGACCCAACCTCCAATAAAGAACATGGTATTATTGCTAGGATAATTATATATTAAATCGATGAGGGAAAAATATTGGTTCAGGTGTGCATTACACCTAATTGTAAAATCTCACTTCCATCAAACATTCCTGTAGTATATGGGGAAGTAGTGCGGAAAGATGACAGCTTTAACATAATTTCTAATTATTACAAGGTGTCTCTCATTGGTCGGTGTCTCTGGGCTCTCCGTTTTAGAAGGGAGCCGCAGGTCCAAACCCACAAAAGACAGCACCTACCTACTCATCTCTCCTACCAACTTTCAGTCAAGATAATGTCAATTTCAGATTTAAAGAGTTTTCAACTAACAGCCAAATTAGTAACAGCAAGATGAAAACAAAGAAATAACAACAGTAAACAGTGATCTCTTATCCGGAACGCTGCATGGTGTTCAGCCTTTGGGGTGTTTGAGTGGTTACCTTATTTTTTCTCTCAGCAGGTGCATGTGTGTTATCCCTTTACATGCATGTTTAGACCCTGTGGACCAACGGCATATCTCATCATCCAATCGTTTGGTTGTCCTGGAGTTGCATGACTTCCATTACTTTCATTTAACAACAATATCTATGTACAAGACATTACAAAAACGCAGATAAAGGAAGAGGGACTCAGTTTTTAGAAAGTGCATATAGCAGCACATATTTAAGAACACATTTTATACAAGACAGGTAAAGCAGCACTGTAGGCACAGAATACGGTGGCAACCCAAGGGGGCTTTGTGCACTAGGTGATCATGAAGCAAAGAGTGGCAACGCGAGTGACAAGTGGGTGAACACAGCGAAGGTCGCAAAGTGGCACGGTGAAAAAAACATTTGTACAAAAGCAATGGTTCGTCCTCAATAGATGAGTCATTAATATTTGATTGAGAACCAAGGTAGATAATGCACCATGAGTCGCGCTGTATTGAGGGCTGACGGCGTTTCAATCCTATCTAGTTGGGATCTTCATCAGGACCGGGTTGCCAGTTTTAGTCAGTGCTGCAGGGGAAGGAAAGGACACATAAGAGAACGGGAAGGAGGGTATGGGACGCGGTGCAGGCACAGGGCCAGTAGGGGTAAAAAGGAAAAAGAGGGGCAACCTGGGGAAAGGTGGAGGCTGACACGTCAGTCGGAGAACACGGTCCATGGTAAACGGTCCATGGTTGACAGGGTACCATTTCCCGAGGTCAAAGAATGCTAAGGAAGAAGTGAGGATTGAACCGGAGGTAATAGGCCCTGCGTGGTTTCTGGAAAGGGGGGCATGGTACGCGCACTGGCGCAAGGGGTGGGCTATGTAACTGTATCATGGAAGGGTCTGGTTAGGGGGGAGCAAGGTATGCGCCGTGGCGCAAAGGGTGGGAAATGCAACTGTTGAATAGAAGTCCAGGGGTTGCACGAGTAACCTTTGACCCGGTGTGGGTCTGGAACGGGGGGAGCATGGTATGTGCACTGGCGCAAGGGGTGGGCTATCAACTATTTCATGGAAGTGTCGGGTTAGGGGGAAAGGTATGCGCGCAGGATCAAGGGTTGGTAAATGCAACTTTTAATGGAAGTCCAGGTGGTCTACTGGCTAACGTTGGGGTGAGGGCTAAGTGGTTCAGGGTCCCTTGGGGAGATCAAGGAGGGTGGAAGGTGGGTAGGTGGTGTGGAGTAAGAGAAGAAGCGTGGGAGGGTGGAACACGTGGAGAACTAGTATGCTAGGGGAGGGGGCATATGCAGGCCAGGAAAGGAACTTACAGAGGCAAATACTGGCCGGCGTGTTCAAGGATGGTCCAGTAATGCGGCGAGGTAGAGACTCTGTTACCACGTTGTGGCAAGAGGGGATCTAGAAGGTATCAGTGTGGGCTTGACAGAGTCCAGGGAAGATTTTGTAGGAAGCAGATGAATTGAATTAAACCTAATGAGAAAGTGGGGGGGGGCAGAGAGGCGAAAGGAAGCACGGCAAGAAACACTTACGAAGTAGCTTGGGCATAGGCGCAGAAATAGAGCCCCGTTCTGGCCCAAGAAATGTCTTTTTGCGAGGAGAAAGAGAGGTTAGGAGGCAGGGTAAGAGCCACTCGATCCGCTGTCTGTGTCCTGTCGTTGGTACCAGGAAGAGGGAGAGGCAAAGGGAGGCCGGTTGGCAGGGAGTGGGGACGGTTTGACTAAATATGAGACCTCTCTGGAGCAGAGGGCTTACCGAATGGTCATGGTCTACCGTCGAAGTCCAGTGGACGATAGACGGTTGGGGATCTGATTAGTAGACAGGATTACTCGCCTGGCAAAAGAGTGTAGCATAATCGAAGGAGCCTGGCAAAGGCAGTTCCGGGGTGGGCGTTGCCGGTGACGTGGGGTGGATTGATTGGAATCGTGGCCCCGGGGCATCACAGGGGGGCCAGCAAAGAAAGGCTATGGAGTACAATTCTGCACGGAAGGCTACGGAATGCAAAAGGATTAGAGCATGCCTGTCTAACCTCGCGGGGTGTGGCGGGCGGGGCATCCAGTGGGTAAACAATAAGCATGTGTTACAGTACATAATTAATATACATGATTCAAAACAATTGCCACAGCAAGTGTAATTTTTACAGAGTCAATAGTAACACAGAGGTTTGACAGTAACCACGTTTGTGTGTGGCTTATAAAGACAAACATATTGTGAATCTTGTTTCTGGAATGTACAGAGCAAATGAATTTAGAACACCGAGAGTCGGTGCATTTGGGAATAAGTGGGATCCAGAGTTAATAACGCAATAGGTTCACAGTAATGCCGTGGTACAGATAAGGATTCTCTTAGTGACATGCAGTAAGTTGTACTCGCCCTGTAACGTGCCGGTCAGGCAAGGAGATGGACTGTTTGCAGTGATGGCAGGGACGAGTCTGGAGGAGAAGGCTGTGATTTACCATCTATTAGTGGGGGCAGGGAAGACTGTTACCAATAGGGCTCAATGACAAATTATTTACAGGAATGACAGGGCTGGAACACTAGGGACGGTGGAGCAGGATTGCCCATGTGTGCTTGGGTGCTGTTCGGATAAGGGGAGGCCCTAGATATAGTGATGAGCCTGGGACCCAAGGGGCATCTAGTGGCAGAGATGTTGGCAGAGGTGAACTGGAATAGTAAGGGCGTTATACTTGTAAGGTGATGTTCTATTAATCCAGTGTATTTAACCCCTGGTTCACAGAGTTGCAGATTGTGATCCATTTACATTCCCTGCGATTCAGGAGGCTCTGGAGACTGCCACCTCTGATGGGTAGGGTAGGCTGTTCGACCACTTGCCAGGACATTTCGAGTTCAGTGTGATTCATTTCAACATAGTGTAAAACCAGTGGTGCCGTCAGGATCTTACAATGGATTCTGCTTTTGTGTTGTATTATCCTTTGTTTGAATTAGCCTTTTCATTGACTTCCCAATCAGTTCTTTGAAGGCTGCACGCCTGGGGTAGCTCAGTGTTTGCAAGTGCAAGAGATTCCTGAAGATATATCCTGGTGGGTGATGTATTTCGGCTCGGCAGTTCTAGCCAAAGGAGATGGTTTAAAGTGTTTGGGGCAGCATTTCTGTTTCTATGCCAGCAGTTGATAAGTAATCCTTGCCCTGCCAGAGACTGTTTCAAAAGGCTGACCTCCAGGCAAATTTGTGCAGCTGCAGAACAATTTGGAAGATTGAACAAGAATCTGTATGCTTTGCCCAGAGTGCTGTTCAATATTGAGGCATTTTTGCCTCCTAGGGATTCGCTACCAAAAGTGAGTGTGGGTAGTATTGTAGCGTGTGCCACCGGATCACTGAAAGAATATCGACTACCAAAATATCGACTACCCAAAACATCGAGGAAAAAATATCTACAGCAAAAATATCGAGTTTGTATGTACAAACAGGTAAGTACAAAAATATCGAGTACAAAATATCGTTTACAAAAATATAGTTGTAAAAAATATCGTATTTACTAAAAACAGTGTTAAATTAAATTAATATTAATAATTAATTACTAAAATATACTTAAAATTACTTAAATTAACTTATAATAATTAAATAATTAATGAAAGTTAAATAAATATTTTTTATTTCATATTTATTAAACATATATATATAGTAATAAAATATAATAAAATAATACCCAAAAACTGAAAACTGACCCTGAACCCTAAAAATACCCCTTTACCCAAACACTGAAAACTGACTCTGAACCCTAAAAATACCCCTCTACCCAAAAACTGAAAACTGACTCTGAACCCTAAAAATACCCCTTTACCCAAAAACTGAAAACTGACTCTGAACCCTAAAAATACCCCTTTACCCAAAAACTGAAAACTGACCCTGAACCCTAAAAATACCCCTTTACCCAAAAACTGAAAACTGACCCTGAACCCTAAAAATACCCCTTTACCCAAAAACTGAAAACTGACCCTGAACCCTAAAAATACCCCTTTACCCAAAAACCCAAAACTGACCCTGAACCCTAAAAATACCCCTTTACCCAAAAACACAAAACTGACCCTGAACCCTAAAAATAAAAACAATTTTTTTTACTATCTATAGTATATACTTACATATTTTCACTTTCGATATTATTTACAGTCGATATTACTGCACTTACCTTAAAAACGATATTTTGGCTGTCGATATTCTTTCCAGTCGATATTTTGTCCAAACGATATTTTTTCCTCGATATTCTGTCCAGACGATATTTTGGAGTCGATATTATGTCTGTGCACCTGTGCCACCTGAAGGAAAGGAAACAGCGTCTGTTCTGACAGTTTTGATTTGATATGCTTCATTGGCACTGATAATGCCAACCCTTTCCTTTCAATCACCTCTTTCTGGGAGGTTAATTCACCCTACTTTTCAATAATTGTATCTTAGTATTTGTAATCACAGCAGTCAGGATTTCTGTGTTACCCAGGTAAAAGGTTGGAGGCTTTTCCTTTTGTTGTTAATATACATTGTGTCTTCTTGAAGTTTACCTGCAAAACATTTTCTGCTGTATATTTCTACATTGTGTTAAGAAGGTGTTGCAATCCCACCTGTGTGGGACTGACGGAGGTCACATCGTAGGCATGGAGATAGCTGGATAGTGCTTTGCCACCCCCGACCTTGGAGCATGTGAGTTACAGGTATTCAGTGCCTGAGTCAGATATGCCATTTAAAGGCTGACTACCATAGGAGTGAGCATGCACCACTACTTTATAACTTTGCCAGTTATTGAGGTGCGTGGCCATGCCCAGTTTTACCTTCACCCATGTGTCGTGTGAAGAAAGATCAGCATGTGCAACAGTGCCCTTGGAATGTTCCTCCAGAGCCTTCCCCTGTCTATGTGGTCAAAGGCTGCCCTGAAATCGATGAAACAGAGGAGGTGTGAAGTAGGGACATGGCCATTATGAGTGTTGTAGTACTTAATGCTTTAAAGAATCATGTCTGATTATGCAGGGTGATTCAGTTTGCTGATTCCCAAAATATACTTCTAGCAGAGTTCTTGCAAAGTATTTCGTCTCGTTGTCAAGCAGGGTGACAACGTTTGTGTACAGGAGAGATAAATTCAATCAATCAATGAAATCATTCGTGAAGTGCACTACTCACCTGTGAGGGTCTCAAGGCACTGGGGAATGCTGCTATTACTGTAAAAGTCAGGTCTTGAGGAATTTTCTGATGGTCAGCTGGTCTTGGGACTGCCGTAGGTGGATGGGGAGGGTGTTCCAGGTCTTGGCGTCGAGGTGGCAGAACGATCTGCCACCGGAGGTCACTCTTCAGAAGTAGGGGACTGTGGTGAAGGAGAGGTTGGTGTACGGGTGGGGGTATAGAAGCTGAGTCGTTTGTTGAGGTACATTTGTTCGGTGTTGTGGAGTGACTTGTGTGCATGGGTGAGGAGCTTGAAGGTTATCCTCTTGTTGACCGGGAGCAGTGCAGGTGTCTCAGGTGGAGTAGTATGTGGCTGAGGCAAGGGATGTCGAGGATCAGGTGTACAGAGGCGTTCTCGATGCGTTGGAGCTGTCTCAGGAGTTTGGCCGAGGCTCCTGCTTAGTGGGCATTTCCGTAGTCCAGTCTGCTGCTGACGAGGGCCAGGGTGACCGTTCTTCTCATTTCAGTGGGGATCCACTTGTATATCCTGCGGAGCATGTGAAGGGTGTTGAAGAAGGATGAGGTTATGGCGTTGACCTGTTTAGTCATGAAGA
Organism: Lissotriton helveticus; assembly: GCF_964261635.1. NCBI lineage: Eukaryota > Metazoa > Chordata > Amphibia > Caudata > Salamandridae > Lissotriton > Lissotriton helveticus. Next base: position 119,201,716 of record NC_136064.1, on the reverse strand, counting down.
GGGTGGAGTTGAAGATGACCCCTAGGTTGCATGCATGGTCGGTCGGAGTTGGGGCGATTCCCAGTGCGGTCGGCCACCAGGAGTCATCCCATGCCAAAGGGGTGGATTCGAGGAAGAGGACCTCCATCTTGTCCGAGTTCAGCTTCAGTTGTCTGTTCCTCATCCATTCAGCGACGGCCTTCATTCCTTAGTGAAGGTTGGTTTTGGCAGCGTGGGGGTCCTTGGTGAGGGAGGGGTCAGCCGGGTGTCATCGGCATAGGAGATGATGTTGAGGTCATGCCGATGGGAGACGTGGGTGAGCGGTGCCATGTAGATGTTAAACAGAGTTGGGCTGAGGGATGAGCCCTGGGGTACGCCGCAGATGATCTTGCAGGCTTCAGCGCGGAAGGGGGGTAGGTGGCCACCCTGTGTTTTGCTGGAGAGGAAGAAGGTGGTCCAGTCCAGGGCCTTCGTGGAGGCGTGTTCGTAGTGTGTGGTAGCAAACCGTGTCGAAGGCGGCTGACAGGTCCAGGAAGATGAGGGCTGCTGTTTCTCCATTGTCCTGCAAGGACTTGATGTCATTGATGGCGGCAATGAGGGCAGTCTCAGAGCTGTGGTTGCTGCCGAACCTGGACTGGGAAGGGTCCAGGATGTTGTTCACCTAAAGGTATTGGGTACAGTTGTTCGTTGACAGTCTTCTCAATGACTGTTGCTGGTAACTGTGGAACTCCCTTCCGATCTCACTTCGACTCTGACCCAATTATTCCTGCTTCCGCAAACTACTCAAATCTCATCTTTTTCAATTAGCTTATGAGTAATCCTGCTGTTTGCCCCTCTGTTATTGTTTATGAGCACCATGAAACCGTTTGGTGACCGTGCGCGGTAAAAGTGATTTTAACATAACTTAACTTAACGTAAAAGGAACAGGGAGATGGGCCAGAAGTTCTTGAGGTCCTTGGGGTTCGCCTTGAGATTCTTGAGTAAAGCGTTGATCTGGGCTGGCTTCCAGCTCTCCAGGAAGGTTGCTGTCTCAAAGGAGGTGTTGATGACTTTCCAGAGATGGGGTGTTATGGCTGTGCTGGCTTTGTTGAAGATGGGGTGTGGGCATGGGTCTCACGGAGATCTGGAGTGGATGGTGTTCATGATCTTGATGGTGTCATCGCCGTTGATATTGGTTCAGGAGACCTGCGTTTGGTGCAGATGGTAGTCGTGGGGGCGGAGGATTCAGTGGTTGTCGTGGAGGTTGTGGTGTTGAAGCTGTCATGGATGTCTGGAACTTGCGGTGGAAGGTGGTGGTCAGCGAGTCGCACAGGTCTTGCGAGGGTGGGACGTTGTTGGTGTTGGAACTGGGGTTGTAGAGTTCCTTCACGATGTTGAAGAGCTTGTTGCTGTTGTGAGCGTTGTTGTCTAGGTGGTCTTTGAACAAGGCCTTTTTGGCAGATCTGATGAGGTGATGGTGTCTGCGGGTGGCCTTCCTGTTGGCTGCATGGCTGTACGGTGTTCGTTCACAGAGCCAGATCTTCTCTAGCTTTCGGCAGGTTTGCTTGGAGGCCCAGAGGACTTCAGTGAACCGGTTGGCTTTCTTGTTGTGCTCACCCCTGAGACGGAAGCCGGGGGTTCTCTCCCTCTTTTCTCTTGTTGTGTGAAATTTGCATTTACTGGCATTACACCTTTTAAAAACTGTAAAATATTTTAGAAAGACATTTTTTATTTGCCTGTACCTAGGATCCCTCGGTGCAAGATTAAAGTTGCTCCGAGGCCCCTCGTCCCACTTCCTGACCGGTGCAGCCGAGGTTGGGGCTGACGCCGGCAGGCTAGAACGGGCGCCATATTGGGGGAACAATTTGGGTTGCGGTCCAGTAGTTGGACGCTTCCCGCCCGCCCGAACGCTATTTAGCCACGAAGTCTCAGGTGAGGCGCAGATTTGCTTGTGCTCATCCCTGAGGCGGAAGCCGGGGGTTCTCTCCCTCTTTTCTCTTGTTGTGTGAAATTTGCATTTACTGGCATTACACCTTTTAAAAACTGTAAAATATTTTAGAAAGACCTTTTTTATTTGCCTGTACCTAGGATCCCTCGGTGCAAGATTAAAGTTGCTCCGAGGCCCCTCGTCCCACCTCCTGACCGGTGCAGCCGAGGTTGGGGCTGACGCCGGCAGGCTAGAACGGGCACCATATTGGGGGAACAATTTGGGTCGCGGTCCAGTAGTTGGATGCTTCCCTCCTGCCCGAACGCTATTTAGCCACGAAGTCTCAGGTGAGGCGCAGATTTGCTTGTGCTCACCCCTGAGGCGGAAGCCGGGGGTTCTCTCCCTCTTTTCTCTTGTTGTGTGAAATTTGCATTTACTGGCATTACACCTTTTAAAAACTGTAAAATATTTTAGAAAGACCTTTTTTATTTTCCTGTACCTAGGATCCCTCGGTGCAAGATTAAAGTTGCTCTGAGGCCCCTCGTCCCACTTCCTGACCAGTGCAGCCGAGGTTGGGGCTGACGCCGGCAGGCTAGAACGGGCGCCATATTGGGGGAACAATTTGGGTTGCGGTCCAGTAGTTGGACGCTTCCCACCCGCCTCACACGGGATAAAATGAGGACACCTTCCCGTACGCGCAGCGGGCGCGCCGGCGGCACGCCAAAGGCGTTCCAAAGGCAAGCCCGTCTGCGCCCGTCCGCGGCAGACCGGGGCATGGGGCCAGTACCCCTGCTCATTTGTCCTCTAATGTTGGATACAAGGAACTACTCAGGTATTCTAGAGAGGATTTGTTTGCTCTTCGCCCCTATGTTGAGGATGGCTGTCGACATACTATGGCTATGGATCCCCCACTGCCATATTGTACGGCCTCCAATTATTCCACGAGGGGAGGGAGGAAGGATCAGGCAACATCAACAAAATTGAAGCTGACATTGCTTAACTGTCGTTCCCTTAAAAAACATAAACTAGAGATACATGATTTGGTCCTTGAGGGAGATCTCGATGTGCTCCTACTCACAGAGACCTGGTTAGATGACGCCTCTACTCCCGAAACTCTGGAAGCAGTACCTGCTGGTTACAGCCTACTTAGAATTGACAGAGAAGGGCATACGGGCGGGGGATTGGCAATAATTTATAGAAGCAATCTTCACTGCACCCTAGAAAAGATTTCGCTGCCCAATTGCGAAAGTGGCTTCTTCATGCTAAAAGTCAACCCTAAAAACATTATCAATGGTATCCTTTTATACCGGCCTCCAGGCAAAACCTCTCAGTTCTGCAATCAACTGACAGAGCTGATTACCCAATACACTATCCGCTACAAAAAATTCCTTGTTTTGGGGGATTTCAATCTGCACTTTGACAATCCTAACTGTAAGGAAGCACAGGAGGTGGTGGAGGCTCTGGAGTCTCGGTCACCTAAACTCCAATCGACTGCCCCGTCACATCAACGTGGTCATCTTCTCGACCCCGTCTTTGCCAACTGGGAAGGAATAAAAACTGCCATACCATTGCAAATGATCTGGTCAGATCACTTTATCATCCCTTTTAAGGTGGGAATTGGCCCACAGGACGATAATGGGAACAAAACCAGACCTACGAAATTTAGAAACTGGAAGAAGTTCACACAGGAAAACTTCAAAACTGCCCTTCTTAATGACCCACCCCCTCCCACTGACAACCTGCTTAAAGCATGGGATAACTAGGAGGAATGGGTGTCGAGAGCGCTAGACACAGTAGCACCATGGACTCTAAAAGACCCCGTTAGGAAAGTGAAAACTGCCCCTTGGTTCTCCAACGAACTCAAAGTAGCCAAAGCCAAATGTAAAAAGGCCGAGCGAAGTTGGCGGAAAAATTATAACTCAGTGGAGATGCTGAACTACAAGAAAGAATTAAATATCTATCATAAACTTGTTAGATCAGCCAAAGGCGCTCACTTCAAAGGACGTATCGAATCTGCTAAAAATCCTATTAAAGAACTCTTTGTGATCTACAAAGAGCTTACGACCCCATCCAGACTTGAGGCCCACGACACCTACACCAACAAATTATGCGATAACATCGCTGATTTTTTCATAAAAAAAAGTTGATTTAATACATGCCACCTTTACAGATAATACACCTATTAATGAGGTGGTAGTGAGAAGCGCCTCCGCCACCAAGACCCAGTTGACTAAATTTTTCGTCCCTGAGAGAGCTGACCTGCTCACTATCATTAATAGCATTCAGTCTGGCTCCCCTCTGGATGTGATTGCCCCCAATCGCTGTAAGGAAGTCATTGACTGTTTGATCGAGCAGATTGAACACCTGATCACCCTGTCCTTTCAGGAATGTCATGTGCCTGACGCTTGGAAGACGGCACAAGTAATACCCCTGAAAAAAAAAGCGAATATACCGTTTTCCCAGCTACAAAATCTCTTCTCCACTCCACTCGGTCAGGGTTCAGAGCAGGCCACTCCACTGAGTCCGCGGTTGTCTTCACCACAGAACGTTTGAAACAACTTGCAGATGGGGGCAGACAGCAGCGTTGGTTCTGTTAGACCTTAGTGCAGCATTTGACACCGTGCTGCACTCAACGCTGCTGTCTCGCCTCTCTGATCTGGGAGTGGTAGGACCAGCCCTGGAGTGGATAGGATCCTTTCTTGAAAACAGGAGTTTTCAAGTGCACTGTCCTCCTCACAAATCGTCTCTTCGCAAACTGAGACATGGGGTTCCACAGGGCTCAAGTCTGAGCCCTACGCTATTTAATCTATATATGGAACCCCTAGCCCAACTGGTGGAAACCTTTGGTGTGGATATCGTCACATACGCTGACGATACCCAACTGATAATTAACCTCTCCAACAATCAGGCTGAGGACGCCACCAATTTTTCCAATTGTATGCGATCAGTAGCAGATTGGATGAATAATGATTGCCTTCGCCTCAATAAAGACAAAACTGAGCTATTGATGGTAGGCCCTCCTCTGCCTGGTCGCAGGCCTGGTGGCCTGCAGATCTAGGAGTAGTTCCCCGCCCAGCACTCTCTATCAAGAACCTAGGAATATGGATGGATGCAGTACTTTCCTTCAAACAACAGATCAGCAAAATTACGGGCAAATGTTTTGGAATACTAAAAACACTCCGTAAAGTTCTTGATCTGCTTCCTATCAGGGCCAGGAAGACTCTTGTTCATGCCCTAGTGACTCCACATCTGGACTACGGCAATGCCCTCTTTTTAGGATTGAGCAGGAAAGGCTTACACCAACTTCAGTGTGTCCAAAATGCTGCCGCCCGTATGGTACTTAATCTCCCGCGCAGGGCATCCGGCAAAACAGCACTTCAAAAACTTCACTGGCTCCCCATTGAGGAGCGCATTAAGTTTAAAGCTCTCTGCTTTGCCCACCGCATTGCTCAGGGTAAAGGGCCAAGGTACCTGCGCAACCTTTTGACCATATATCGCCCCTCCCGGGACCTTAGATCTGCTGGAGCAATGCTGTTTCAAATCCCTCGTGTGCGCAGGAGCAGGATGGGAGGCAGCTCCTTCCGCTTTCTTGCGAGTAAGCACGGGAATAATCTCCCCCTTAACCTGCACATGGAGCCCTCAGAAACATTATTCAGATCTAAACATTAAACCTACCTTTTTCCAAGGGAATAACTGAGCCTGTAGCCCGGGGTGCAGACTATCCCCGGTCCTCGGCCTCTTCAGGGAGCTATAGCATTTCTTAGCGCGGGGACACACTGTATTTAGTGTAACCATGCGCTCTATAAGTGGTTTTATTATTATTATTATTACTGTTGGAGGGTTTCTTGATCGGGGCGAGGGTGTTGGCACAGTCATTGATCCACTGTCTGAAGTTGCAGGCGGCATTGTCAGGGTTGGTGGGGTCCGCGGGGGGCTCTGGGCGAGGTTGGTGGCTAGCTGGTCTTCAGTGACTTTGCTCCAGCAGCAGCGAGGCATCTGTTGGATGTGGTGGTGCGTGGTGGGTTTGTTGAAGGTGACGTGAATGCAGCGATGGTTGGTCCATTGGAGTTTGGTGGTGTGGTTGACAGAGATGTGGGGGCTTACGGAGAAGATGGGGTCAAGCAGGTGACCGGCGGGTATTGTGACGAGTTGTCTGAGTCTGAGGTTGCTAGGTTGTCGATCAGGGTGGTGGAGTTGGTGTTGTTGTTGTTCTCAAGGTGGAAGTTCAGGTCCCCGAGGAGGATGCAGTCCATGGAGGCGAGGCCATGTGTTTTGGCGATGGAGTCGCTGAACTGTGGTGGTGTTCCGGCGGTCTGTACTATTGATGAGGGTTCCTCTGAGGGTGGTGTTGGGGTCGGTGTGCATCTGGAAGTGCAGGTGTTCGGTGGTGCTGAGGGTGTCATCGGTGTTGGTCGAGACTTTGAGAGTGTTCCTGTGGACGATGGCGATTCCTCCTCCTACTCCATTGGTGCAGTCCCTGTGGGTGATCTTGTAGCCTTCAGGGACGGCTATGGCTATGTCGGGGGCTGAGGCCGGGTTCAGCCAAGTCTCTGTCAGGAAGGCGATGTATGAGGCGGTTGAGTCAAGTAGGTCCCAGAGTTCAACGGCGTGTTTGCGGGTGGAGCAGGTATTGAGAAATATGAATCTGAAGTGTTTGAGTTCTTTCCAGGTCGGCAGCATGGTAGGGTGGATACTTGTGAAGCTGCAGTTCCATCAGGTGAAAGCTCTGTGAGTGCGCTTCAGGGGGCCAGGAAGCAGGTGTGTGATGATCCGCTGTTGAGTGCACGGAGGGTTCTGGCATCGTAGCGGTGTTGGGCATCATGGCGTTCGTGGGGTCTAGGGGTCCTGGCGCTGGGCGCGGTCCAGGCACGGACGGGTGCAGATGGCCTCCATATGAGGGTATATGGGAAGGAGGAGCAGCTGGGAGGCGGGAGCAGGGCGGCAAATGGGATTGCAGGGGGCGGGCCACAGGAACACTGCGGCGGGAAAAACAGGCGGGGGTCACGGGAGAACTGGGCACAGGAAGGAAAAGCAAGTTTAGTACAGGCACAGAGGAATAAAAACAAGTCTGGGACAAGTCTGGGCAAGAAAGCAACTACAGGCACAGAGGAATAAAAACAAGTCTGGGACAAGTCTGGGCAAGAAAGCAACTACAGGCACAGAGGAATAAAAACAAGTCTGGGACAAGTCTGGGCAAGAAAGCAACTACAGGCAGAGAGGAATAAAATAAGTCTCGGCAAGAAAGCAAGTTAGGTACAGGGGAAAAATACAAGATTGGGCAAAAACACTGCAGGCAGAGCCATGAAGCAGCGTGGGGAGCGACCTGCCTGCGAGCAGGGTCGGAGGTTAATTAGCCTTTCCAGGAAGCATGCAGGTATCCCAGAGTTCTAATTTTGAGCACGAAAGGGTCTAGTTCTGCTGCCAAATATTCTAAAGGATCACTGAAATAATATCGACTGCCAAAATATCGACTACCCAAAATATCGAGGAAAAAATATCTACAACCAAAATATCGAGTTTGTATGTACAAACAGGTAAGTACAAAAATATCGAGTACAAAATATCGTTTACAAAAATATAGTTGTAAAAAATATCGACTTTAATAAAAACAATGTTTAATTACATTAATATAAAAAATTAATTACTAAAATATAATTAACAATACTTAAAATAACTTTTAATAATTAAATAATTAATGAAAGTAAAAAAAATAATATTTTTTTAATCATATTTCTTAAAACATATATATATATAGTAACAAAATGTAATTAAATAATAGCCAATATTATTAACGTACAAATACAAAAGAGTAAAAATTACTATTCCCACTGCAAAGAGTGCAACAGTGGATATATGAAGGTTACAACGCAACTTTTACAACGCACTACCATTACAACGTAAGTATTGGTAAGTATATAATAATTGTTTTAATTTAAATTATTTAAAATTATTTAAATATAATTTAATTTAATTTCATTTCATTAAATTAAATTAATGTAAATTTAATTTTACTTTATTTTTACACTGTACCCCTGTACCCCAAAAACTAAAAACTGACCCTGAACCCTAAAAATACCCCTTTACCCAAAAACTAAAAACTGACCCTGAACCCTAAAAATACCCCTTTACCCAAAAACCCAAAACTGACCCTGAACCCTAAAAATACCCCTTTACCCAAAAACTAAAAACTGACCCTGAACCCTAAAAATACCCCTTTACCCAAAAACCCAAAACTGACCCTGAACCCTAAAAATACCCCTTTACCCAAAAACTAAAAACTGACCCTGAACCCTAAAAATACCCCTTTACCCAAAAACTAAAAACTGAACCTGAACCCTAAAAATACCCCTTTACCCAAAAACTAAAAACTGACCCTGAACCCTAAAAATACCCCTTTACCCAAAAACTAAAAACTGAACCTGAACTCTAAAAATACCCCTTTACCCAAAAACTAAAAACTGATCCTGAACCCTAAAAATACCCCTTTACCCAAAAACTAAAAACTGACCCTGAACCCTAAAAATACCCCTTTACCCAAAAACTAAAAACTGACCCTGAACCCTAAAAATACCCCTTTAATTTAACATAATTAGCAATTAATCAATTAAATTAAATGAATTACCAATTACATTTTATTTAATTAACACATATTATTTAATTACCAATTAATTAAATATTACTACCAATTAATACATTTACATATTTAATAAATAATATTTAAATTACTTCCCACCCTATTCCCCTATAAACCCACAACCTGCTACAGAATAAAATTACACAATAATTAAAAATAAAATCATTAATTAAAAATAATTATACCATAAAATGACACTTTTCACACATATTATAACATAAAAACACTATAAATAATTACATAATTTTTAAAAAACGATATTTTTTACTATCTAGATTATATACTTGGATATTTTCACTTTCTATATTATTTACAGTCGATATTACTTCACTTACCTTAAAAACGATATTTTGGCTGTCGATATTTTCTCCAAACGATATTTAAAACTCGATATTCTGTCCAAACGATATTTTGGAGTCGATATTATGTCTGTGCACCTATTCTAAATTCTGTTTAAAGAGTCCCAGTGGAAGACCATCGGGGCTCGGGCCCCTTCTCTCCTACCTTGAGCAATTTAACACTTGATTAAGTTTGTATGGGAAAGCTTGAGGTGAAGTGGAGAACAGTCAGTTGATTGAGATAATAAAGATACATGGGTGCACTGCTTGAATGGTCTTTATTTGTGATGCCTTCTGACACCGTGCTATTGGATTGGTTCACGGTAGCTCTCATGCCTTCATGATTGAAATGAGCCCTCAGATAGTCTGACCAGGTCTCCTCAGAGATGTAGGATGCAATTCTCCCATGCAATGGGCTCATTATCTTGTTAACCATCCTCAGAAGTGTGCACTGTTTTTTGCCCAGTCCTCGTCTTATTGTGTTCTGTTGATCTCCTACTTTAGTTTTTTGGCAAACTTGTTTGTTGGCAGAGTAGAAGTCGGAGAGCTGTGTCTGCAGGTTTATGTCTCAATTATCTCAACATTCTGTTTAGAGCCCTTGTCAGTTGCTTTGGTTGTTTCCGTTGTGTTGCTGTGATCCCTCCTGCTTCGTTACCAGATTGGTGAAGCTTTATTTTAGATATCATGGCATAAAGAGCTGCCAGATTAGCAGTGAAACCTTCCCATTTGTCAATAATGCATCTTCCTATATTGGTCTGTGCTTGTAGCAGATCCGTTGCTGACTGCAGCACCTCATCTGTGAAAGCTAGTGCAGTTCTGACTCGTTTAAAATTAATCATAAAGCTGGATTCAGGTACCTCTGCTGAGCGGGTTAATAAAGTTGCAGTTGCATAACCCCTTTGCCGTGGGGCTAATTCCCCCGCGGTGCTAGGGGGAGGGGGCCGCATGTGGCACCGCGGTGCTCGTGACGAGCTTGGCTCATCACACAGCATAGTGCCGCTGTTCTCATGATGAACTAAGCTCGTCATGACCACGTCCATTTCAATGAAATGCCCAGCACAGCAGCGGAATTATCCCCGTGTGTGCATTCCGCAACGGTCACGATGAGCTCAGCTGAGCTCGTCATGAGCACGCAAGAGGTTAAAGGAGTATCTCCTGTGGCTGATGGTCTCTGTCACACTTGTCCCCTAACAGAAATGTAGAAACACAACAGAACAGTGGAAGGGAGACCAGTGTGTAATGTAGTGTTGAGAAGGTAGAAGCTGTGTAAAAGGAGGCCACTGGCAGAGTGTCCTCAGGGAATCTTCCATTGAGTGCCTGAAGTCGATATGCTCTAGATTATCCAGTAGGGGAATGGTAGTTCTACTCATTTTGCTGTGAGGGTTGCTGCTTTGTGTTGGTATGCTTCAGTATGAGGACTGTCCCGTCACAACATCATCCGCTGAAGACCCTAGGAGATTATTGTTCAGGTCCCCTGAAAGAATAAGTTTGGAGGTTTCTAGTATGCTCATATATTCATCAGAAGCTGCTCCACTAAGTGTTCTGAGTCTTGTTTCTTCCAATTTGGGCTGATATAGGCATTATTACCTCCTTCTTTATATCTTCAAAGAACAGCAGTGTATTGACTGGGATGGTGGTTGTTGATGCAAAGTCCACTTTTTCTGCTGCAATTGTGAAAGTGGTCAACACATAGCTGGCTAGTCAGCCTGATGAGAGGCTGTATTCCGACCCCTTTACTGCTGGAATTGAGAAGCACATGAATATCTGCTGGTGCTTCAGGCATGGGGGACATTCTGCTGTGGCAGATTATTTGGTGAGTTCTGTCGTATCCGATGGTTGAGGGTCCTGTTCAGGGGATATGTCCTCTAGGGGAGTTTGTTGTGGTCTGAAATGGGGATACAAGGCTGATTGGTTTCTGTCTGATGTTTTGTTACTTATTTTCCTCCTTTGAGGCTGTCTCTGCCTGTCATTTAGTTTGTAAACTGGGGCAGCCTCAGGCAGCACAGGTGCTTAAGCAAGGATTCCTTGTTGAACCACAGTGAAAAGAGGGGCATCCTCCATAAGTGAGCTGTTGGAATTTGGTGTCTGATTATTAGTGAGAGAGAATGGCTTTGTTTTTGGATCGGTTCTGACGGGCTATTCCAGTTCAAGTGCACCCCCCTCAGGGGATGGGCTTTTTCTTAAGATCATTAAATGCATTGCTGAGCATGCAGAGGTGAGTTGACAGTTCATCCACAATTGGGCCACAGCTGCAGCTTAGTTTTGCTTCAGACTATGCACGTTTTAAAAGTGAGCTGAGAATCCCAACTTATCATCGATACCAGCAACACAGAGGGACAAGGTATTGAGAAGAGTCAGCTGTATGTCTGTCTTGTCGGATTAAAATGGAAGGACCTCCACAGACCGTTGCATAGTGTTTAGCAGGGATATCCATGTACTCTCCATCTGTGGCATACCCCCCTGACAGGTTTGACCCTGCTTCGAGGGTCAAGGTCAGGCCCTGCACAATAACCATGAATGCTTGTGGTAGGAGAGGGTACAAGGGGTGAGTGCAGCAAATAGGAAGCCAGCATTTCTGACCATTCTCGGTGCCCAGATATTAGAGGACCCCTGCTCTTCCCCTTGGTGCTCTTGATCCCCTTGGCACTTCGGATGCTCCTGGTGCTCCAAAGAGAAAGAGGTGAACTTTGGCTTGACTCTAATGGGTGATGACCATGAGCGTTTTTAGGACAGTTGAACAGGTGTCTGGATCTTTCGAGTCAGCATTGGGTGTGCTCTCCTCCTGAGTTAGGATGAGGGGCTCTTCAGGTTGAGTTGTCTGATAGCTTGCCTGATTAGTTTAATTTACTGTGTAGGAAGCCTCCCCTTTGGTTCCTGCAACATGTTCAAGCTATTGGCCCAATGTGAGTTCATGCTGGGACTGGGACTTGGCTCGCACTCCGCTGCTGACCCCCGTTGTGTTTTATTTTCACTTTATTACTGTTTGTGTCATGTGTGAATACTTTACACATTGGCTCTAAATTAAACCTAACGGCTTTTTGTGCCAGGCTATCCCTGTTTAATCAGGGTTCATTTAATGCCTTTTTCTGATTCAAACTGCAAGGGATTGTGGCTGCTGCGTGCCCAGGTCTCACACCAAGTCAACCAATAACCACATTTCTAACATTGGTATTCAGTGGTGTGGATCAGGACAATATCATACAATGATTTATTTAACACAAAAACCCAGGTAAATGTTAGATACCAAATCAAGTCTTTTTGCATTTTCCTTAGTCTCTATTGTCTGTTTTTCATTTTTTAAATTTAAGTAACACTACCCCCGTCTACTACCTTAGACTTGGAGCTGATTAATGTTGACAACCTCACTAGACCTGAACTGAAAGGTCTCTGCCAGAGGGCTGCTGTTTGTGGCTAGGAAAGCTTTTGAGGTAGCTCTATAAATAGCTGTCTCGCCCTATGAGGTGGGCAACCGGCTGCATGCAGAAACAGTGGCGGATGATCCTGAGTGGGGCCTGGATGTGAGTGAAAATGAGGACGAAGAACCAGAGGGGAACCCTGAACTGTAGAAAGTACCCCACTGCCCTCCAGAAAAGAACGAGGATGCCCAGGATGGGGCATGTTGCAGTGTGCACAGGCGGGGAATCAATCGCGCGTGGGCGGGCCGCCAGCGTTATGACGAGCCCAGCCCATCATGCGCACAACTCCACTGTGACTCATGACGAGCCCAGCCCATCATGAGCACAACACCAATGTGACTCATGACGAGCCCATTCCATCATGAGCACAACTCCAATGTGACTCATGATGAGCCCAGCCCATCATGCGCACAACTCCACTGTGACTCATGACGAGCCCAGCCCATCATGAGCACAACTCCAATGTGACTCATGACGAGCCCAGCCCATCATGAGCACAACTCCACTGTGACTCATGACGAGCCCAGCCCATCATGAGCACAACTCCAATGTGACTCATGACGAGCCCAGCCCATCATGAGCACAACTCCAATGTGACTCATGACGAGCCCAGCCCATCATGAGCACAACTCCAATGTGACTCATGACGAGCCCAGCCCATCATGAGCACAACTTCAATGTGACTCATGACGAGCCCAGCCCATCATGAGCACAACTCCAATGTGACTCATAACGAGCCCAGCCCATCATGAGCACAACTCCATTTTGTGACTCATGACGAGCCCAGCTCATCATGAGCACAACTCCAATGTGACTCATGACGAGCCCAGCCCATCATGAGCACAACTTCAATGTGACTCATGACGAGCCCAGCCCATCATGAGCACAACTCCAATGTGACTCATGACGAGCCCAGCCCATCATGAGCACAAGTCAAATGTGACTCATGACGAGCCCAGCCCATCATGAGCACAACTCCAATGTGACTCATGACGAGCCCAGCTCATCATGAACACAACTCCAATGTGACTCATGACGAGCCCAGCCCATCATGAGCACAAGTCAATGTGACTCATGACGAGCCCAGCCCATCATGAGCACAACTCCAATGTGACTCATGATGAGCCCAGCTCATCATGAGCATGGAAGGGGGTTAATCATTTTTACAAAGAAATTAACAAACATTGTTGTGTGAATCTGTGTGTTTGTATGGGTGAACCTTGAGAGGACTGCAATGCATGTGCTAAATGAGGGATTGATTCACTGTGGCACCTTCTGTACTGCCAAACACCACACATCTGTGCTTTCAAGTGTAGCAACAGAATACTTCCTTACGATTACTGAGAACTGTTTATTACAAGGTTAACTTGTGATTTCCACAGCCTATCCTCCAATGGAACATGACAAGTGCACCATTCATGATGGACAATTGAAGGCCCAAGTGCAGGGCTAGAGCATTACAGAACAATACACACAAGATTTATATTCATTGAGAAAATTGACAATCATTTTATTTTAAGAATGCATCATCATTTTTCAGCTGCAAAATGGAATAAAATTCTAGCTACATTTATTGCCCAACCCACCACTTTATTGACTGAGCTACAATCCATTTGACCTTGTAGAAAAGGTTATTGACTCAAACATAACCTAGCACAGCTAAGGCAGAGTGTTATCAGTAAATACAATGTCCAGATGACTAGCAAAGAGAGGAGATGCAAATAGCAGAGCACCAAAGGTGTACACAGCAATGGACTTAACAAAGCAAGATACAGATGAAATGTTATTCAGGACAGAGACAACATATTCTTTTACTCTTTGTAGATGATATATCTATCAATTATGATATACAAGTAGATAAAACAGGTGTTTCTTTTCGAGCATGAACAAAAAGAAAGCTGTCATAATCTGATGTGTCATGCACTCGATGAACTGTCCTACGAAGCACCTGCAACTTCTCAATGCAATAGTTAGCATCCCTCATTGCTTCCCTGACGTAAGTTTCATCGACACATAAATGGTGAAACCTAAGGGTTCCAATCGTGAAAAATGTCTGGTTGGCTCAACATATAAATATTAAATGCCCTCCATTTTTCAACAATGTTGAGGCATTTTTTAAGGCACTGCAGAACTCCTCTTTATTTGTTGCATGGATCTCCAGACAATGAGGTAACAGCAGGCAGTCAGCCTGGGGCAGGACAGTGGGAGACAGCGGGTTACTTTTTCTGAGATCATATTTGAGAACATCTTTGATTTTATTTATAAACTTGTTTTGCTTCTCAGGCCATTCTTCCCTGAAAAGAAAGAAACAAAACACAATTAATATTGTTTTACATTATTGGATGAAACATGTTCTTTCATTCAGTGGAGAGCTTGTATTAATAAAAATAGTTGCACCTGTTTTACAAAGGTAAACTTACATGTTTGTGTTTGTTGTGACAGAGAATGCCACACATAAACAGGGAACATACATATATTTTAATGCGTGGAGTTCTCCCACCCCAACTGTGAATATTGAAAAAGTATACACTTAAACAAACATGTATTTTTACCTTAGTGATTCAGGAAGTGTATATGTAAGCGTACTATTTATAGGGTCCCACTCTACTAACTCAAAGAGAACAATTACTGTTCTTATTTAACTCCACTGAATTGTGTTGTACTGAGCACTAAAGTAAATGTTTATTTATGAAAGCAATAACAAAAACACCATGTAAAGTACTTTATAACTCAAAAGACAGTATTAGGTGTCATCCCTGTAAAACACTTGGTCCTCACCAGGATGGAGTTTTTAAAGTTTGACCTTGCAAACATCTTGATGCCAAGTATGGTATTCATGGTAGGTACTCCGCATAGGCAGGCAGAATAACACACTGCTGGAATGTGTATTATTAGTAGGTTTAGGTAGGTACATACCACTAGGAATAAGGCCACAGTCACAATATAAGGTCCAGTAAAGGTCTCAAATAATTGTTCCCTTACATAAACCTAGGTAGCTGGCTGCAAGCAGGCAGGCCTAACTTCGCATACAGGTGGGTAAAGCATTTACAAACATCAATATCCATTGTATGTAACCAAATATATGAATTTTTAAAGAATCAACTCTTTCTAGTGCTTAAAAGGCATCTGGGCGCACTTGACTGGGACAAAGTCATAATTCCAGGTGACAGCGATGGAGCTCCGTTCGTATACACTTAGCGGTAGTGCCCGGTCAAGTTTTTACCTTCTGACTTGGTCACTTTTTGGGAGATTTGTCTCTGGACATCAAGCAAGGCTCCTTGTCAGGCCGGCTTTGGGTCCGAAGAGGATGGTTTTGTTAATATGATGCCTCGGTCAACTCCTGAAAGTCACCTCAATGATGAAACGCTCTGGGGCTTTGGCGTGGCAAACCTTAATCGCAGGCCTTGTTCCCAGTTTCACATCACTGGCTGGACTCTCATAAACGGGTCAGTTACCCTGAGAAGCTTTTTACTAACCCTGGGCGAAGCACTACGCTACGCTCGCTGAGTTTGCAAAGTTTTCGCAACTTCGCACTACGCGAGCTGCACGTAGCACAGTGCGAACATGCGTAGTGCAGCGTAGCGTAGTGCAGCGGTCATTTTTTGCTTGTTCGCGGTCCTGAACGTCATGTTCACGACCGCGAGCAAGCAAAATGACATCCCGGCGAGATTCTCAACGCGAGGAGATCAGGTTTCTCATTGTGAGTGGTTGCGCATGCTCGTGACCGCTCTCAATGAGAAACTACCTGTTCGCGTTGAGAAAGCTGCCGCTCGAGTAATAATCTACTCGCGCAGCAGAAAACTACAGCTCGCACTGTGCAAGATGCCGTTTTCAATGCTTGCACAGTGCCGGATGCTTGTCCGCACTGTGCAATCATTGAAAACGCATCTTGCACAGTGCGAACATGCTACTACGCAGCTCGCGTAGTGCTACGTGAAGTTCGCTTAGTGCGAAGTGCACTTCGCGTAGCTTCGCGTAGCGCTACTACGCGAACTACGCCCAGGGTTACTTTTTACCCCAAATTCTTCAAACGTCTTCAAACTTTTGGATATTCTTCAAGAATGTACTTTTAGGGATCCAAAGTGTCCACAACACTAATACAAGGTTCCAGAAGATCTGAGTTGCTCCTTGAGAAGCTGGGACCACATCTCCCACAATGCACATTCCACATTTTTAAGTCCAACTGAGGGTGGTCAGCTAGTTTCTTCCTCATGGTTGAGCCCTTTTAACCTGATGCTTTCAGGGAGTCCACTCCTTCAACTTTCAAAGCAAGGCAGATTCCATTTTGGTTGAAGACCAAGGAGTGCAGCAGTTCACCTTCTTGTAGTTGTGATTTGCTAGGCAGCTCTCCTAAATGTTTCCAGTGACATGCAGGGAGGCACCCCTGCCCAATGGGGTACAGGCTACCACCCTTAGGCATGACAGCTTCCTCCAAAGTGTGGCATATTCTTGTACCAAAATGTAGAAACTCTCTCCGGGAGGTTAATATCTGGCTATGCCAACCCACTGGAGTGACTAATGTTTACTAACACTCTCCAACCAGCACCTCTACTAATAAAATTCTTAGGGCTTCAGCCTGGCTGGGTGGTGCAGGATGTAAGGGTGAGCACGGTTCTGTCCTAACTGGCATTCAGGATGCAAACTCATTTGGTGCAGGTGCACAGCCTTGGTATACTTCAATATGGTTTAAAGAAAAAATATGTGTTGTAATATTTCAGGTGCTCCACGGGTGGCGCCTTCCGTCCTAGACGTCTTGCTTATAACTATGAATAAGTGCTACTAATGTACCATTAACTGCATCCCCATGGGCACTCCATCAGGTTCCTTGAAAAAACTGGGACTCCCAAACAGTTCTATACGGTTGCTCAAACAATTGTCCTATTATGACATTGTTGCTGGTTCAGCTCCTATGCAACTCAGGGCGCTTCAATGTCTTTAGATCATTCGTGCCCGTGCACTTTAAGGAAAATCTATTGCTAGCATAAACAACTTCTCCTCTTTGGAAAACCTATTTGGCTACTTCACCCCCATCGTGCCTTTTACGTTGCAGCTGCAGATCTCCTCCCATCAGATGTCCTTTTTCTTTATCCCACCTCACACCTCGTCAGAACAGTTTGCTTCTACCTATCAAAGACTGGCTATACAGGAGAGGCTGCTGGAAGGGTGTGTTTTAGCACATAATGTAAACTAGTTCTATTACTTACTTTCAGTGATAGTTATACTAAATCTAACCTTGACAAGTTGTTGGATTTATTCTAACTATAGTTCTAACACATTGTAGTATATTTTGGCTCAATCCTACCAATAGGTATACTTTGGTAAAGTATTCCCATGTTAGCCTATGAGCTACAATGGGGAACAATGAAATTGAATGTGTTTCCTTCACTCGGGCATATATTTATCTTGTCCCTGCTTATAACTATAAGGCACCCTGCCCCTGGGGCACCTACGGGAAGCTTTGGCGTTATTTATTTGTAACAATAAGGTAGTTGAAGACTTTGGAAGTACCTTTAATTTCAAAGTCAATTTGCATATACTTTACTTTTAAAATCAACCGGCAAAGCAAGGCTGCCTTTAAAATTACGGCAGGCAACACAACAAGGCAGACTTAAGTGCATTCAATCTGCTGGGCCTGTAATCCTACACGCCCTACCATATGCTATGGATTGGATGTAGGTTTTCACACCAATCGTAATGCCTAATTATTATGTACTTTAATCAGAGTTCAGACCCTGAGTCAGGTTAGCAGAGCCCAGGACACCATCAGAGTCATAAAAACAGTATCTAGTAGTCAAAAGTAGGGAAAAAAGTTGGAGCACTCTAGAAAAAGCCCTTGTTTCTCGCATACAAACTTATAAGTGTCTACTAATGCAACACATACATTTGCACAAATACACACATATATATTTATGGAAAGGGCGCACCCATATGTTAGCAATAATTAGTCTGGCAGCCCTTGTGAAGGGTGGGAAGTGTCAATAGTAGGAACATTTATTGGGCTCCCTTAGTCTCCCATGGTACAGTTTGCGCAAACTAGAGGCTGTAAACTAGGGATGCAGTAGAGCCCAGTCTAGGATACAGAAGTGGCCGGAGTTCTGATCAGAAAGTGCAAGAGAGGTCAAGAGTCCACCAGTAAGATCAAAGGCAACAATGATTTTCATTAACTGACGTTGAATACAGACTGGTGGGTCATCACAGTAGGGCCCAAGTCCTGAAGAGATATCAGGGAAGGAAAGCTTTCTTCTCCCTGTAAAGAATACATTGACTCCAAAATCCCCAAATCGATTTTCCCCAAGTTTAGTGATGGTGATGATATTGACAAATGGTTTTCATCCTTTGAGAAGGCCTGCAAAATGAGGAGGATAGGTGCCAACCCTGGGGCTGTGTACTGTGGGAGTGATTCAATGAAGGGCAAACAGAGACTTCTGATCCTTATCAGCATATTAAGGAGACCTTAAAAGAAGGATTTGGACTCACCACAAAGGAATACAGATTAAAGTTTAGGGACACCCATAAAGGTCAACTCCAGACATGGTTGGACTTTGTGGATGGCAATGAGTTGGACCTTCATGACGGCTGCACTGGTTTCACATGTTGGTTTGTGTGGGTGTGGGAGCCCTTGGATCCCAGGGCCCTACAGGAAGAGCGGACTGAGCCCTATCCAATTTTGGAGAAGAAAGGGGAAGTTGCCTTCTAGGTATACTGAGGAAGCCCTAGAATTCCTCATATATATCTCCATGTATTCGCATAACGCCCCACCAGGACAGAGCTGACATGACCATGCTCATGCTCACTGATGTAAGCCAGGAGGAGGAACGTGAGTCTCTCCATGACCAACTGTCAAACAGCCCACAAGATGGTTCAGTAGTGGGTATTGTCTTATTTGACTCTGTATAAACAACAGCAAGCTGACTACAGGCAAGACCTAGGTCCGTTTTCTGGCATCTTTTCTTTGACACTGGTGACAGCCTCCCTGTAAAAAACAAAATCTATAGATTTTCTGTCCAAGACAAAACCTGCATCAAAATTAAGTAAGCAAGATGCTAGAGATTTTACCTTTTGACAGTCTCTGGGCTAGCCCAGGGGTATTGGTCTTAAATTCTCACTCAAAAGGAGGAAACCAGATATGATGTGTTGTGTGGATTATGGGGGTTTAAATGTAGTCACTAAAACTGATGCACACCCCTTTGTAATGTCGTATTAGCTAATTGACAAGCTGGGTGCAGCCACATTCCTGAGTACTTTTCATTTAATATCAGGGTACTTGCAGATTGGGCTCACATAGGAAGTCAAAGAGGGGTCAGCATTTTCAACTCCAAGGGGCTACTTTCAATATAAGGTGATGCCTTTTGGTCTAAAAAATTAACCTGCCAATTAAGAAAGGTTGGTGAATTGGGTTCTTTCAGGCCAGGACAACTGTAGTACAGCACACCTTGACACTATAGCTCTCTTATTTCCGCCTGGGGAATTGGGATGATCCCCTGGTCTACCTGGGGGAGGATTTACACCGCTGACGCAGGAGGCAGACCTAACTATCAAGCACAGTAAGTGTCAGATAGGGAAGAGTTATGTCATGTGCTTGAGCTACCTTTGGGGGTGGAGGCCAATTTCAACCTCCACTACCCAAGATCCAGAACATTCTGGAGTGGGAGGGTCCTAAATCTCAGACCACAGGATGCTAGAAGACCTTTGACGACTTGAAGGATGCTATGAGCTCCTAAAGACACCAGACTATGGAAAGGATGTCTTTGTCCAAACAGATACTTCTGAACATGAAATTGAAGCCGTGTTGTCACAACAAGTCATAGTGGCCAGGATCAACCAGTCACCTATTTCATCAAACAACTGCTCCCTAGAGAGCAGCGTTGGAGTGCCATTGACAGGGAAGACTTTACTGTGGTTTGGCTTCTGAAGAAGCTGAGATCATACTTATTTGGGCCTCACTTTAAGGTTCAAACTAATGAGAGACTTTTCAGATGGCTGATGTAGAGGAGAAACAAAGCCCCCACCTGTTGAGGTGTCCTATTTCCTTACAGGTTGTGCACCTTAGAGTGGATCCCAGACCAGGGACTGACCCCGCAGATGGCTTTTCCAGGTTTTTCCACTTAGATGATGATAGCTACCAGGGGTTTAGTTAGTTTCTCATCGCCTTTCATCTGGAGGGGCCATGTTGGAAAGTGTCCTTTTTGCATGGTCACAGCCCCCCAATTTGTTCACCAGTGCCAGTGCTCTCTCCCTTAAACAGATATGTGCGAATTGGCAACTTCAATTGGCAAGGACATTAACCCCCTTTTAAGTTCCATGTGCTTGGTACCAGTGGTACCAATGGAATGGGTGTTAATTAGGTCTCAAGGGCCTAATGAGTGACCCAAATAAACTTCTGACAGTAGGTCTGTTATTACAGACTGCAGTAGCGGTATAAAATTCCCAAGTTTAACTATGTTCTCAGGTCAAAGCAGTAAGTTTAATTTACATCAGTCACCCTAAGGAATGCCTTCTCAGCCGAGCAGGCAGGGTGCATTATATTAAGGGTGAGACATAACATAGAATTGCAAACTTATTTCTCCCTGAAGTGGCCTTCCGCATTATAAAATACTATACGTATTCAGTGGTTCAAAGGATAACATAGCCTGCCACCCAGGAAACAATGTGGCCGCTAGTTCCATTATGGTACATCTGAAATAAGTTAAGTTTGGTATGAAATAACTTGCAGCCTCCCCCAACATGATTCTTGTACCAGAGGCAATGTGGCATGCACCCAGGTGGTTTTCTTAAAGGTCGGCATCTGTTTGCCTTAGCATTTTTATGCTCTGCTTGCCATTTCAAGCTTGTTGCCTCCAAGACAGGACCCTGACCCCCTCCCAATAGTCAGAAACAAAGACCTCAATGGAAAGAAAGTCAGACCTCCCTCCCTGACGGGATGGCTAGTGAAGTGGCAAATCAAGGCACTGAGCTTCAATGCTTTCAACCCCTCTAATATGCATCCAGGTCCCTCCCAAAGTAA
This sequence comes from Lissotriton helveticus, assembly GCF_964261635.1. Classification (NCBI taxonomy): domain Eukaryota; kingdom Metazoa; phylum Chordata; class Amphibia; order Caudata; family Salamandridae; genus Lissotriton; species Lissotriton helveticus. The sequence goes on along the minus strand of NC_136064.1, from coordinate 119,180,439 downwards.
GGTACAACCTTCTCCCTGCCGCTAGGCACATTGGCACCCGGACAGGCTGGAAAAATATGTGGTCAAGTGGTGTATACATACAAAAGGCAAGCCACACCTTTAGGGTGGACTAACTGGTACATACAGCTACGAAAGGGATCTGCCACTGTGCCATAGTGGCACTAGTCCCCTGCAGCCACTCATAAACACAGTGTTATAGAACCAAAGAATTGCTGCTGGCCATCAGGCACTCTGAGGGATCACCCAGAAACAAATGGTCTAATGCATTGTGGGAATTGTAGTCCTTCTCGCCACAAAGTTTCAGTTGGCTATTGTTTTGCCCCAGACCTCCCAATTATTGTTCACCGTAGGACTATGTGCACCTGGCCACCACTAACCAGTGCTAATTTCCTTACACTCACTCCTCTAAACATGATCTGATTGGCATAGAACTAACGTCCATATTAATGTAACTAATTTACTTATACGTCTTTTGTAGATTGGCATACCATATACTGTGGGCCTGTAAATTAAATGAAATCTGTGGGCCTGCAGCACTTATTGAACCACCCACTTAAGGAGTACCTTAACTGCCCAGGACTGCCCCCGCAGCCTGCATGCAGTTTTGATTTTTCATGTTGACTTGCCTTTGAAACCGCTAGGATAGGCCCTTGATTGCCCATAGTGCTGGGTGCTATGCAATTAAATGATTCAATATATACTTTTAAGTTTTACATGCCCTGGTACTGAAAAACGCCCAAATTAATTTGTCACCACTGTGAGGCCTACCACTCCCTCGGGATAACATTGTGTATTCCTTACTAGATTTCATAAGCTATTATTTACAATTGGGAGCAGGGGACAGGTCACATTTGGTACCTATGAAAATCTAATTATAATTTAATGGTAGAGTAGGATTTCATATCACAATTTTGAAAATGCCACTTTTAGAAAGTTGGCATTTCCCTGTCAGTATCCCTTTGTGCATCCAGCCTGTGCTGGAACACAAGACTGGCTGTAGCTGATGATTAGTCATTGTGAATTTCCCCTAGACTGTCACACATTAGACTTAATAGGAGTCTCTGAATGGGCCATCTGCTGTCGGGATGGGGGAGGCTGAGCAGACACAACTTAACTTACACCTGAATAGCCTATGCTCTGCCTTCACACAATAGGACTAACAACCCTGTACAGTCCCTGCAGCCAGCTTGGAGCCAAGGCAGGGGAGTCAGGAAATTCCATGCACTTCAAGGAACCCTTTCAGAGGCTTCTCCTACCGTGACAGGTGAAGGGCACAAGGGTATAGAGATATGTCCTTCAGCCCCAAATCTTCAGCCCTCTGGGCCAGTCACCCCACGGACCGCACACACTCTCTGCGAGTGAGCCCAGGCTGCCCCCGATCCCGCCGAGTGCCGCCTCTGCCCGCAGCTGTGCTCCTGTTGTAATTTATATCGCTTTGTCTCTGCGTTGTTCCCTGTTGTAATTTATATTGCTTTGTCTCTGCGCCGCTCCCCGCTGTAATTTCTATCATTTTGTCACTGCGTTGTTCCCTGTTCTAAGTATCATTGTATTGTATTTTTCTCTGCTGTCCGCTTGTTGTGCCCCTGCCCTCTGATTTTCGTTTTTGTTCCCCCTCTGGTGTGCCCAGCCCCGGTCACGTTTCCCGCCCGCTCCCCGCCGCTGCATCCCCTGCGGCCCCGCCCCCTTCCCTCTCACTCCCTTCCCATTCGCTGCCCCGCTCCCACCTCCCAGCTGCTCCTCCCTCGCTCCGCCCCCCCACTCTCCTCATATGTCAGAGTGGCGGAGCGTTGGCGCGCAGCGGGCGCTCCCTTAGCGCGCCGAAGGCGCGCCAAAGGTAAGCCCGTCTGCGCCCGTCCGCGCCTGGCCCACGCCCAGCGCCAGAACCCCTGGCCCCCACAGACACCAGCCCACCCGCCGGACTTTCGACGCCATCGAACTCAACGCACTCAACGCCGGCCGGAGCCCTGGCTGCTCCTGAGCCACCCCGAGACGCAACCACGGTCCCTTCAGCTGCCACTCCTGCAAGTTCACCTGCATCCGGACGTGCTCTGCACCAGCACCCACCAAGCCGAGCACCAGCAGCAACCACCTGAAGTGCATCCTGCTCAACACCGGCTCCGTCCACAGACACGCCGTAGAGCTCTGGAACCTGCTCGACACAACATCACCTGACGTCGCCTTCCTCACGGAAACATGGATGAACGCCTCCTCAGCACCCGACATTGCCATCGCCATCCCGGACGGATACAAGATCTCCCGGCGGGACTGCGGCAATCAGACCGGAGGAGGCATCGCCATCATCCACAGGAACACCATCCGCCTCACGACCAACACCGACGACACCCTCACAACCGCCGAACACCTGCACTTCCAGATCCACACCGACCCCAAGACCACCCTCAGAGGCACCCTCATCTACACACCCCCGGGACCACACACACAATTCAGCGAAGACATCGCCGACTTCATCAGCCCACACGCCCTCTCCTCCGCTGACTACATCCTCCTCGGGGACCTCAACTTTCACCTGGAGAACAACAACGACTGCAACACCACCACCCTGCTGGACAACCTCGCCAACCTCGGTCTCAAGCAGCTGGTAACCTCCCCCACCCACAACGCCGGACACACACTCGACCCCGTCTTCTCATCCAGCAAGGACATCGCCTTCAGCCACGCCACCGGACTCCACTGGATGGACCACAGCTGCGTCCACTTCAGCTTCAGAAAGAACACGATCCACCACCACCAGCAACAGGTCGCATGCAGAAGCTGGAACAAGATCACAGCCGACCAGCTCGCCGCATCCCTGAGCCAAGACCCCCCGCCAGCTCAGCGAACCCCAGCCAGGCCGCCAACAACCTCAAGAAGTGGATCAGCAACTGCGCAGACGACCTCGCCCCACTGAGGACCCCGCCCAGCAGACCCGGCAGTAAGAAAGCACCTTGGTTCACCGACGAACTCAAAAGCTCCAAGAAGAACTGCCGAGCCCTCGAGAGAGCCTGGCGCAGAGACCCAACATCAGACAACATGACCACCCTCAAGCTCGCCACTCGAAAACACCACCAACTGATCCACACCACCAAGAAAACCGCATTCAAGGAACGACTGGACAACAACGCACACAACAGCAAGGAACTCTTCAACATCGTCAAAGAGCTCCCCAACGCCGGAAACAACGACATCACCCCATCACAAGACCTCTGCAACTCCCTCGCCTCCTACTTCCACAGACATACACAACAGCTTCATCACACAGCCAACGCACCCCACGACCGCACCGGCACCCCCCACCACCACCCTCCGCGCCTGGACCCCGATCAACACCGAAGAAACCCGACGCACGATGAACTCCATCCACTCCGGATCCCCAACCGACCCCTGCCCTCACCACGTCTTCAACAAGGCCGACGCTGTCATTGCACCCCACCTGCGGGATATCATCAACACCTCCTTCAACACCGCTACTTTCCCGGAGAGCTGGAAGCACGCCGAACTCAGCGCTCTACTGAAGAAACCATCAGCGGACCCCACCAAACTCAAAAACTACCGCCCCATCTCGCTCCTCCCGTTTCCGGACAAAATCATCGAGAAGACCGTCAACAAGCAGCTGGCCGCCTTCCTCGAGACGAACGGATCCCTCGACCTCTCGCAGTCTGGCTTCCGGGCCAACCACAGCACCGAGACCGCCCTCATCGCAGCCACCGATGACATCCGAGCCCTGCTCGACAACGGGGAAACTGTGGCCCTCATCCTCCTGGACCTCTCCGCGGCATTCGACACTGTCTGCCACCGCACCCTAGTGCAGCGCCTCAGCAATGTCGGAATCCAAGAAAAGGCACTAGAAATGATCATCTTCTTCCTCGCCGGAAGGACACAGAGAGTCCGCCTCCCCCCGTTCAGATCCAAGGCCACCGAAGTCATCTGTGGCGTACCACAAGGATCATCTCTCAGCCCCACCCTCTTCAACGTCTACATGAGCCCCCTTGCGGCCATCGCACGCCAACACAACCTCAACATCATCTCCTACGCCGACGACACCCAGCTGATCCTCTCCCTCACCAACGACCCCGCCACCGCCAGAACCAACCTACACGAAGGGATGAAAGACGTAGCCGAGTGGATGATGAACAGCCGCCTGAAACTGAACTCAGACAAGACGGAAGTCCTCATCCTGGGCTCTTCTCCCTCCGCATGGGACGACTCCTGGTGGCCCACCGCCCTGGGCAGCGCACCCAAACCCGCAGACCACGCACGCAACCTGGGCTTCATCCTGGACTCCTCCCTCTCCATGACCAGAGAAGTCAACGCCGTCTCCTCGTCGTGCTTCAACATCCTGCGCATGCTACGTAAGATCTTCCGGTGGATCCCCACCGAGACCAGGAAGACGGTCACCCAGGCCCTCGTCTCCAGCCGGCTGGACTACGGCAACTCCCTCTACGCCGGAACCACTGCCAAACTCCAGAAGAGACTCCAGCGGATCCAGAACGCCTCAGCAAGACTCATCCTCGACATCCCCCGACACAGCCACATTTCCGGACACCTGAGAGACCTGCACTGGCTCCCGGTCAACAAGAGAATCACCTTCCGTCTCCTCACCCACGCACACAAAGCCCTACACAACCAAGGCCCAAGATATCTCAACAGCCGCCTCAACTTCTACATTCCCGCACGCCAGCTTCGATCGACCAGCCATGCCCTCGCCGCCGTCCCCCGCATCCGAAGAGCCACCACAGGAGGAAGGTCCTTCTCCTACCTGGCCGCCAAGACCTGGAACTCCCTCCCGACCCACCTCCGCCTGACCCAAGACCACCTCGCCTTCAGGAAGCAGCTCAAGACCTGGCTGTTTGAGCAGTAGCGGACCCCCCCTCCCCAAGCACCTTGAGACCCTCCGGGTGAGTAGTGCGCTATATAAATGCATTGATTGATTGAGTGTACTTTGGAACCTGTGGATACTGTGCCGCAAAGAAGGACGGCTGTGATTCTGAAGAAACTGTCATTCTGCTGAACTACTATTCTGAAGCGCACACACCCCTGTCAACCAGCAGCCCAATTTCTCACATTATGTGTGTTGCTTCCCTTGGAGAAAAGAAACACATAGAAAAGTGGGTTGATACAGCAATTGGAACAGGTAACTTACATCAGTGAATGTCACATGATGATTCATCTGAAAAATGAGATCAGCTTAGAATATTTCATGCTTGGGTGATCATTTGTTTCAGGATGAATAATAGGATTGTTATTTTATTATCATTCTGGTAGTTTGCACACCAGTATCTTGTGGGTCTCCTCAATTATTGCAGTTTACCTAAAATAGATCAAGACTGTACTTATTTGTATTTTCGTGTTCAACTGGTATGTCAATGTTTGGGACCCGGAAGCACGTCGTCAGTCGTTTACACGCGACGAACCAGGAAGAGACGAACTAAACTGATTCAGCTTTATTTATTTATTTATTTATTGAAGTTTTGTATAGCGCTAGCTGGACCCGGGGGTATCAGAGCGCTTCACAGCAAATAGAGAAATGCAATCAAGGCAATAAGCAATTAATACAAGAATCGGAGACGATAGGAGGGGAATAAAGCCTGCACACCAACAAAACAACAGCAATAATAACGTAATAAGAGACGGAGTTCGGGGGTGGATCGGTTAGATTTGAGTACCGTAGAGGAATCGGATTTCTGCTGTTGGGAGATGGGCTTCTCTTTAAGCACCGGAGCGTTCAAGGAAGAGGGCTTTGAGTAGCGTTTTGAATTGTGGGAAGGAGGCGGTCGTTCTGATATGTGGGGGGATGGAGTTCCAAATCCTGGGAGCGTTCCCCGCAAAGGATTTATTAGAGGTCTTGCGTTTCTGTGATTTCAGCGGGATGAGCAGGAGTGTGTTGGACCTTCTGAGGTTCCAGGATTGTCCAGCCCTTTTGAGTTTAGAGGCCAGGTATTCAGGTTTGCCTGTATGCAAGGCTTTATGTGTGAGGCAGGCTGTGCGGAAGTTAGCTCGTTGGTCAATCGGAAGCCATTTGAGTTCTTTGAGCAACGGGGAGATGTGGTCAAATTTCTTTGTTCCTGTGATCATTCTTGCGGCAGCGTTGAGGGTGGAGTTGAGGGGTCCCAGGTGTGACTTGGCTGTTCCAGTCAGTACAGCAATGCCATAGTCAATTCTTGAGAGCACGAGTGCCTGGGTGGCATGTTTCAGATCTTTGGGGGGGAGGAAGGGTTTAATTTTGTAGAGAAGTTTCAAGTTCATGAACGCGCTTTTGGCGGTTTTAGAGATATGCTTCTTCATGTCCAGTTTGGGGTCGAGAGTGATTCCTAGTGATTTTGCTGAGTCCGTTGGAGTAAGAGAGACATTGAGGGCATTTAAGGCTTTGAGCCATTCCACTATTTGTGGGTTTTCATCTTTGTTCGAGATTAAGAGAACTTCCGTTTTATCTTCGTTCAGTTTGAGGTGGTTGGCTGAGAGCCAGTGTTGAACCTCCATGAGTGTGGCATTAAGTCTGTGAATGTCAGCGATCGAAGTGGTTTCCAAGTAGAGTTGAGTGTCATCCGCGTACAGGTGGAAGGGGATGTTAGAGTTCCTTAGGAGAGAGGTGAGGGGTTCCATGTAGATGTTGAAAAGTTGCGGGGAGAGTACTGATCCTCGTGGAACACCTCTGTTGATGGGGAGGGGGTCTGACTCGAAACTGTTGATCTTTATTCTTTGAGAGCGGTTGTTAAGAAAGGAGGCGAACCATTTTAGGACTGTGTTTTCGATGCCTGCTCTTTCTCGGAGGACATTAAGAAGGAGGGAGTGATCGACCGTATCAAATGCAGCCGAGAGGTCAAGGAGAATGAGGAGGCTACATTGGTTGGAGTCGAGTGACATGCGCAAGTCGTCAAGGACATTTAGGATAGCGGTTTCCGTACTGCAGCCCTTTCTGAACCCTGATTGGAGAGGATCCAGTAGGTTCGAATTCTCTAAGTGTTGGGTTAATTGTGACAGCACACATCTTTCCAGAATTTTGGCTAGGAACGGAAGATTCAATACTGGTCTGAAGTTGTTCATGTCTGTGAGATCAAGGCCGGGTTTTTTGAGCAGAGGGGTGACTTGTCCTAGTTTAAGGCAGTCAGGGATGAGGCCCTCGCTTAAGGAGCTATTGATGATCTTGCCCCAGATTGGGGCTAGGGTGAGCTTCAAGTCCTTGGCCAGTCTCGAGGGAAGTAGATCGAGAGAGTGAGAGGAGGGTTTCGCTGCGTCGATAAGATTGCTTATCATTTCAACCTCGACCGGCTGGAAAGAAGACCAGCGGAGAGATGATGTTACTGGGGTGTTGTGGATGAATGCAGGGCTCTGGATGAAGGAGCGGTCGATTTTGGCGATTTTTTCATTGAAGAAGCTTGCGAAGTTGTCACATTGGGTTTTGGAGGCAGCTAAGTTGGCCACCTTGGGAATGGAGGTTTGGTTTCTAATGATGTCGAAGAGTTCCTTGGGGCGGTTTCTGGCATTGTCTAATGTAGAACTGAAGAAGGAAGTCTTCTTACTTTTGATGTGAGTATAGTATATTTTGCGGGCTGCCTTCAGTTGGTCCCGATGCAAGGCAGATGGGTTGTTTCTCCAAGTTCTTTCCAAGGATCTAAGGTGTCTTCTTTCCTCATTAATGTCAGTAGGGAACCAAGATCTGGAGGGGATGCTTCTGGGTTTTTTTAGTTTCAAAGGAGCCAGCTGATCTAGGACAAGCTCTAGATTGGAATGGTAGAGCGAGGTGAGTTCCGAGGTAGAGAGGGGCTCCGCCGTGTTCGGGAGGAGCGTGCTGAGTCCTTCCTCAAGCTTGTCTCGGGGAACTCTGGTGGTGTTCCTGACCCATTTGGGGGGGGCTTGGGTGGGTGGGAGTGACACGGCCGGTTGCAGGATGTGAAATAAGATGATGTGTTGGTCTTACCAGTCCACCGGGATGATGTGGTCAATCGAGAGTGCATTTTTGTTCGCGATGATGGCATCCAGGGTCGCTCCTCTGTAGTGTGTTTCTTCTGAGCAATGTTGGACCAAATCGTTGTCTTGTAGCAGGGTGTTGAGAGATTGAATCAGCGGGTTTTTGTGGTCGTTCCGTCTTAAGTTGAGGTCGCCCATAATTAGATTGTTGTCGCCATTAAGTGCGGATTGGGTGATCAGATCCGATAACTGGGCTTTAAATTCGTTGGCATTGCCTGGGGGATGGTAGAGGAGATGGCACTGACGAGAGCTATGACCGTGACATTTGATGTTGACCGACAGGCATTCGAAGGAGCTGTGCAGGTAGGAGGGAGCTTCAGAGACTGCGAGGTTGCTTTTGTAGATGATCGCTATGCCGCCACCTTTGTGAATGGGCCTGTCTTTACGGATAATTGAGAAGCCGGGAGGCACCAGCATATCCAGAATGGGATGGGATAGGGAGTTAAGCCACGTTTCAGTAATGAAGGCCACATCCAGGTCATGAGAGAGGATGGATTCAGCTATTTCCGTTGCATGTTTGACTGTGGACCGGCTGTTGATAAGCATGCAGTTCAAGTGGGGGGGTCTTCTTTTGTTTTCAAATTGTCAGGGATGGCTCTGGGAATGGGGGACAGATAAAGAGGGGGTCTGATTGTTCTATGGGTGGGCAGGTCCCTACCTATTCCGGTGATGACTTGGATCGAGGAGGAGAGGGTCGGAATCACGTGAGGGGCCAGGGCAGGCTGGTTCGGGGGGAGTTCGTGTGAAGCGACGAGTGCGCTCACTTCTAGAGGGGAGAAAGAGGTAGAGTTTCTGCTGGGAGTGATTGCTCGTGACTTCGTCGGGACTTTCGTGAGAGGGGGCAGGGGACCAGGGAGGGTATGAGCCTGGACGGTACGGGGAAAATCATTCCTAGGGGGAGGCGGGGGGATGTAGTGTGAGGCAGAGGGGGAGGGGGGTAGCTGGAGATTCCCGAAGGCAGAGAGGGTTTCCTTCAGTCCTAGGATCAGGGTCGAGATCTGAGCTTCAACAATGTCGAGGCGCTGCGCTATCTCGAGTGAGGGGGGGGGGTCAGTGGAACTGGGAGGTACTGGGTGTGAGGAGCTAATGGGTGAGTTTCCAGTGGGAGGGATAAAAGGATGGGAGGTGGCGGGATCTGGATTGGGGTTTTGTTGTGGGAGGGTTGTTAAGGGAAGGGTGTTGTGGGCCCTACGGGGGAGGGAGATAGCTTCAGAGGAGGGGGAGGTGAGAGCTAGCGGAGAGAGGAATGGCGGATTAGGAGGTTGAGTAATGGGGTTGTCAGGTCTATCTATCAATTGTGGGAGGGTTAGAGGGTGAGGTGGATTACTGTCCAAATGGGGGTGCGTGTTTACTTCGTTAGAGGGAACAGAGTGAACAAGGGGAGTGGGTATTGGTGGGGGTGGATTGAGCGATGGTGTAGTTGAGGGGTCTGGGATCATTGAGGGGGGAGGCAGAGAGCGGGAGGTGCTTCTGGAGCTAGGGAATGGTCTAGGATCATAGGATGGGTGTGACGGACGGGGGGCGAGACTTGTGAGGTATGGTGGGTTAGGGCTGTCGGGAGCGGCTGGGTGGAGGAGGGACTAGGTGGTGTAGTGGAAGGACGCTGGGGTGGCGAGGGGGGCTCAGTGGGGGGAGGTTGGGTGTGCCGGACGGGGGGTGAGAGTTGTGAGGAATGGGGCGTTAGGGCTGTCGGGAGCGGCTGGGTGGAGGAGGCTCTGCCGCCTCGCCATTCAGGCGCCCTCACCAACATAGAAATTAGGCTCAAATGCCAGAGGAAAGATTTTCTCTATAGCGGCTGCCTTGGAGACTGCACTCCACTCCACCTAATTTCCAAACAAAAAGTGAAATTGAGCATCGTGGACTGTTTTCTAAATCAGTCACATCAACTCTGAAGCTCAGAGAATCTGGTCCTGATGAGAACTCTTTCCATCAAATAAGAGTTCGAAACGCGTAGACTGTTACAGCCAGAAAGCATAGGAAACTGTGGTGCAGAATTTGAAAAGATTTGAAAAAATATATATATGGCTTTCTGTGAATATTAATATTCCAGTGTAAATTTGCTTGTGTGTCTGTGGTTGCTGTAGATTTAGGTTGATTGAGGTATGAATGAATTTTTTTGATTGTAAATGTATTGAACCTTTTGCTGACTATGATGTTTGTATTGATGTAAAATTTATGTATATAAGGTCTTATGAACTTGTGAACATGGTGAAATCATAACCAAATCTTTTGCTAAACCAATTGCTATAAAAATAAAGGATTAATTCTATTCACATTAGTGATATCGAGACATCTTGTTTGGTTCGGATGTACTTAGGAACTTTAGTCCAAATTCTTTTACAGTATTGGCACTTCTTTTGTTAATTATTGCTTGTGGCAAAGCCTTACTGGTGGGAGCCCTGACCCAGTGGTGGTTTCTTGTGTCTCTACCTGTGCATACCCTCCTTCCCCAAATTGTGAGATATATAGTCCAAGTGGTGTAATCAACAATAAACTGTGAACGAGTATGTTACAAAAATGTGCTAACTTGCCCATACCACCCCTCTTATCTAGGCCAGAAATTGCATCAAAGTACAGAAAACAATTGCTAACAATCTTAACCCATGAAAGATAGTGTACATTTTTTTCTACAATCTATGTCCCAGGAGAATTGTTCTACCTGCTTACTCTACCAAAGCCAACATCCTTCTCTGATCGTATTACACTTACCATAGTATATAACACCTCCTTTGTACAGTGTTGATTTATTCTGGTCTTTGTCTTGTCTTCTCCTCTCACTCTGGGGCCTATTTACAAACTACATTGTGTGGTATGTTAGTAGCACTACAATAATACTACTAATATACAACACAATGCTATTAATAAACCTCTGTGCAGAAATTCTGCCTTCGCCTCTAAGACATAGATATAGATTTTAGTAGCAAATGGGTTAGATAAATAGGGTAGTAGTTAAAAAACATAGAATGCTTACTACAATATGGGATGAAAAAGGGGAGGAGTAAAGAGGGGTTAAGGGAAGAATGTGTTCCAATCCACCAAAGACTAAGCCCATTCCAATTCACAAACAGCGCTTTTAAAGCCACTACAGGATAGGTACTGTGTTTTTTCCCTACAATCTATGTCTGAGGAGGATTATTCTACCTGATGATTCTACCAAAGCCAACCTCCTACTAGGACTTAAATGTTCATTACGCTCACCTTAGCTTATGACTCCTTCTTTATATTATGATGATTTACGCTGGTCTTTGTCTTGGATTTTCCACTCCCTCTCAGGGCTATTCACAAACTACATTTGGAAGTACATTTGTAGTACAAAAAAATACCACTAATTTACTACAAAATGCTACTGACAAACCTATGTGCAGAGTTTCTACCTCCACCTCTCATATATTTATATGTGCGTAGATCTCTCCTCTCGTATCTTTATCTTTGTAGAGATCTCTGCCCCGACTGCAGAGTTTCCTAAGATATAGACATATATTGTAGTAGTAACTGTGGCGGATAAATAGGGGAGTGACTGACAGACATGGAATACTTACTTTAAAATAGGAGGCATTTAGGAAGTAGTAAAGAGGAGTTTATGGATATGTTTCCGATCCGCAAAAGAATAAGCCCATTTCCATTCACAAACAATGCTTGCTACTGTCAAAAACTACCCAATACAACAATACATTTACTCTGAGAGCTGGCGTGAGTCCAGCACCAAAGTGTTCAAACACAGCTATGGCAAGACCCTTAAAATGAAGGGGATTAAAATAAAACCCCATAGGAAATAAGGTGAAATTAAATTAAAATGCCTAAACTAGTTTAAAATACAAATACTTAATTTAATTTGTGACTAATTGTTCATGATATTTATTCTCCGCTAACTTCATGAGTTTGTACTACTGTCACAATACAGCAATCCACAATTAAAGTCAACAATAGTATGTTGCACCTCACAGAGATGGAGAATTTGCACCAACAGGAGAGTCTTGGAGGTGCCCCTTCACCTATGATATTTTCCTCCGTCGTCCAGCTTTGTGGCCACAACCTAGGCATACCTAGATCTGACATTGCCTGCTGAGCTGGCATCCTAGGTGACCTTCACCAACTCAGTGGGGGTTTTGTTAAACAGATTTTTCATAAATCCCAAGACCCAACTCTATGACTTGACATCCAATCCACTCCCAGGCTTCCTTGCACTCCCTATCATCCCACACTAGTCTCATTGGACCAAACATGCCCTCTTATTGCATACAATTTAAGTTTAAAGAAACACTAAACTATAACGTGATACATCTTGGTGTGTTGTATATGCTAATTTATGTCAACATAAAGACACATGCATAAAATTACTATTATTTAAACATTTACTTTAAATATAAAAGGTATATATTACAGGCACATTTTATGCCTCTGAAGTCTTTCCTCTCTGAGATGCATCTGATTATGGGCTATGACTTTGCCGGGCAATTCAGTTCACTTGGAGAAGTGTGGCTCACTGGTTAGGAGCGGCAGACCCTGAAGCAGAGGTCGGCCCGGGACCAGGGTACAATTCCCGACGCGGCGGGTCTTGGGCTCAATGTCTGCGGACTCAATAATTCTCGCCTTGGTGCCTACTCTAACCATGGGTCCCACTCTGCAACTCTGGGCAATAGCTTGCTTAATCCCCAGCAACGGCGGGGATGCCTGGCTTCACCTTGGGGTGTCCTCTCACAGGGAAAGCCAGGACGGGTTCCCCAGCGGTATACAGCGCCAGGACGCCACGTAACGAGGTAACAGTGCTCTTTACAAGTATACATACATTACATTACATCTGAAGATAAAAAGCAAACAAAAGAAAAGAACGAAGTTGGAATCGGTTTAGTTGAACAATATTATGAGTAAGGGATAAGAAGTTAACCATGAGAATTGTCATAAGATGGTAAACCTGCTACACTATGGGCTAAGATTATTGAAAAACAGAGTATAGATAATCAGTTGTAATACACAGATTAGTGCAGAATACATACCCTTTGCCCTCAATTTCACAAATCAGTTTTGCTGAATAACTCCAGTCCAAAGCCTCGGGTGCATGTGTCCTCCATTTCTCTACCTCTGAGATGCACTTATCAGTTTCGCAGGATAAAATGATGTCTGTGAAATACTCACAGGCTGGCAGAGCCCATTGAAAAAAAGGAACAATGGACATTGCAATCAATGTCTCTCCCTTCACGACCCCTGGTAAGAAAAATGTTAATTACTTCAATTACTGAAGTTCTTTCAAAAGAAACTCTAATTTATATGGTATGTTGGTCCTTGTTCATGCAACATCTGCAGATTTTCTGAAGAAAAGGGATGGGAAAAGAATGAGCATAGAAATATCGTATACCCACATCAACGCTCATTGACTACCTCTCCGCAGGCTTTGCAGTGCCCCCCATGTGACACATTGTTGTATCATGGAAAGGGACCACTTAATGGTACAAATCAGGCTTGATGTAGGTTTTGCATGTCCCCCCACCCATGACGCATGCAGTTCACAATATAGAGACATTCCCAATATAAAAAGACACTTCAGGCACATATTACAGCATATTGAGAAGAGAACAAGGTGTTAGTCCCATTAGCTCAGTCACCGTGGGCAGTCAGTGATGATTCTCAAAATGGCCTCATGATGGAGGATTGACCTGAACTGGAAGCATGTTTGGGCAAAAGAAAGACATGAAACAGGGTTTGCAGATCTCACCAGGCAATACTGTGATCATCTGATACCTGAACTACAGGGTCAGTGGATATCGGAGAAGTGTGCACTTAACTCAGTCCACATCATGCAGGCAGATCATGTGTTGAGCAAGTAACAGCAGTGCCATTTTGACCGTGGGTAGATTGCTGGACAGCTGCTTACTTTTCTGTTACGCCTGGTAAAATTATAGTCTGGAAGAGTAGCCACAGGGATTATCATAGAAAGGCTGGCAGCACACCAGCTTGAGATGGTCGAGGCTTGTATTTGAAGTCTCTACAGCTCTGAGGTGTAAAACAGAAGGACAAAGCTCTTTTAAAGCAGCTGGACCTCCCCTCTCTCTCCCACAAGCATTGACCACTACTAGAAGATGCACTTTTCTCATGTAAATCTATGGGGGAGGATGGCTTCCCAGGCCACAGGATTGGTTAGAAGCGCTTGATGCTGCTAATGAGGAATACTCTATATCTTTCCCTATATCACCTGTTTGGAAACTCTACAATTTCACACATTTGAAAATAGGAGCACAATCATCTAGAATGTAGTAGCTATCACGGCAAATCATTGATTAACAATGCCGTCAAGATCCTGGACAAAATGTTGTCCACCCGGTACCATTGTTAGCCCATGATTCATGGTGAGGTTTGTTGCAGTCCAATCCTCTTGAACCAACTTCAAATGCTGGCCCACCTCCTCTCGAACGATGCACTGCCAGGATCTCTGATTACAGAGAAGGCTTTAAATTGAGTCGAGTGGGGCTTTCTTTTTAGAACTATAGAAAGGTGTGCCTAGCTCATGACTGTATCACTAAAGGCAAATGGCTCCATCATATCTCAACAGCACATGTCAGCCATGTCACATGTCTTATCCTACACATTTCTAGTTGGCATGTGAACCCTACAGGGTCTCCCACTGTCATCCTTACCTTTTCTGTTGTCAGTCAATCTAATTCATTGCATTGAGGACATAGTGGCATGACTAAGATGGCTGAGTATAGACCCTCATCTTCAACATAGCAATCCCTTCTGGCATAATGTTGGCAGGAGGATTAGTGGTGCGTCAATGTACTGGGTGAAATGGGCAACTAAGGGTGTACTTACTTTGGCCATTGCTAAATGTGTCACTAATATTAGCCTCTTCCTCAACGAAGGGAGATATAATTATAAGGATCATCAAATTCTGACTTTACACTAGAAATCTCATGCATGTGGCAGTATTCTCAACTGGGTCATTGCTTGCGCAGCCAAGAGACCTGCTGCTGGATGAAGTTCTGGGAGACTATTTCGATGACCAATGGAAACTGGAGCCTTGCTTGGAACACCTTAGTATTTGTCATTACACTGCAGACATTACAGATGGGTATGTTTCCTAGGGCAACATTTTTGTCAGTTCAAGCTGCAGTGAGCAGCTGGATTAAAAAAATGGACAATATCGATATAATAGATCAAATAACTACTATGAATGCATGTGCATTACACAAGAGAGAGTTGGTGAAAGCAAATAAGAAATGAGGTGCCTCTAAAAATAATTATTGCATAAGACAGTATTTTTCTGAAAGGTTTTGCAATGAGGACATATAACAAAATAACTGTTGTCGCATTTTCCCGTTCATCGAATGGCTCATGAGAATGAGAGCACAATAGCTAAGAGTGTCCCAACCATCAATTTCCCCAAAATTCTACTAAGATTGCATGGCCATATATGCAAATTACTAAAAGGTGTGCTGCTTAGTTGGCTGATATATTTCCCTTTTTTTAATATTCTTGAAGTTTTCTTGTAGAATACACTGACATCAAGGAAGGAGGCTTTGAGGGGGGGATCTTGACGTCATACAAGATGATCTTCTAAAAGAGCTCTGATAAGCCCAACCTTGTAGACATAAAGCACAGATTAGTACCACCCCCATTTGTGAAAAGACTCATGTGGGAATCGAAGAACAGATTAGGTCTGGATTGGGTAATGATACAAATGATGAAATCACTGGCAACGGTGTGATTGGGCTGGATTACCCTAAGCATCATGTGCTTGGAAGAAATCCTAAGAAATACCAGCTTTGAATGTTTTTATTTTTTCTGCTCTCCCAATAATTCAGGTGATAAATGCTGGTGCTGCTGAGTCTTCTGAGTCGACTGCCATGTCTTCCCTCCTGAAAATCCCCAGGTGCATGTCCCAATCAAATTAACAACACCAGTTTTCCAACTTACTTGTGAAATCTCATATCCAAAGTCCTCAAGTCCAATGCTATATTATGCATCAGACACACAGAGTAATCCTTCCAAGCTCCAAATCCAAATGAAAAGTGACCAGCAGATAGCCGCAGGCACTGGGAAGTGCCTGCTGGAAAGGAAAAGGAAGTTGGAGACTTTGGGGCACTTCCTTACTCTCAAAAAAAGGGAAAACGGAAATAGGACACCTTGCACAAAATAACTACACCCAAATGTTAGTTTGAGGAGTTTTTTCACTCCAAATCATCATTTCGAGAAGGTGAGAACCTTCTCCAGATTGCAGTCTCAGTAGAACCTGCGTTTTCAGGATTGCGTTTGTCACAAAACCCCAATCCGGAAATCAGCTGGCGGGCATGAATGAGTGTTGGCGGCTGACTTGCAAATCTCGTATAGCTCGCGAGCAGCTTGGAAATCTCATCTCCAAACGTGGGCACCTGGTAATTTGCTCCCATACACGCAAACATGCATCTCTGGTGCTCCAACACAAAAAAACTCCGCTCTGTTGTGGATTACAGAATTTGTCAGCAACTCTGTTCTACATGGGCACAGCGGAATTTTGCACCAAGGGTTACGTTAGAAATGCCGTCAGTAAACCCTCTACCACCGTTTCTGAAATCTCTGACAAACCAGGGATACCATGGGAACAGTGGTTCTGTGGTATATAAATAAATAATACCGGATCTAGGTTTTACTGGACATAGCAATAACAGATAGCTCAATAAATAAGAGTCAAGATTCGAGGTAGTAGGAGTTTGCAGGTTTAATACAGCATAAAGGACAGGAACAGGACAACCTGCACAGGAATAGGATGGCAGAGCCTGACAGGGGGGCCCCGACAGCTGTCGGGCAGGATCTGGGATGAGCGCGCTGACATTTAATAACAATACACGAGCATATATAGTAAAACATTTGCAATACAATGAATACAGTAGGCGGAGCAGTGGGTGTGGTCAATAGCAGTCGCGAAAGATAAGAGTGAAAATGGGTGTAACAAGAGGCGTGTACATAGACATGTGATGTAAACGTAACAGAATATGTCATAAATGGGGCGGAAACATGGAGGGGGCTACCTAAGGAGCCGGGACCTCTAACCTAATGGTGCGCGCAAACTGACAATGACGTGTTACTAGGAGAAGCTGGGGGCTACGAACTCTGTGCTAGGAGCAGAGACTGAAGTCTGGAGAGTCAGGGCAACATGTGCCTAAACAATATCTAGTATCTGATGTTTAGAGAACATGTTGATAGAAACCAAAAGTTATCGGGGTAAAGGCTAACAGACTCTAAGACTGGTGCATGCATTATTCTACATGTAGTGCGTTGAAGAATATTAAATGACCATTAATTCAGTATTTTCTCTTACATGGAGACGAGAAGGCTAGACTATGACGGAAACTATTGATGCGATTCAGTAGCTTAGGAATGCAGAAAAGGAGGGCTGGACTGATAACTAGAATCATAACATACTCTTGGCAGACTCGTAGGCAGAGCCAGGCTGAGCCGGGCACTGTGAGGCAGGAAGTAAGTGAAGGGTCGAGGATACAGGTGGGGGCTGTATCGCTCCTCAGCGAGGATTCAGGAGACAGGAGCTGAATCTGGTGTCCAGGCCCTTTTGAGGCCTAGAAACGGGGACTTTTCAATGAAATAACGTGCACACTGGGAAACGTGGCAACGTAACTTTACATAGGCCTAATACTCGTAGCTTTCACGAGAACTGGGAACTGGCATACTAGGGATGGACACAACTGTAATTGCGTCTTTAATCGAACATGGGGAATACATATGCATATTAATCATGCACACATAACATAAGATGGAGGACACGTAGGGACACAGAACATGGCAAAATTTACTTTTCCACATTCCCTCCTTGTCACTACGTTTCCATCAGGAAACATCAATATTCATGATACCATCTATCATTTCATACAGTATCATTTGCTCGTCTCGAATTTTCTTGGAACGGGATTTAGAACGGGACTTGGAACTAGGAATACAAGAGGTAGCACAAATGCCACAAATCGCAGGGCCACATTGTATACATAGGCAGCAACTGAATATGATCGTTACTGCAATACCTAGAAAGGATAATACTTTCCATCCCCAGGCGGAAACTATACTCCAGAACCAACCGGACCATGTCCAGGTGCCTGGATCTTGGTGTAACATATGGGAAATTTTATGGAGTCTGGTTATAGCTGAATAAACAGACGGCGTGTTATTAGGAATGAAAATGCAGCAACTAGATCCGATGACTCTACAAGCCCCGCCCCTATCGGCCAGTATGACGTCAAGGACGAGACGATTCTGGAGCACGACAATTCTCATAAAGGATTGCTCTTCGGTTAAGTTACCTAGAGCAGAAGTAGTCTCAATCACTACTGCTTCGAGGGTTCTGGTTAATCTACGTATCAGTTTACTATTTACAACAGTACCTAAGTAGGGGAAGACACCTTTATTGATATCTATGTATTGTTCTAGAGCAGTTTCAGTATAATCGACAATCGGGAGGTCTCTCTTGTGTCTAGTATGTACTAGGTGGGAATTCCTATGATAGTCAGGTGGGGCTAGAAAAACTGGTGGCAGTAGGAAGGCAATGTAACAGGTTCCCTCCCAATCGAGGGGCAGACGAACATATGCGGTCTGACCACAAACAAAATAAGAATGACGTGAAGCTTTGAAAATAGATTTCCTACTGTCACTATACTTGACAATAGTAGTACAATCACTATGTCCTACATGTACGGAACCATTCTTTCGGACACATAATTCGCCTTTGACTGGTAATACTGAAATAGCAGGTAAGTCTGGAGTAGTATCAGACTGAACATTCAGGACCATGAAATTCGAAGAATAATTACCTAAATTATAAACTTCATTTTCTAGATCTAACCCTGTTCTGTGGGGAAGACCTTGCTTGTCTGGAAAACATGTACTGTTAAGAAAAGACATATCTGTTGAGGATGACGTTAACGTGGACCATGCTCCACACGAACCATTATGTGAAAATGGATAAGGAAAGAGTGGCAGAACTCCCTTAGGTGTCTGGAAAGGGGGGAGTCGACCACACACCCAACAATTAGTGGCATTGCTGGTCTGGTGTGAATAATGTAACATGCGGATAAAGGAATTATTACGCATAGCAAGACGGTATGAGAGTTCATGAGGAGGCAGATCACTAAACGTGTGCTCTACCATAACATTAGAAGACTTATTTACATGAGGAACTGACAAATACAAATAAAAAGCATAACATGTGCAGGTAGTCATAAGGCTGAAAAACAATATGAAACTTAGAAAAACGATACATCGGATTGAGTTTTGACTAACTCTCTCACTATGGGGGTCTATTTTATACATGTCAGAAACCGGTCTAACCGTTTCACCTAGGGGAGGACTTAGACAATCAAACTGGCTGACTTATTTTACTAGACCTTAATTTTAGCTTATACTCCTGTTGCGGAGTTTTCTCTAACAGGGAGGATTCAGTATCATTGTTCTTTGCGGGACAGTCCTTAAGAATAGTATTTTGGCAGTCCTTTAAATCCTCGGAAATGTTCTTAGAAACAGGCTTCAATCCATAAAACTTCTTGATGTGCGACAAATGGACCCACCCCTTCCTGCCTTCCAGCTTGACGGCAGTACGGGTGGCCAGGAGGACCTGTCGGGGCTCCTTCCAGCGAGGCTCCAGCGGACTTGACCGATCAAAGTTTCTGACGAGGACCAAACATCCGGGAACGATTTCATGCGGTGCCACCTCGGTATTGTCTGGAAATGCGGCGGCAACCTGTGAACGACAAGAGTGTAGGGCAGACATCAAGGAAGCTAGGTAATCTGTCAGCATATTACTTGAAACATCGGTAATACTTCGGGGTCTAGGTGTACCCCACATGTTAGGGGGCGGCCGAATACGACCTCGTACGGGGACAGACCTGATCTGGAATGTGCGACCATGCGCATATAAAATAAAGCGACTGGCAGAGCTACTAGCCAGTCTACACCTTTCTCTTTACAGACTTTGGAAATGCGGATTTTCAGGGTCTGGTTATGTCTCTCTACGAGACCGGCTGCTTCAGGATGGCGTACACAATGGAACTTCTACTGGTACCCTAACAACAGGGAAACGTGCTTCATCAATTCAGATGAGAATGGCTGGCCGTTATCAGAATATACGACTCTAGGGAGTCCATAACGGGGGAAGAATTCACGAACCAGCTGCTTGGCAGTGGTCGTGGCTGTGTAATCTGGGACTGGATATGCTTCTGTCCATCTAGACAAGGCGCATACAACTACAAGGACATACTTGAAACCTCGACATCGCTCCATCTGAATATAATCCATCTGGAGGACTTCAAAAGGGTGGTCAGGGGGCTGGAATCCACCTTGTTCCACCGGGACACTTTTACCTGGATTGAACTGGCAACATATCATACAGGTACGGACTTTCTGCTTAGCTGCAGCTCGTAAATGCTTGTTGAACCAAATGTTCTGGATACTGTCTAACATAGCTTTTTCTCCTAAGTGTGCTGGACTATGTGCGGTATTGATAATGACTTGAACCATGGAGTCGGGGAGAAACCATGTGGCTTTACCCTTCGTTACCCATCCCTGATCTGTCTGGACCCCTCCTTGTTCGGACCATTTCTTGATTTCATCGGGGGTAGCATGTAACTGGATATCTATGATATCTTGAGTAGGGTCCTTAACTGTCATACATGTAGTCGGATCTGAAGTATGTGTCTGTGTTGGATTAATTGGCATTTCTGGAGTCTGTGCTGTAAGCTTGGCTGTGCAATCTGCTAGATCGTTACCTTGAGAAATAATGTCAGTAACTTTAGTATGTGCTTTGCACTTCATGATAGCAATAGATGTCGGTAAATGTATGGCATCTAACAGAGCTTGAATAAGGAGACCATGCTGAATCTTGGTTCTATGAGAAGTCATGAAACCTCTCTCCTGCCAGAGCACTCCAAAGTCGTGTACAACTCCAAATGCGTAACGTGAATCTGTATAAACATTAACTTTCAGGTTCTTGGCGTGTATGCAGGCTTGGGTCAGAGCAACTAGCTCTGCTGCTTGAGCAGACAGGGTGTCAATACGGTGTGTTTCTATAACTTCAGTGTCAGTAGTCACTGCATACGCGGCTACTAGTTCTCCTGTACTTGTTCTCATACATGAACCATCCACATAAAGTGTCAGGTCGGGATCTGGTAATGGAATATCTGTCAGATCTTGTCTTGGCTTAGTCATAGTGTTAACTACTTCCACACAGTCGTGTGTGGCAGGATTCGAATTAACTGACGGTAACAGTGTAGCAGGATTTAGAACGTTGCAGCGTCTGATTTCTATGTGTGGCTGGAACAGTGTCAATTCATAACCTGTTAAACGTGCAATTGTCAAGTGCTGAGTTTGTGTTCGGTTTAAAAGAACTTCCACGGAGTGTGGAACTTGTACTGTCAAGGAGTGTCCTAATACTATGGAATCACTTTGTCTGATAGCTAGAGCTGTGGCTGCAACTGACTTGAGGCACGCAGGCAGAGCCTGGGCTACAGGATCTAATGTGCTCGAAAAATAAGCACAAGGCTTGTATTGTCCTGCTTGATCTTGTGTGAGAACAGATAATGCTGTACCTTCACGTTCTGTGACGAAAAGTGTAAAAGGCTTACTGTAGTTCGGTGTAGCTAGAACTGGTGCTTGGCATAAAGCTTTCTTTAACTCATTGAAACTAAGTGTATGTTCAGATGTCCAAGGGAGGACAGTCGATACGGCTGCCTCCTGTGTCGTTAACTGTATCAGTGGTTTAGCTAGAAATGCATACTGAGGAATCCATTGTCTACAATAAGAAGTAAGGCCGATAAAAGCACGTACCTCCTTCTGGGTTTTGGGCTGAGGAAGACTCGCTATTAACTGGATACGGTCTGGTGTCAACTGCCTACCCCACTTGGACAGTAAGTGGCCTAAGTAGATCACTTGCTGGACACAGAATTGAAGCTTCGAAGGGGACACCTTGTGCCCCATCTCGGCTAGGAAATACAAGACTGTAAGTGATGCTCGCTCGCAAGCACGTTCAGAACGGGCTGTGATCAGTAGATCATCGACATACTGGAGCAGGGCAGTGTCAGTTGGCATGTGAATATTGTGTAGTTGTCTTTTAAGTGCTTGACTGTAAATACTAGGACTTTCTGTGAAACCTTGAGGAGCTCGTGTGAATTTATAGCTCCTTCCATTTAAACAAAATCCGAAAAGAAACTGGCTGTCTGGATGAATGGGTACACTGAAAAACGCGTTCTTGAGGTCTATGACTGTGAAAAATGAGGCTTCGGAATCAATGGCTGTCAATAGGGAAGAAATATCTGGAACAACTGGGTACTGGGGAATAATACATTTATTGAGTTCTCGTAGATCAATCACTAATCGATATACTGGAAGTGCATTTGGATCAGTACGTTTCATGACTGGAATGATCGGAGAATTACATACATTGGAGTCAGTCTCTACAACTACCCCTTGAGCCATGAGCTCGTCAATAATTTTGGATAAGGCTGTTACAGCCTCAGGTGGCAATCTGTACTGTCTGATTCGTGGCAGGACTACACCTGGTTTGAGAGTCACACGATGGGGTGTGATTTGCATATAACCTACATCAGTTGGACCTTGTGCCCATAGATGCTGCGGGACCTTAGACAATCTCGGATCAAAATCTCGTAATACATAGTGACCCTTGAAGTCACGTAAAAACAAACGTATTCCCTCTGGGGAGCAGCAAATAACTGCACCTAATTCTTTCAGTGTCTTAATGCCTAACAGATTTTCTGGACATGACTTTGTAAGTAATAGATCAGTAGTGCGGGACAATGGACCTACTTCTAGAGTAACTGGCTTAGATATCTCGTTTACAATAGGCTTTCCTGAAAATCCAAGGGAAACATTTCTTGAGCCTGAGAGCGGAGCCCCTGGAACTTCGGCGTGACTGATGGTGGTCCTACTTGCCCCTGTATCAATCAGAAACTTTCTGTCTTTCCCTAGTACTTGACTATGAACATAGGGACCTTCTTGATCTACAGGAATCTCGATGAGAGGCAAGCCTACCTCCCTCTCTAGGCTGTTTCATGAGTACGGTTGATACTCTGGATACTCAGACTGCGCATACTGGTACATCTGCTGTGTAACATGCTGTGTTGCAGCAATAGGCTGCGGTACTGTAACTGTCTGTTGTGCATTCTGTGGCTGGGAAGTCTGTGAAACTTGTTCTTGTCTAGGCGGACGTGGTCTTTCTTTAGTTTTACCAGTAGCTATATTGTGTTTCAGAACTGCACACTCGTTTATAAAATGACCTGGCTGTTTACAATAATTGCATGTCCCTTTAACGGGAGCTGCAGGATGACTGGCTTGATTCGGACCCCTCTTCTGACTGTCTTGTGGAACAGATTGTGCAACTAGTACTTTCATTTTCGTGTCTTTCATACGTTTTCTCTCGTGTTCTTGCTCTTCTCTGATTCTATTCTGGTGGTACTGGAGCATCTGTAACATCTGGGACGGGGTACTAGCTTGCCATGTACTTTCGACTTTCAAAACTCGATTCTTAACTTGTGGACTTGAATTCTCGACTAATTTAGTAACAAAAAGATGAGGGTATGACTCACTACTTGTCTTGAGGCCACTGTTTATAATAAAACATTTTTCAAATCTAGAATAAAAATCACTAGTATCTTCGTCTTGTTTCTGTTTACAGGCTGAGATTGCATCCCAGTCTTCCCTTTTAGTGGCTAATAATCTGGGCAAAACTTGTATTAACAGTTCTGGTAATTCTTTACATTTCTCTCCAAGACCGGTACCTGGTACTCGTATCTTATCTTCAGCTTCTAGAACTGCCCAATCGATCTTTTTCTCTCCCACCTCCCAATCTTTTTCCTTGAGCTTCTCATATACCCCTGCGGGCAATAGGACTTTTAGCATTTTAATAATATCTGGATACGTGTACTCTCCCATACGGAGCATGTCTTTTAATTCTCGGTGGAACCCTGCTGGATCTTTGTCATGACAAGGAATTAATTTCTTCATCTCTAAGAGTTCCATCTTTGTAATCGGGGTGTAAACAAATACTCTTTGCATTTCACCATCTGCTGTCCTGACTGGGTGTACTTCTCGTAACGGGTTCTGTCTATCTATGTAAAACGGTTTACTTTCTGGAGGTGAGACATGAACAAAATGCGGGTTCAAAAACATACTATATTTATGACGCTGTTCTAGAATGACACTAATTACATCGATACCTAAACCTTTCCATCTATACTGGAGTAACTCGTTCAGGACATCATGTAACGGACCTGGATCAGAATGTTGACCCTCATACAGTGTAATGAGGTACTGAACCATATACATACCCACCAGTCGTTGCTCGGCTGGGGGCAATTTCAGAAACATTTGTGCCACTATTTCGTCTGGAAAAGTGGTAGAATCAGTAATCCATCGGACTGCTGATCGGGCTAGTTCTTGTTCATGCATAGTACTTAACTCACTATAACCGATTCGTGATTTCAGAATATGATCGGTAGCTTGAAATACTTGTTCTAAAGAACCTTGTTCTGGTGCTGGATGATGAAAAACTGACTTGTGTTCTAGGCGTAAATGGCGGTCTGGAAATCTAGATTTTCCTACATACGCTATTCTGGCGGGATTCTCGTCCTCTACCTCTTCAGTAGAAGAGTCATTTTCTTTCTCGCTTACTTGTGCTGCTTTACGTTGGTCGTGTAACTTTATTATTTCCTTACGAATTTTCTTGTACATACTCTCTATACTACTGATAGTTCTGTGTTTACCCTCGGCTATATTATCACTCCACCTTGTCAGGATTCTCATTTCTGTCGGATCTTTGGACGGGTAATCTTGTTCTCTTACTAAACAATTAATCAGGAACTTTAATAACATGAGCTGGATCTCAGCTTTTCTTTGAGACATGGCTTCGCCGATACTTTCTGGATCTTGTCCTGTACGGATGAAACGATATATTCTGTCTAGATCTTCTTTCATATCTGGTAGGGTGTCCAAAAACCCGGTCACCCGTCTTACACGGATGGAATATATAACTGTACTATCATCACCTGCGACTGGATCATAGCGGCATTCAGTAAGAGCTCGTCGGATATCTGCAACGGACTTATATTTGGGCGTACGCTGTAACGCACATTCATGTAACTCGGCTAACGTTACTCGTCGGTGTGGTGGCGGGGTACCAGGAGGACCTCCTCCTGCGGCCCCTAAACTGGAATCGTCGACTGATACTCTTCGTACTGGCGCGGCGGGAAATTGTAATGTAGGCTGGACCGGGGGTACCGTAGCAGGTACTCCGGTGTCTGGAGGAGCAGGAATTGCATGATTTACAGGGACTGGCGGAACAGGATTTGCATATTCTGGGACTGTGTCGTCCAAGTAGGACGAGATGAAAATATCAGCTGCAGTCGGTTTGTGACGTAGCTTGGTCGGAACTAATGGTGGCGGAAAATTACTGGATGCCTCCGGGGTTGCTTTTGGCAAGCCCTCGGCAAGAAGAGGATACATACCCTTAATGAGGGCATGCCTCTGTCTGTCTGACTGTTCGGTTTTGACTCGTTCACCTATCTCGATTAATTCCCTTTCTTGGGCTCGTTCTAAGGATTCTCTACTTAATTCTGACTTTCTGATTTCTTTTTCGGTTCTTTTATGAGATTCTTTGTGCCATAACTCGATGGCATCTTTCTGTGACTGTCTGGCTTTCTTTTTCCATAATGCCTCTTCTACTCGCATGATGCACTCGGCATCCCATGTACCCGATACGGGCCATCTATACTTTTCTTCTAACTGTTTGGTATACTCTACCCATAAATCTAGATACAATATGGCACTTATGCCATGCTTCTGATACATAAAATGACCTGGACTGTCCCTAGGCGGGACAGGAACTGCTTCTTCTAACAGACCTTTTCTAGTTCTTAACTGACGTAGTTTGGAAAACCACGGCATGACTGGACTGTAATCTAGACACAATACAATACACAATGAACACGATAATTACTCCACATTCATACCACGACATTAAAATACATGAAGAACATTTAAAATAACAGTTCGAACAGAATACTACCTGGAATACGGGAAACAGAATACATGAATTTTCTCGAGAACAGAACTGACTAGAATAGAGACTAGATGCACTGCTGAAACAGTACGAAACTTACCGGTCTCATAAAGAGACACGTCAGGACCCGCATCCACCGGAGTGGACACTTCGTTTTGGGATATGTGTACCACCACACCCCACGGACCAGAGACAATTAGATTGACCCTGTCTACATACTACCCCAGTAACGGTACTCACCGGGCAGCAAGAACGGAAGGCCTCGGACTGGACTGGACTGCTTCGACGCCGGACGGACGAACTTCGGACTTCTGTTACGGGTGGGCCTCCGGATACCTCGGACCTTGGACTCTCGGCTTGGGCTCTGGTCGGGACTCGCCGCGTTCCTCCACCGCCTCGTCTGGATGCTGGACCGCCACCTCCGTCTCCTCCGTGGGCCTGAGGGATACTTGAAGCAGAAATATCTGCACGTGGCCGGTATGGTTCCGTCACGGCTGCAGAGGGTCAGGGGGCCGGCGTGGCTTCACCGGCGCGTGGGGAAAGGGCAAGTCCCTATTCGGGCGCCATTATGTGGTATATAAATAAATAATACCGGATCTAGGTTTTACTGGACATAGCAATAACAGATAGCTCAATAAATAAGAGTCAAGATTCGAGGTAGTAGGAGTTTGCAGGTTTAATACAGCATAAAGGACAGGAACAGGACAACCTGCACAGGAATAGGATGGCAGAGCCTGACAGGGGGGCCCCGACAGCTGTCGGGCAGGATCTGGGATGAGCGCGCTGACATTTAATAACAATACACGAGCATATATAGTAAAACATTTGCAATACAATGAATACAGTAGGCGGAGCAGTGGGTGTGGTCAATAGCAGTCGCGAAAGATAAGAGTGAAAATGGGTGTAACAAGAGGCGTGTACATAGACATGTGATGTAAACGTAACAGAATATGTCATAAATGGGGCGGAAACATGGAGGGGGCTACCTAAGGAGCCGGGACCTCTAACCTAATGGTGCGCGCAAACTGACAATGACGTGTTACTAGGAGAACCTGGGGGCTACGAACTCTGTGCTAGGAGCAGAGACTGAAGTCTGGAGAGTCAGGGTGACATGTGCCTAAACAATATTTAGTATCTGATGTTTAGAGACCATGTTGATAGAAACCAAAAGTTATCGGGGTAAAGGCTAACAGACTCTAAGACTGGTGCATGCATTATTCTACATGTAGTGCGTTGAAGAATATTAAATGACCATTAATTCAGTATTTTCTCTTACATGGAGACGAGAAGGCTAGACTATGACGGAAACTATTGATGCGATTCAGTAGCTTAGGAATGCAGAAAAGGAGGGCTGGACTGATAACTAGAATCATAACATACTCTTGGCAGACTCGTAGGCAGAGCCAGGCTGAGCCGGGCACTGTGAGGCAGGAAGTAAGTGAAGGGTCGAGGATACAGGTGGGGGCTGTATCGCTCCTCAGCGAGGATTCAGGAGACAGGAGCTGAATCTGGTGTCCAGGCCCTTTTGAGGCCTAGAAACGGGGACTTTTCAATGAAATAACGTGCACACTGGGAAACGTGGCAACGTAACTTTACATAGGCCTAATACTCGTAGCTTTCACGAGAACTGGGAACTGGCATACTAGGGATGGACACAACTGTAATTGCGTCTTTAATCGAACATGGGGAATACATATGCATATTAATCATGCACACATAACATAAGATGGAGGACACGTAGGGACACAGAACATGGCAAAATTTACTTTTCCACAGTTCGATGCATTCAAAATGCCTCTCAGATGATTAGTGCATCATGCTATAGGGCAAAAAGGAAAAAAGCTCCTACTAATTCATTATTTGGGTTTTGAAGGAAGAGAAGTAGTTATCCTTCTAACTAAGTTGGCAGTAGTTAAGGCGGAGGAGATAGATAAATAGATAAAGTGTGTTGAACAAGTTGTGCTCTGTACGTCAATTTGGGGACTACACAGACCAGTTGATTAGAGATCATTTCATTGTCATTTGCTCAGACAAACTCATTCAACAAAAATTACTCACTATGGGTAAACCATAGTTGGAAGAGTTTATGAAGATTGCCAAAAGTGTAGAATTTACGCAAATACCTTACAAGGAACTGAGTGCACAAAAGCATTGAGTGGGAGATGTAACAGTAGCCCACACAGCTGAGAAAGAAGTGGATGTCTGGCTAGAAATGTTGTTAGCCAAAAATGCTCAAAGTTGGGCACTTTGCTAATGTGTGCCAAAGCATGTGCCCAAATTGACCAAGTAAGCAATTTTTTGGAGGTGGAGTTCTAAGTGTAGAGAAATAAGCATATCATAAAGGAATTCAGGATATAATATTCATTACAACAGAAGATAATATGGTTAGTGGAGATTCCAATAATTGTGTTGATCCTTATATGGATATCTTGGTAGGTGACAGATGCTTACACCTCTTAGTAGTCTCAGGTGCAAGGATTAGGATGATTATATCCAATTTGTTCCATAAAGCATGAGGTGACAGGAAATTATTTCCCTCAATTAGGTCTTCTGTGTCCTATGAAGGTCAGAATATTGTATTTGAAGGTCTTATTGCAAACATTTTGGCGTAAAAGGGGTGTAGATTCCAAGTAAGTGTATGTTGCTGCATAATGTATTACCATCAGGGAAAGTTTGGATTAGTGTTTAAACCTGGCACTAGTGAGCAAGTGCTTGTTGTTAAATAGCTAACACTATCTGAAGAAGAGTTTCCCTCTCTCTTTTTATCAGATTTAGGAAAAATAGTAGAATTCAAGCATAGGATAAAAGTGAAACATGTGCTATCCAAATCAAACACAAATTCAGATCAGTACCGTTCAGTCTAACAAATGATCTAGAATAAAGAGATTGCCATCTTGCAAGACAGAGGCATGATCAAATCTGTTAGGTTAAGTTTGTGGTTATCTCCATTGGTGGTGGCCGGCCATTGTAATGGGAATATCCACCTTTGTGTTATTTTAAGTAAGTAAGGAGTCTTAATAAGGAAATACCGGTTTATTCTCTCCCATTACTCAAACTAAATGATGTGTTAGAAGAACTGGGCTGGGGTGAATGCTTCTACAAAATTGATTTGACCTCTCCCTATCATCAGGTGGTGTTTGGAGAATCCTCCAGACATTATATTGCATTCAATTAACCTTTTGGCACATACCAGTTCTGATGCATGCCTTTTTAATTGGCATCTGCTGCCTCAGTTTGTCAGTGCATCATGCATCAATTGTTTTGAACCACTCACTGGGTTCTTGTTCTTTAGGATGATGTACTGATCAATGCAAAAGAGTTAGAGGAACAATACGAGATCCTAAGGGTGTTTCTCCAGACTGTTGCTGAGAAAGTTGTGGTTGTGATATGTGCTAAAATAAATTGCCACTTGTGTGGGATACAAATTGTCAAGAGACTTTCGAAGTGGTAAAGTCAGAGATAACTAGTGCTAGAGATTTGAGTTTGTATGATGCAGAGTTCCCTTGTGCAGAGTGAGTGAGTGAGTCAAATTATTTTAATATTACACATTACCCAGTTCACTATAACAGTTAAACATTTCATAACATCACGAATAAATAGCACTTAAATCAACATGGTCAATACATAGTGTGAGAAGTTGGCCTGATGTGCAGTGTTCACTATTCTAGTGATCACTATATATCAGTCCAAACAACCCTTATTGATGATTGGTTGTAAGTCAACCTTATAGACCAGCTATCCTAGTAGCATGGATACGAGCAGTCTAAGGCTAAGACTCTAGAGGGCGTGTTAAGCCAGCTGTTTTACCATCACATTACCCCTTGAACACCCAGTGAAAGGACACCACACAAGTTGTTATGAAAATAAACAGTGTATATATTTATAACAAGACTACCCTGGCTCTTTATGAGACAGGGAGCTAAGCACACAACAAAACTCTTAAGAAAATACTTTAAGTCGCACAATTTACACAAATGCCCGAGGGGCACGAAAAACCATTTACTACAAAAGTGGAATGCAAAATTACTAGCAGGTAAGTACTACTCTCATAGGCTTTGGGATCGCTAGGACTGGACTACTGAACCTTTAGATTACTAGCAGGAGGCCTAGGGACGTCGTGTGCAGAGTGGGAACTCTCACGCGTAATGCGGAACAAAGTATATGGATTCTAGTAAATGCAAAGTTAGTGTTTTCGGGCGAACCCGACTAGGTAGGACAAAAACGAAAGTGGACCTAGACACTTAGAGAGTGG
Source organism: Lissotriton helveticus (assembly GCF_964261635.1). NCBI lineage: Eukaryota > Metazoa > Chordata > Amphibia > Caudata > Salamandridae > Lissotriton > Lissotriton helveticus. The sequence continues at coordinate 119,150,182 of NC_136064.1, read as the reverse complement.
GCCTACGCTGGAGCACCGGAGTACTCGGTTTACCTAGCCCAGGGGCTGCGGCTGCATAGGGTTCAAGTGTCGTCGGGTTTCTTCGTTGATGAACCAGGAACCTGAAGAAAGAGTTGCTGGCAGGCGGCCAGTGAAGAAAGTTCGGAGTGATCCAAGCCTGGATCAGGGAAGAGGAAGACCTGAAAGCAGAGGGGACCAAGTTCTGAATCACTAGCCAGTGATTAAGTGGGCACCAGGATGGCACCGGGCGAAGTCACCGCAGTCAGGTGAGTGGGTGCTGCTGGGCTCTGCAGTCTCTCGGACCAGGAGGCGTTGTCGGCGACCAGGATGGAGGTGCGAGCTGTCCCACGATGGATGATGCTCTCGACGTCGCTGGACCCAGGATTGGGCAACAAGTCTTGGCAAATGCAAGGACCACGCGGTGGACCTAAAATGGCGTCTTGAGTGGACCAGGAGGGTCCGGGGTGCTCCTCTTCGGGAAGGGAGCAAGGGCCAGTCTGGAGCAACCAGACCAGCAGCAGTGATGTCGTCGGGCATCGTTAAAAAGGCCACAAGCCAGCGGGCTAGTAGCCAAACAACGCGGTGAGCAGCAAAAAGCAGAAGGGCCCCATGCAGATCGTGGAGATGATGGGAGGCTGCACTTCGGTGCTGGAGCTGCTCAGGGTCGGGGCTTCTCGGACCCCAAAGCACTCACCAGGAAATTACTCGGCGGGCTTGCTGTGCAGAAGTCGTGCAGTCTTGCAGATGGCCGGTCCCTCGAGGTCTCGTCGCACCCACGGTTCTCAGCTGGGCTGTAGAGGTGGGTAGAGGTCAGAGGTGCCAGGGAAGCTGGTTCTCGTCGAGCTGGGCAGTCGGATTCCGGAGGAAGGACTTGCAGCAGACCGCAGTGTTCTTTAGATGGTGCCTGCGGATGCAGGGTGACTACTCCTTAGTCACAAGGGAGAAATCTTAGGAAGAAGTCTTGAGTTCCTTTCGTGGAAAGTAGTTTCAGGATTCAAAGATGATCTCCTTTGGAAGGGGGCCAGTTCCTACCTTTATCCTGCAAAAAGGGGCTGGCACGCAACTAAGTCCTGCCCTATGGGTGGGACTAGGAGGGGGGTGGTTACACCCCTCTCCTTTGGCGGGCTTTCCCCAGGCCAGGGGCTGGAGTGCCCCTGGAACTGGTTTCAGCCGGCCTATGCACAGTGAGCACCGGGGTGCCACTTGCAGTCACCTTCCTCTAAAGCCCTGCCTACCTAGAATACACAAAATCCTGTCTGGGACGGTGCTGGCACCGCCCCTGGCAGGAAACCCTTTGTCCTTGCCTCCTGGGCTGGGAGGACTCCCAGCAGCAGGAGGGCAGACTTGTGTCTCGGTGGCAGCATCCATTTTGTGGAGCTAAGGCTCTGTTTGACTTTAACCGGGGTTACAGGTTACATACATGTCGTGTCCCTCTAGAAGGGTGGAATGCTAACCCCGTCGCCAGAATTGGCGAGGGGTTAGTATTCCAATTCGTAGGACACCTTACTCGACATGTTTTGATAAAGCGATACCAGAGTTGGCATATAACCGCGAGGATTATAATGCACTTAAGAGTATATGCTATGCAATATCATGGAAACGGCTAAGGGATGGATCCCGAAAGCCGCAGACAGGCTCAGCTCATGCCAGAACACTATCTCACACGATTCCAAGCACTCTGCCTTCAGGATTGTCAAGGCCTGCCATAGGAGTGACTGATAGGAGATCTGTGTGTCCATTTTAGGGTTAGATATAGGTATACTATATCTAAAGCAAGGGGTGATTACACCACCTTGCCCCAGCTGTCGTGCAGCCAGTTGTGTCAGATTTGGATGGCCAGCCAGGGGTGGCATAATACATGCTGCAGCCCCTGGTAGGCCCTGGGTACACCTATGCCCTGGGTACCTAAGGTACACTGTACAGGGACTGATAAGGTGACTCAGTATCCAATTAGATATGTACCTAAGGTACATGGAATCCATTTTACAGAGAGAGCAGTAGGCCTGGGGTCATGATTAGCAGGGCCCCAGGTCAACTAAGTCAGAAAACCAGCAAAACACCAGGCAAAAAGTTGGGGGCAACCATAGTCAGGGATCTACCTTCCTACATAACCCCCCCCCAAACGAAAGGAGATAAGGCTATCCTTGCCAGGTAAGCCTATATTGCCTGAGTGGCCATATAAGGAAGTACCAGCACTGGCATGGTTACCCCCTATCTCATGGTCCACTAAGCAATCCCTCACTCTAAGGGTGTCTGAGGGTCTCCACCATAGGGAATCTCTACCTGTGGTGTGTTTTGGCTGAAGTGAGGCTCCACTAATTTTGGGCTCAGCTTCCTCCAATCATTTTCTACCATAGAGGCCTTTCTTTCCAAGACTGAGTTGTTTTGGGCTCTCAGGGTCAACCTCTGGCTACCTACAGCTGGAGGTTGGGTCCCTCTGTTTGGCTTACTGGAGGGACAGGTCAGGTTTGGGGCCCTCAGGTCCCAGGTTTGGCTGTGCCCAACAGTGTCCATCTGTGGGAGGTCCCTAACTAAATTTAAGGGGGATCCCTCAGGAGTCTGTTTTATTTTCACTTGGCTAGGATTACTAGCTTCAGTGCCCTTAATCTGTTGATTGGGAAGTTCTTTTGGACAGGGGGCCCTTTGGGGTCCAACACTGGCCTCCCTGACCTCTACAGCCCTGGGCTGACTGGGGCAGGGTAGAGAGGGGCAGGTTACCTGCTCCAGACTGGGTCCCACCTTGGAAGGGTCCACTGACATCAGGGGTTCTGCCAGGCTAGGCCTGACTACCTCTGTGGCAGTTTCTTCACAAGGGGTCAGATCAGTTCCCTGAGGAGGCTGACCCTTTCCTAAAGTCTGGTGGGAGGGAGATTTCTCTTCCTCTTCAATACTCTCTGTCTGAGTGGAGTGATCCATAGTTTCAGGCTTCACAACACTATCATCTGTCTGAGTTTGAGCTGTGGCCATCACAACTCTCCCAACCTTTTCAGGAGGGGGCTCAGTTTGGGTGTGGGCTGTTACCATGACAGCCTTGACAACCTGTTCTGGGAAGGAAGTTGTCTGAGATTGGGTTGTGACTGGCACAACCCTCCTGACCTGTTCAGGGAGGACATCTTGGACTGGGGCTGTGGCTATCACTGCCCCACTAACCTTACCATGGATGTTTACCATTTTAGAATGGGTTTCTTGCTCAACTTCAGCCCAGGCTGAGAGCTCTAAATCATTCCCCAGTAGGCAATCTACAGGCAAGTTTGGTGACACTGCCACTCTCTTGTGGCCAGTGACACCTCCCCAGCTGAGATTGACCACTGCCATGGGATGATCTCTCTGTACTCCATCAATATTGGTCACCTGGTATGTGGCACCAGGTAAAAGTTGCCTTGAGGGGACTAGACTCTCAGTCACCATAGTGATGCTAGCCCCTGTATCTCTATAGGCCTCAACTTTTATACCATTGATGAGGGGCTCCTGTCTGTACTTGCCCAAAGTGTTGGGACAAGTTGTGAAGTTGGCAAACCCCATGCCAGTCTCACAGACAAGAGTATCTAAGTTTGGGGACCTGGTTAGGCCAGAGTCCCCAGGAACTCCCAAAGTAAATGCACCCAAATTCTTGGGGGCACTCCCACCACCTGGGGGATTACTACTAGTAGTAACAGGAGGTTTGGGAATGTTACTTGGGGGTATGTTTTCCTTATTGTTATTCTTGGGGCAACTGCTGTCAGTTTTTAAATGACCCACCTGTTTACAGGGATAACAATAAGGTTTCTTCTGGTTGTTGGAAGGATTCTGGGACCCACCCCCCTCAGAGGATTTTTGGGGCCCTGATGTGGTTTGATCTGGAGATTTATTCCCACCCTTCTCTTGAGGCTTGGTTGATTCCTTTTTCTGGTCACCACCTTGGTTCTTGGGCCTAATCCTGGTTCTGACCCATTTGTCTGCCCTCTTACCCAATTCTTGTGGAGAGGTCAGATCAGAGTCTACCAGGTGCTGGTGTAATAACTGGTTCTGACAATTATTTAAGACTTGCTCTCTCATAATAAGATTATATAATCCTGTGAAGTCAGTAACCTTGCTACCCAGTAGCCAGCCTTCCAAAGCCTTAGTGGCACAATCAACAAAGTCAGACCAGTCCTGAGACTGAGTTTTCTGGGTATCCCTGAACAGCAACCTGTACTGCTCAGTGGTTAAGCCAAACCCATCAACCAGTGCATTTTTCAGGACCTGGTAATCATTAGCATCCTCCACTCTTGTAGTGAGGAGCTTATCTCTACCTTTACCATCAAAGGAGAGCCACAGTATAGCTGCCCACTGACTCTGGGGAATGCACTGCACAGTGCAGGCCCTCTCCAGAACAGCCATCCATTTCTGGATGTCATCCCCTTGCTTAAAGGGGGGCACTATTTTAGTCAGGTGTTTAGTATCTAAACCCTTCTCTTTTTCTCTTGGGAGATTGCTGCCACCAGTGGGAGCTAACCCACTCATCTTCTGCTCTCTAGCAAATGCAAGCTTTTCTTTGGCCAGGGCAAGTTCTTCCCTTTCAATCCTCAGTCTAGCTTGTCTCATCCTTGCTTCATGCTCTCTTCTCTGAGGGGAAGTCAATCTCCTCTGGGGAGAGTTCCTTCTCCCCTGAGAAGAGGCATTAGAGTGCAGAGATCTAATGGAGTCCCTAGAAGGAGATCTATCTCTCCTAACTCCAAGGTTAGGCCTTATTAGGGTCAGTACTGGGGGTCCCCCAGATCCTTCCCCAAGTAGGTCTAAGTTGGCCCTAGTTAGCCTTCTGACTACCTCAAGACCTTTGTCTACCTCATCCCCAGAGAGTTCCTCTTGATCCTCCTCCTCAACTGCATTTGCAGTGTTGGGGAGGTCTGGATCCCCAGAGGTTCCCTCTAAGGCTGGCATATTCTCATGTAACTGAGAAATCTTTCTGGCATCATATGTCTCTAAGAGACCTATCAGAAAGGGAATGGTGGGGTTAGACCCCTGCTTCAGTTTCCTGGAGGTACAGACTTGTCTCATCTCCTGAAAACTGAGAGCTGCATATCTGGAAGTGACCTGTGGAGGGTCAACACTGACCAGGGGAGTCTCAGTAGATTCTCCCTGGGTAGACATGCTTTTCTAGTGAGGTGTAAGTGGTGCACTTACCTACACTATATGTTTGCCTACTGATCCCTTGCTAGAGTTGTAGTTTAGGGTGTGCTAGGCCCTAGGAGCTACAACAGCTGGTTCAGTAGAACTCAGAGTATTCTAAGCTAAGTTATATGTACCTTTAGTACTTATGTGATCTTTCACAAGATATTCTTAGGGCATGTGTGGTAAAACAACAGCAAGCTCAAATCCCAACCGCTGCTCACCAATGTGAGAAGTTGGCCTGATGTGCAGTGTTCACTATTCTAGTGATCACTATATATCAGTCCAAACAACCCTTATTGATGATTGGTTGTAAGTCAACCTTATAGACCAGCTATCCTAGTAGCATGGATACGAGCAGTCTAAGGCTAAGACTCTAGAGGGCGTGTTAAGCCAGCTGTTTTACCATCACATTCCCCTTTGAACACCCAGTGAAAGGACACCACACAAGTTGTTATGAAAATAAACAGTGTATTTATTTATAACAAGACTACCCTGGCTCTTTATGAGACAGGGAGCTAAGCACACAACAAAACTCTTAAGAAAATACTTTAAGTCGCACAATTTACACAAATGCCCGAGGGGCACGAAAAACCATATACTACAAAAGTGGAATGCGAAATTACTAGCAGGTAAGTACTACTCTCATAGGCTTTGGGATCGCTAGGACTGGACTACTGAACCTTTAGATTACTAGCAGGAGGCCTAGGGACGTCGTGTGCAGAGTGGGAACTCTCACGCGTAATGCGGAACAAAGTCTATGGATTCTAGTAAATGCAAAGTTAGTGTTTTCGGGCGAACCCGACTAGGTAGGACAAAAACGAAAGTGGACCTAGACACTTAGAGAGTGGGCCTACGCTGGAGCACCGGAGTACTCGGTTTACCTAGCCCAGGGGCTGCGGCTGCATAGGGTTCAAGTGTCGTCGGGTTTCTTCGTTGATGAACCAGGAACCTGAAGAAAGAGTTGCTGGCAGGCGGCCAGTGAAGAAAGTTCGGAGTGATCCAAGCCTGGATCAGGGAAGAGGAAGACCTGAAAGCAGAGGGGACCAAGTTCTGAATCACTAGCCAGTGATTAAGTGGGCACCAGGATGGCACCGGGCGAAGTCACCGCAGTCAGGTGAGTGGGCGCTGCTGGGCTCTGCAGTCTCTCGGACCAGGAGGCGTTGTCGGCGACCAGGATGGAGGTGCGAGCTGTCCCACGATGGATGATGCTCTCGACGTCGCTGGACCCAGGATTGGGCAACAAGTCTTGGCAAATGCAAGGCCCACGCGGTGGACCTAAAATGGCGTCTTGAGTGGACCAGGAGGGTCCGGGGTGCTCCTCTTCGGGAAGGGAGCAAGGGCCAGTCTGGAGCAACCAGACCAGCAGCAGTGATGTCGTCGGGCGTCGTTAAAAAGGCCACAAGCCAGCGGGCTAGTAGCCAAACAACGCGGTGAGCAGCAAAAAGCAGAAGGGCCCCACGCAGATCGTGGAGATGCTGGGAGGCTGCACTTCGGTGCTGGAGCTGCTCAGGGTCGGGGCTTCTCGGACCCCAAAGCACTCACCAGGAAATTACTCGGCGGGCTTGCTGTGCAGAAGTCGTGCAGTCTTGCAGATGGCCGGTCCCTCGAGGTCTCGTCGCACCCACGGTTCTCAGCTGGGCTGTAGAGGTGGGTAGAGGTCAGAGGTGCCAGGGAAGCCAGTTCTCGTCGAGCTGGGCAGTCGGATTCCGGAGGAAGGACTTGCAGCAGACCGCAGTGTTCTTTAGATGGTGCCTGCGGATGCAGGGTGACTACTCCTTAGTCACAAGGGAGAAATCTTAGGAAGAAGTCTTGAGTTCCTTTCGTGGAAAGTAGTTTCAGGATTCAAAGATGATCTCCTTTGGAAGGGGGCCAGTTCCTACCTTTATCCTGCAAAAAGGGGCTGGCACGCGACTAAGTCCTGCCCTATGGGTGGGACTAGGAGGGGGGTGGTTACACCCCTCTCCTTTGGCGGGCTTTCCCCAGGCCAGGGGCTGGAGTGCCCCTGGAACTGGTTTCAGCCGGCCTATGCACAGTGAGCACCGGGGTGCCACTTGCAGTCACCTTCCTCTAAAGCCCTGCCTACCTAGAATACACAAAATCCTGTCTGGGACGGTGCTGGCACCGCCCCTGGCAGGAAACCCTTTGTCCTTGCCTCCTGGGCTGGGAGGACTCCCAGCAGCAGGAGGGCAGACTTGTGTCTCGGTGGCAGCATCCATTTTGTGGAGCTAAGGCTCTGTTTGACTTTAACCGGGGTTACAGGTTACATACATGTCGTGTCCCTCTAGAAGGGTGGAATGCTAACCCCGTCGCCAGAATTGGCGAGGGGTTAGTATTCCAATTCGTAGGACACCTTACTCGACATGTTTTGATAAAGCGATACCAGAGTTGGCATATAACCGCGAGGATTATAATGCACTTAAGAGTATATGCTATGCAATATCATGGAAACGGCTAAGGGATGGATCCCGAAAGCCGCAGACAGGCTCAGCTCATGCCAGAACACTATCTCACACGATTCCAAGCACTCTGCCTTCAGGATTGTCAAGGCCTGCCATAGGAGTGACTGATAGGAGATCTGTGTGTCCATTTTAGGGTTAGATATAGGTATACTATATCTAAAGCAAGGGGTGATTACACAACCTTGCCCCAGCTGTCGTGCAGCCAGTTGTGTCAGATTTGGATGGCCAGCCAGGGGTGGCATAATACATGCTGCAGCCCCTGGTAGGCCCTGGGTACACCTATGCCCTGGGTACCTAAGGTACACTGTACAGGGACTGATAAGGTGACTCAGTATCCAATTAGATATGTACCTAAGGTACATGGAATCCATTTTACAGAGAGAGCAGTAGGCCTGGGGTCCTGATTAGCAGGGCCCCAGGTCAACTAAGTCAGAAAACCAGCAAAACACCAGGCAAAAAGTTGGGGGCAACCATAGTCAGGGATCTACCTTCCTACACATAGCATCACCGTAAAATGGGCTTAACATAGTATATCAAGTGAACTATTGTCTACTTAAACTCATTGGGTAGTCTGAAGTCTACTTCTCCCATTTGAGTCAAAATATTTCATGTTGCATCAGTATAACTAACAATATGAAATACATATTTCATCCATTTGGCCAAACCGAAAATTATTCTGTAGACTATAATAGCATATAAATGGAAACTAGTCAATCCATATTAAAATCTCATTTGTTAGGGCTTCATAGGATAATTAGCCCTGTTGGAGCATAGATATCAAATCTCAGTTATTAGAATTTAAAATAACGTTCTTTATGAAGGGCCATGATTAGAAAAAGCCACAAGATCTCAGTCAGTCGGCGTGGACTTGTTTACAGACCCAGTTACCCAGGTTGAGGCCAATGTCATAACCAGGGCATTTTCCAGAGTTGATCTACATCTGCCTAATGGTTCAAGGAACACCCCTAAACCCAAAACCAAATACCGATACCAGTGTAGGACAGCTATGAGTATGCAATCCAGTCATATGATGATAATTTTTTACACAAATATAGCCTGTATGTAATAGCTACATCCTGGCTTCTCAAACCACATAAAAGATTTAGACCCATTTCTCTTGACTGTACCCCATAATTTTTTTTAATACAGGTTGACACATCTTCTTTCTTTCCCCCTAGAAAATAAATACAATGAGAATTACCTTTGCTGCCTTGGTGTATGGGTCAGAAAAGGAGGCTTATTCAGAAGAAGAATGGACAAGTGTGTGAAGAGGATGAGGTGGGACATGTAAAGGAGTTTATAGTAAATGGGTGGCCGAAGGAAAGTTGGTAGAGAGAATGAGCATGGTGGTAACTGATTGCATCAAAGGGATAAAGAATAATGACTAAAACTTTGAAGAGGGCATACAATACATGCTGTGGTTTTGCTGCACCACTCCACATTGTGTAACTCAGCTGACTTAGGGGACAACAACCAACACGGTGCTTTATCTGGGCTGGGTATCTAGATCCATTAGTGACAAGGTTGAAAAAGGAGATGATCACAAGGCCATGATTCATAGAGTAGGATAGTTATAGGAAAGAAAAAGAAATATATGCTTTCAGAACAAGTTCCAGAGGCCAAAAGATTCAGGTGGGGAATCTGGTGTGAGTGAGAAAACCGAATTTTGCAATAAAAAAGGATACTACATTTGGTGAACCTTTAACTTTGGAAAAAGTGTGTGGTAATGCTGTAAGAGGAGAGGGCTGGACACTGGTTGAATGTTGGAAAAATATTTAAGGGACATTGAGGAGGGACATCAGGACCTGGTTTGGAGAGATTCGACATTGGAGATGATGAAATAGAGGAGCCTTGCAGTGTGAGGGGAAAAATGATTCTCTTTGCCCATTCCTGCATCTGTAATACTCACCATCAATAGGATTCATAGAATGTTGTTTTGTTAGATGATGTCATCTCGGGATTAACCTTTAATCATTTATGTGCTGTCAACAAAAACTTCGAGAAGGAAGCACGGATCTGTCTCTATCATCAGTTTTCTCTTCCATCCACACACAGTGTTCTGATCACACAGGCTTCCAGTGTTTGATCGATGTAATTATTATAATGATTATACCTCTGTTTTAATGAGAAAGTTTAATAAAAGAAGAAACAAACCCAAATGAAAGAAGCCCAGCATATGTTTTACAGGGCTCAATGCATAACCAAAGAACATATGTTTGAACCCAGTAATACATAATTCCCACCTCTGAGTAGGATGACTGCATCTTTACATCCCCAGACTCCAAGTATGAACTGATTCAGAAAAGGGGGTGGTGATGAACAGAGTGCCTGAATTAAGCAGACCACTCTTACCCAGTCCAAAGATCAGGGCTTGATCCATCACCGTTTTGTAAGAGTGGTCTGCTTAATTCAGACACTCTGTTCATCACCACCCCCTTTTCTGAATCATTTTGTCCACCATAAGCGTGGAAGGGTATACTCAGACATGAGTCCCTTGCTCACTGCTCCATCAGGATTCAAGCAAGCCGGGCCGACGACGCCTGGAATGGCAGAAACCGGTCCCCGGAAGCTTGTCTACTTTCTGGTGAAGAATTGGCTTGGTAGTTTGGTCTGCCCTGTTCCCATGATGCACTGGGCCAGGGACAGACTAATTTGCATATAGCCAGGTTCTGAGCTGGGATGGGGCAGTGAGCTAAATAACGGTGATGGGTCAGGCCCTGATCTTTGGACTGGGTAAGAGTGGTCTGCTTAATTCAGACACTCTGTTCATCACCACCCCCTTTTCTGATCCAAGTATGAACTGCCAGCAGGATTCAGATATCTTATAAAAATATAAATCAAGTGGGGTACAAATGCTCCATACCTGAAGAGAAGGTTTCGCACAGCAGAGGAAATATTCTATTACTCGTATCATCAAGGAAGGGAGATTCCTCCCCAAAGTACCTCTCCATTAACAATGACGGCTCCAAATATCGTTTGTGGAACTCTTTCAGCTCAGAAGAGGACGCCATTTTCAGTGATCCGTTTCATCAAACTTTATGTCTTCTACATGCAAACCTGTTTTATATCAATATGTCCTAAATTGTAAATTATGGGCAAACAAAGAGAAGTCAATATGCAGGTAAGTAATCCCTTTTAATGTATGCCAACCTGCATACATTAACAGTTTCTCGCTGAATTAAGTAGTTCATTGGTAGTCTTGTTTTTGATAATGTTGATGCTTTGCTTTCACAGTTCAAACAGTATAGTGAATATGGTTTTAGTTGCAAAATGTGACTGTTATTTGTTTTGCATTCGCTCAATTTCAGGTCAGTACTTTTTGTTTGCAATCTCTTTTTGCTATTTTAGATAGCTTTACCTGTATTTTAGCATGTTGTAATAAGGAAAAATTGGCTGATGCAGTAATCTACCATTCATAGAAAGTGGTTGCATATTGAGCACCAACGTTGTGAACGAAATCAGATTTTTACAAAACAACATATGTACTGTTAGATCTGGGGGTCTCTAGATAGCAAAAGTAAGTTCCTTTGTCAAAATAGGGACAAGGATTGGGGCATCGGGCACATAGTTATACAGACCCCCGAACAAACAGTACCTTGGAAACGAAGTCCGTGACGATTCACAGTGTCCAAGATGGCTGATGTCAGCTCTGTTGACGATGCAATATTGACAAGCTCGTAGAGTTGCCCTCGGCAGTCATCGGTGCCACGATAACAGGATGTTGGTGCTGGCAATGACGGAGTTCATGTGAATGTTGGCATGGGGCACGGCTGATCACTGTCAGTGTCATAGGGGGTCGGAGCTGCGGAGCAGGCCGAGCAATGCATTGTTCACTTCACGAGCAGCTCCTCGGGCCTCGGTGCAGGTTGCGGCATCACAGCGGCGGCGTTGACAGCGTCAGAAACAGGTTTTCTAGCTTCTCTTGGGTTTATTATACTTCTCAACAGCAGCAGCAACCTCCAGTGGCCCAAAACTGGAACCGGCACCTCAAGGCAGGTAAGAACTCACAACAGCAGAGTTTATGGGAGCTGGGGGTGAAGTCTTTGTGTCCCTGAGAATTCTAAACAAGAGGCCACCTCACATCAGGCACCTTGAAGATCTCCTTCAAGCAGGGGGCACAGCACACAGCAAAGTCCTTCTTCTTTCCTTGGCAGACAGCAAGGGCAGTACTTCCCCTCAGTTTCTCCAGCTCTTATCCTTGGTAAAGGTTCCTCTCGAATTCCAGGAATGATCTACATTTCAGGGGTTTTAGGTCTAATACTTATACCCCAAAATGTCTTTGTTCCTTTTGTGCAGGGGGTCAGAGCCCAGTTTAAACCAGTTCTGCCTTCCCTGGTGCAATGCAACCACAGTAGGTGGAGACAGCATTGTGCAAGGGAGGCAGGCCCAATTCCTGTGCAGGGCAAATCTCCTCCTACCAGTCTATATGCAGCCAGGTTATATTCAGCTCAGGGCTGGGTCATCCAGGAAGGGCCAGGCACACCTCATCCCCCCCCCAGACGCTGTCGATAGGGAATGCACATCCTCTGTCTTTGTCACACTGAAACCAGACAGTCAATCATCTAACAGGCAGAGGAACACAGAAAAGTCAACAAGAAAATAGCTACTCTGAAAGTGCTATTTTCATCCACATAATTTAAAAACCACCTTTACTAACATTCTGAGTTCAAGGATACCAGACTCCAATTTTCTATCCCACTCCTATGGGACTATATGCTTGTAAAATGTCACAAAGCTTTTCCATTCTGTCCTATGGGCAAGATAGCCTTTCAATTGTGAAAAATGAAATTGGCAGTATTTCACTATCAGAACATGTTACAAACACAAGTACATGTCCTACGTTTTCCATACACTGCACCCTGCCCGCGGGTACCTTGGGCCTATCATAGGGGTGTCCAATGTGCAAGGAAAGGGAAGGGTAGACCCTGGAAGGTAGGTGCACTTTCCAGGTCAACATAGAAGTCGACAAACTGTGCACAGGCACTGTGGTGGCAGGCCTGGGCTGAGACCTCTTTTCAGGGCTACTAATGTGGGTGGCGCAATCAGTGCTACAGGCTCACTAGTAGCATTTGATTTACCAGCCATGGCACACTCAATGCACTTTACTAGGGACCTACTTGTTAAACAACTATGTCAATCAGGGAGAACCAATCAAAATAGCGACCCTTGACCCTGTGCTCAGTTAGGTTGCTTCCCATGCCACACAGCTAGTTCAACCTGTCTATGCCTGCGCCCTCCACTCACTGCTGCCACAAGTTCGAGCCTCTAGTGGCCGCTCTCATTTTTCACTACATTTTTCTCTGTAATTCTGCCTGCACCTCTGTGCTACTGTATTGCCTTTTGTTGGTATTGTATTTTGTGTTGCCTTTTCAGTTGGTATTTTATTTTGTGCTTCCCTGAAGCCCCCCTGGTTTACTTCCACCGCTGCACTCAGTTTTTTTCCTGCCGATGCGTCCCCTGTGGCCCCACAACCCCGCTCACCCATTTTGCCCTCCCACCCACCTCCCAGCTGCTCCTCCATCCCACCTCCCCTTCTTAATGGTAGTTGCTGTGTGGTGAGGAGAGCGACCCTTGACCATGTGCTCAGGCAGTCACTCCCCAGGCGTCCCCTTCTTAATGGTGGCTGCTAAGTCAAGCACATCTGTTCCCGTCCATACCAGGACCGCGCCCAGCGCCAGCCCCCCTGGCCCCCTTCAGCGCCACAACAAACGCTACCACTACAACGCCAACCTCCTCCACTCACTCAACACCAGCCTTTCAACTAATTGCTTCCAGACCACCCTGAAGTGCACCCACAGACCCTTTACCTGCCAAAACTGCAGCTTTACTAGCCAGCGTACACCAGCTCAACCCGCCCCTCCCAACAGGGCAGGCCACACGCATCTCAGATACATACTACTCAACACCCGCTTCATCCAGAGGCATGCCATTGAAATCTGGGACCTGCTCGACTCATCCTCCCCGGACGTCGCCTTCCTGACGGAGACCTAGATGAACACCTCATCGACACCCGACGTTGCTTTACCATCTCGGATGGCTACAACATCACCCGCAGGGACCACACCAACGGACTGGAAGGAAGAATCGCCATCGTCTGCAAGAACCCCCTCAGAATATCGACCAGCACCGAAGACACGCTCAGCTCCAACAAACACCGGCAATTCCATATCCATATCAATCCCAACACCACCCTCAGAGGAAGCCTCAACTACAGCCCCCCGGATGCCAGCCACAGTTCAGCGACTCCATCACCGACATCGTCACCTTGCACGCCTTGGCGTCCACAGACTACCTCCTCCATGGAGACCTGACCTTCCACCTCGAGAACGCCAACAACAGCAGCTCCACCACCCTGCTCGCCAACCTCGTATATAAGTAGCTTGTCACGACACCCACACACTCTGCAAGAAACCCTCAAACAGATGCACAGACAAAAGGGCCATCTGGTATACCACCAACCTCCAGGTATATAAGCAGACCTGCAGAAGACTCAAAAAGAAGTGGCATCACAAACAGACACCTGACAACCATGCAGCCCTCAAGTACGTCAGCCGCAGGTACCACCGACTCATTCGAACCGCCAAAAGTACCTCCTTCAAGGAACGCATCGACAACAATGCACACAACAGCAAAGAGTTCTTCAACATCATGAAGGAACTCATCAACCCCAGCTCCATCTCTAACAACATCCTGCACGTCACAAGACCTGTGAGGCTCTATAGCCACTTTCTTCCACCGCAAGATTATAGACATCCATGAGAGCTTCAACACAGAACCCCCCAACAGCTGCTGGCACCTCAGACCCACTACCCCCACCACACCGGCCTCCTTCTCTCGTGGAACCACATCAATGACAAAGACACCATCAAAACCATGAACACCATCCACTCCCGCTCACCCTCAGACCCCTGCACTCACTACATCTTCAACAAAGCATGCTCCATCATCGTACCCTAACTCTTGAAGATATTCAACAGCTCCTTCGAGACCGCCACCTTCCCAGAAAGCTGGAAACACGCCAAGATCAATGCCCTACTCAAGAAACCCAAGGCAGACCCAAAGGACCTCAAGAATTTCCGGTCCATCTCCCTGCTCCCGTTCCCGGGGAAAGTCATCGAGAAGATCACCAATAGACAACTTACCTGTTTCCTCGAAGAGATCAACCTCAGCAACCACAGGAACTAAATCGCCCTCATCGCTGCCAACGACGACATCAGGACCTGTTGGATAATGGCAAAACCACGGCCCTCATCCTCCTAGACCTCTCGGCCGCCTTCAAAATATTTTCCCACCACACCCTACGCTCACATCTCCACAACACAGGAATCTGCAACAAAACCCTGTACTGGATGAACTCCTTCCTCACCAACAGAACCCAAAGAGTCCACCTCCCTCCATTCTGATCCGAAGCCACCAAGATCACCTGTGGCGTACCCCAAGGATTAACCCTCAGGCCGACCTTTTTTAACATCTACATGACACCACTCACCAACATCATCCAATCACATGACCTAGACATCGTATCATACGCTGAGGACACCCAGCTTATCCTCTTCCTCTCCAAGGATCCGCCAAGGCCAAATCCAACTTCCACGAAAGAATGAAGACCGTCGCCGAATAGATGATGAACAGCCGCATGAAACTGAACTCGGGCGATAACGCGATGGTCAACTACCATCGTGTTATCACCCGATCTCTCTGCTGGATTCCCTTGGAAAAGTGGCGGGCAGAGTCATTCTCTAACGTTTCCAGTATTGGGCGGACGATAACAAAATCCTCTCAGAGATACAATTTGGGTTTGAGAGGGGCTCGGTACCACAGAACAAGCCCTTAATTTAACACTCTTGATGGGCAAGTATGTAAGTGCAAAGGGAGGGGCCTTACATATGGTGTTCGTCGATTTATCTGCAGCTTTTGAATGCATCAGTCACTCAAAACTATGGTCAGTCTTATTGAAAATTGGGGTAGAGCAGTCCCTCCTTGACTTCCTCCATGAGTTATACTCAGACGCTACAGCCAGAGTGAGGTATGGTGTGGGGGAGAATTAACAGCGCCATTCGGGGTAGTGGGGGGGTCAGACAGGGTTGCGTCCTGGCTCCCTTTCTTTTCAAACTTTATACCAATGGCTTAGAGCGGGCCATGGTAAAAGGGTGCCAGAACCTCCCCATTATCAACAAACGCCCAATACCGGCCCTGCTCTACGCCGATGACGCTGTTATACTAGCCCGTATCCCCGGAGAAATACAACGTGCTCTTGAAAGATATAATTCTTTCATGGCCAATCTGAACCTTAACATCAACATTAAGAAAACTTTTGTTATGTCATCCGGATCCGGAATTAAGAAAACTAAGGCCATTTTCTTAAACAACGCTAAACTTGAGAGCAAAACACATATCCATACCTGGAAATAGTAATTTATCATAACATTTCCTGGAGACAGGCTATAGAGTCCAGGAAATTGCTCTTTATGAGGGCTACTGTAGCGTTAGTAAATTTCTCAAGAAGGTTGGGAAGAAGGCCCCCTGCAGAAATTATTGAGATTTATAAGGCCAAATGTATAGACATTGCAACTTACGGTGCAGGAGTGTGGGGCTTCGGAAAAATAGATGCATTGCAAAAGGTCGAAAATAGTTTTCTAAGGAATCTTCTTGCTGTCCCCCGAAGGTACCGCGTCCTTTTCGTGTCATCTGGAATTGGCCTTACCTTATTTGACAGATATCATTAAAATCCAGCAACTTCTTTTATGGCACCGAATTTGGACATCCAATAAAACTACTTTCTGGCAAGGGTTCATACAGGACTGTATCTCTCTAGAGCATGCACAGACGATTGGGTGTATTGACTATATTAAGCGTTTCTTGTACCACCTGGGCATGGAGAAATATTTCTATTCTCCCCCCTCAATCTTAGAACTGACTAGAAATGTTTTTAAACCGCAGTGTTTAACACATCTAGAAAACCTGCGGTTAGCCAATGAAGCCAGCAAAACATCAGTCCAATACTCGTTATTAGTACAAACAACTCTCACAATCCAACCCTATCTAACTTTTAAGTTGTCCAGTTATGAAAGATTTCTATTAACTCGGTTCAGGCTGAATTCTTTTTATCGTTTAGTAAGCTTCCCAAAAACAAACAATTGGACAACAGCACTACAACTTTGTCCATGTGATGATCTTTCCACCCAAGACACAATCCACACTATCTTATTCTGTAAGTTCTATGTTTAACCCAGAAGGCTTTGGCTGATCCTGATGCTCAAAACCATGGTCCTTCGAAAATGTAGACCTGCACTCCTCTCCCTGCAAGCATTGGATGAGGAGTGTAAAACGAAAGTTATAGCTAAATTCTTGAAGTTTATCGTACGGCATAGGCCAAACTTAGAGTAGATTAGGAACATATTTTCCTAGGACTTCTTTTCTTTTATAGTATATGCTTTTTATATTGATTTTAAAAACTGTTCACGTGTATTTTATGACTTGTTATAGTCCTAAATGAATTTTATTTTTTACTGTTTCATAGATGTTTGTATTACTGAAATTCCTCGGTGTTTCAAAAACATTACCTGTACTTTTATGGTTTTGTACCAATTGAAAACCGAATAAATACATTTTTGATTTTGATTTGAACTGAACTCGGAAAAGACGGAGGTCCTCATCTTCGGCTCTCCCTCTCCGCCTGGGACGACTCCTGGTGGCCAGCCTCACTGGGAGCTGCGCCGATACTCACCGACCACGCACGCAACCTGGGGTTCATCCTGAACTCAGCACAGTCAATGATCCAGCAAGTCAAGGCCGTCTCCTCCTCCTGCTTCAACACCTTCTGCATGCTTCGCAAGATCTATAGATGGATCCCCACCAGAACCATAAGGACTTTCACCCAGGCCCTTGTCACCAGTAGGCTAGACTACGGCAACTCCCTCTATGTGAGAATCTCGGCCAAACTCTAGAAAATACTTCAACGCATATAGAACGCCTCCGCACACCTCATCCTTCACATCCCCTGCCACAGCCACATCACTTCACACCTGAGAGACCTGCACTGGCTCCCCACCAACAAGAGGATCACCTTCAAACTCCTCACCCATGCTCACAAAGCACTCCACATTGCCAGACCAGCATACCTCAACAAACAACTTACCTTCTACAACCTCAACTACCAGCTTCGCTCCACTGACATTGCTCTCGCCACTGTTCCATACATCCACCGAATGACCACCAGTGGCATATCCTTCTCCCACCTCGCCACCAAGACATGGAACACCCTCCCCCTCCACCTGCGCCAGATTCAGGAGCTGCTAACCTTCAGGAGACTTCTCAAGACCTGGCTTTTCGAGCATTAGCAGCTCCCCCCTTAGCACCTTGAGACACTTGCGTGTGAGTAGTATGCTCTACAAATGTTTGATTGATAGAATATCAATTTACACGTGGAGAACTTGCACTTTGACACTGATCAGCACAGTGCCCAAAGCATTTAAGCAAGGAAAAACGAAATCCAGCACAGCATCAAAAACATAGGAGGTAGAGGCAAAACCTCAGGGTAACCATGCTAAGGATGCCAGGTCTAACATATACTATTAGGCAACTTCATGAAATCACCATTGGTCAGACCCTCCAGGATTTCGTGATTCCGTGGTTTGCCGCGAAATCTGCACTTTTGTAAAAATGCTGGGATTTTCACAAAAGTGCCCGCAAAAACGGCACTTTTGTAAAAATGCAGCGATTTTTACAAAAGTGCCCGCAAAATTTAAGGATTGCAGGGAAAAGGTAGCCACTTCCTCATTGTCTCAGATCTTGTCCTGAAGGTGACGCCACTCAAATTCCACTTTTTGGGCCGAAATGCCTACAATTATAGTTTGGTCTGTAACTCTGAGGTAGATCCAAGGAGATTCTTCAACTACTACTAGTTTTTATGGTCAGCGTTGCCTGACATACACTTTATGTAATACCCTCATATTTTATGTTATTTGTGTAATTTTTAATATTGAATATACTAATACTTTGTTTTCAAACCCTCTTGTATGTCCCGGGCATACTGCTTGTTGGACTTGGCCCTTCTGGCAGGTTAACCCCTGAACTGTTTGCCTTGAATTATAGTGATTTCTGGTCTTTGCGCACTTTGACACTGTGGCGCAGTGTAAAGTGCGTGCGCTCCCTGAGTGCGTGTGTGAGATTGGCCTGCCCTCCCATAGGAATGCATGGGGAATGTCTGTGTCCTTGGTAGTTCCTGATGCGTGAGGTGTGCATGCTCGAGTTTGGTATGTGCAAACTCGTGTGATTGAAGGCTTCGCAATGATGTATGTGGCATGATTGTGTCTTGTGCGAAAGTGCCACTTCTAGGAGTTGGCATATTAATGTAAAATGTGTCTGGCATGTGATTGGCTGGAGCTGGCTGGGATGCCAGGCTCCATGAGTCATGATGGTCTGCCCAGTGGTGAGTGTGGAGATTAGCATGCTGATGGCTGGGGAGGAGTGCACCTGTGTCCTGGATGGGGCTGGGCTTTCCCCACACAATGCTGGCTCCGCCCCCTGTGGTGCGTCTAATGACCCTAGCCCTGCCAGTGAATAGAGAGGGCGGTTGAGCCCATCAACAGTGCTCACAGACCAGCTGTGACTGGTTCTGCCCCGACCCTGCCCAAAGACAAAGGATTTGTCTGTATAAAAAGAGGCTATGACCTCTTGAAAGAGGTTCTTGTTCTGGTTGCTGACTTGAATCTACCAGGGGTGTGCTGCTGCTTGGGCCCAGGGGAAGGCTTGCCCCCCTGGGCCCTGCCCAGCCCCTTGCTTGCTGATGGACCCCTGAAGGACTTGCTACTGCTGCTTTTTGAGCCACTTGCGCCTGGGAGCGCTTTACTTTCTGCCTAGCGCCTAGGAGCGCTTTACTTTCTGTCTAGCGCTTGGGAAGTGCTTTACTTTCTGCCTAGCGCTTGGGAAGCGCTTTACTTTCTCTCTCGCGGCTGCCCACGCCGCTGCTTGCCGATCGTAACATCCCCTGACAGGTGCCTACCCCGCCCAGGGACCCTGCTCTGTTGCGGATTCCCATCGAGTGCCCACCTCGATTTATGGTCAGTTCAAAAACAACCGGTGCCCATCCGGCATTGCCCTGAGATTGTCCCCGTCACCGCCGCAGCCCGGAGTCAGCTGGAGAGGTGCTGCGCCCGGCTCCCTATCTAGGGCGGCGCTGCTATTGGCGGCCCGGAGAAAGCATTTGCCCAGTTTCATTGGCCCCGGCCGCCGGGACTCCTATTGCATCATTCCTGGGCCAGGCAGGGATTGGCCCGACCCTGAGGGCTTCCCCACGCGCACCCGGAAGTCCTGGGAGCTCTGCCGTCTCGTCGGAGCCCCGCACTGCCTGCCGAGAAGAAAGAACTGTCCTCTGGCGAGGCTCCCCCGAGGAGAGAGCCCCGCCACCGCCATGCAAAGGAGCCCAGCAGAAAGGAGTTGATGTCACAAGGGGCCGCCGCCTCCGACAGCCGGTGAGTGCGGGCGGGCCCCGGGTCGCTCCTCTGCGCAGGGAAGTGCCGTGTGCCTGCGAGGTTCCCGGGTGCCCGCCCCTCCCCTCCAGTGCGAGCGCTTGAGTGCTCGGAGGCCCGTGGGGCCTACCCTGATGCCGAGTCCCCCGAGAGGGATTCCACCAACCCCGCATTTGAATTCACAAGCCCCGAGGGGCTCTTGAGTGGCCACATTGTGTTGCGAGCCCAGAGAGGCTCGTAGGGGGCATTTTGTCGGAAGAGCCCACGAGGCTCACAGAGCCAGATGTTTCTCGAGCCCTGAGAGGCTCCAACGTTGGCTGCATTGCTAAAGAGCCCACGAGGCTCAAGGGGGCATATTGGTTTCTCGAGCCTTGAGACGCTCAGTCCCAGTACCTTTGGTCTCGAGCCAGAGAGGCTCTCCCTTTGCATATTTATTCCTCAGAGCCTGTGAGGCTCCCACGATGCCCCTCATCATCCTCCCCAGCTGCCCAGCAAGTAGTGGGCAGCTGCTACATTTAGGTTTTGGCGCAGTGGCGCAACCTGGACCCTGGACTTTTGATGTAAGTTCTGTGATTTATGCGAAGTGTTCTTTGCTGCACCTCTGAATGTGTTTTTATGCGTCATGTGCCTTGTTCTTACACCTCTGAATGTATTGGTGTTGCATCATGTGTTTTCCTTCCTTACACCGCTGAATGTATGTTATGCATCATGTGTTATGTGCTTACACCCCTACAGGTATTGTGATACTTAGGCGGTTGTTTTTCTTCCTAGTACAGGTGGTGCTAGTGAGGTCCTGGTTACCAGTAGTTACTGGTTGTGTGCTATTTTGTGCTACAGTGATTTTCTGTTATGTACTAAGTGATATTCCAAGGGCGTGGTACTGAGCTCGCCCCCTGACCAGAGTCCCAGGACCAGTGGACTCTATTGTGCCTTCCCTGACAAATTGCTGGGACTTGTCTGATCTCCCTCGGCCACTGGGGCCTCGCTGAAGTGTGTCTTGCTCACTCCCCCCGGCAGCTCGTGCCCGGCCGCCCGTCCAAGCCTCGAGCCGCGCCGCTCTCCCCTGAGCCGCGCCGCTTCGCAGGGCCGCCCGCATCCTGCCTCCCCCTCCTCCTCTGAGTCGCACACATTGGTCACCCCAGACAGACGCTTGTAGCTAGCCGGCCGCCCACTCAAGCCTACTAAGGAGATCACCCGCATTATCCCGCGTAACCAGGACGGAAGGTACTGTCTGATAGGCTCTATGTTCTAAGTTCTAGGCCTATAAGTATTGTATTCTAAGTTCTAAAAGTGCTGATTCCTGACAGTGGTCCAATTGGCCCTGTCTTGTACATATCCCCTGTAAATTCTGCCCGTGCCTGATGGCACATTGTAAAGTGTGTGTTCTTATCTAATGTGTTTTGGTGTAATACAAAGGCTATTTTTATATATAACCTTGTGTGGAGTTTCCTTTGTGGTGGGCCGTGGGTGTTGTTGCTGGGGGTGCGCGCGCAAATACTTAACTCACATCGCCTCCAAGTTTAGCCTTGCTGCTCGCGCCACGTTACCTAGAGGGTGAGCAGGGGTTATCTTGGCGTGTAACTCCCTTACCCTGACTTAGGAGTGGTGGTCTCTGACTGACTTTAGCGCAAGCCCTGGCCAGCCAGGGATCCCATTTCTAACACTTCTCCAAATTGTTTAATATACTTGTGCACTGTATGAGAAACTAGCACATATATCATGGTCATGAATAGGTTAATTGATTTAGCCTTTTACCTTGAACTGGACAGTTCTTTAAAAAAAAAAGAATCACACATTTTATGCCTGCTGCAATTAATTACGTTTCTAAGGGTTTGTAGCAGAGAGATCTGGGTAGAGGACTATTGCGGATCCATTAAGATGGAAGTCTTCCCAATGCCTGGCTGCTAACAGGATTATTTAATTAAGCTGGAAATGGCACACCCTGGTATGGTTGTCCTAGACCTGCCTCCTGAATGGCCCTGCCCAGCTCTATCTGTTCCAATCTGCTTGCTCCAAGTATCCTCCAAAACAAGTGTTGATCATATTGCTGTCTTCTGCACCCTGGAGAACGTATCTAATGTGAACACTGTTTCCCAGGGAGCAGATTTAAGTCTTCCTTATAGGATTACATTTGGCAGCTTTTTCATAACCTCCTCTTGCCTTAAAAAAAACTCTGTTCTTTTGCCATATTATCGTAGACTCTTCAAGATGAAACTCTTTCGCCTAAGTGTTGGATGTCTTTCTTCATCTCGTTTAGGGTCTTGACGGAGCTTGTCAGGTCCCCCGATGCGCAAGTAGCAGCAGTCACGCACTCAAAAGCTCGCAATGTTAAATCCCAACAAACTGTGGGTTCCTGGACCGAGAATATTAGAAAACGGAACCTCAAGATGGCCACCAGCTCAAGCCGCGGTCAGCAATCTAGTGTTTAACTTGCTGTCAGCGGAATCCAGGTGATGTGCGTTATGAGGGAAATCTGCGCACTTCACCGAGGACATTGCCCTGAGAAGAATAGTTTCAGAGTTCGAGTTTGTGAGGAGTTTTATAGTTTAACCCAGCGAAGAAAAAATGTTAGATAGAATTTCCCAATAACCTTTCCCAGTTTGCGCAAGTAACGCGACTGTGCTCGCATAGTCGTACTGACAGAATCCATCACCTAATATTACCGTTGAGTCTCCGTCAGAGAACTACGATAGAAGACGTCAGCGTTAACCAACAACCAGAAAAGCAATTGCAAGGCAGGACTTCGCATTCCTCGTCAACCTTCTGAACCGCAAGTAGAGAATCTGCAAAAGAAAAGAAATAAGTTCAAGATAAGAGTTCACAAAAATAATTATTCTGAATAAAACAAATATCGCTTAATGTATTAAGAATACTTACCAAGTATTGAATGGAGAGTAACCATATTCGAAGAGTCACACAAATTCAATAGTCGTGTAAGGTCCTGAGAGAAAACAGAAGACAGAAATTAGTAGAAATAAATAGGAGGACAGATACAAGATAAACACCAATTAGCAATCAGTAAGTCAGAGCTAGTGAAACTACACCATAAACTCCCTCATAACTGAAGACGTGCCCCCAGCTGTGCAGGCCCAACTTTACTATTTTGAGAGGTATGCCACTGAGCTGGGGCTGCCTTTGCATTCAGCTGCTGATTTAGGAGGTGGTGTAGAGAATAAACAGTTTACTCACTCAAGCTTTCTTCTTCCATCTATTGCTGTTGCCACCTGTTAAGCTTTAGCCACTAGAGTGCAGTAATGGTAAGTGTAGGCTGTGCTACGGTCATTTGCTGGTCTATGCTATAAATACGCTGGGGAACAATGGTAGTCTATGGTAATACATCTAGTTTGGTTACTGCGGTGCCCTTCAACCATCTTATTGGCGCTTTCCTCAGCAAAGGGCTCAGTAATGATATTCAAAGCCATTCACTGGGTGCCTAGGTTTCCCTCTTCCAACTAAAGGGCATCCATCAACTTACTCCCTCCTAAAGTCACCACATCCAGATGGCAAAGTATTACCCCGATCTACCTTATTCTTTTGAGAGTCATGCCTGTCAGAGTGGAAACTTATTGCGTTTCTCTGGGTCTCCATGGTCCATCCCTTTCACCTCTGTAAAGCCCTCCACTGGTGCACTCGATTCACCCTGGGATCCAGGTAGGCTAACACTTCTTTTTCGGCTGCCTCTTTCTTATTTCCCCATTGTCGTGAGTAGAAGTGGATGGGGACCAACAGCAGGTCCTTTGGATGAGAAGTAACTATATGATTATAGACTATCAGTATCTTCTTCTCCACATATTCGGAGGAAGGAGGCCTAGCTCACCCGGATCTTGCAATGCCACTTCTTACTTTCAAGCTCTTTTGGTGAGTCTGCTCTATTCCTTTGCTAGAGCAAGGTATACAGGTTTGTACAAATGCCCTGGATGATGTAACTGCATTTGAAACTGGTGTACAGAGTTTTTGCTGTCCCTGATTACCCACATGGAGAGGCTTAGACCTGTCCATGGTAAATCCAGTGTCCCAAATCTGTACTGCGACCTGAAGAACTCAAAGAGTATGCCCCCTTTATTGACACAGACTACTGTCCATGTCCTGAAAGGTCCAGGAGGCAGGATACAGTCTTTCAAATGTCTCCCTCTCTCACTCGGCATGCCGATTACAAGAATGGGCTAAGCAAATGGCGGATTGCATTTCCAAGAGATAGCAGCCTTCACCTGTGAACTGCTTCCTCTGTTCCATATCCCAGGTTGCCTATTTCAAAGTAAAACAGTTTCCATTGTTTTAAAGTTGAAAATGGATGATTATGAGTAAAATAACGTGCTGCATAAATGCTGCTAAATTTCCATATTTGTGCTGCTAAATTTCCATATTTGTGCTGCTAAATTTCCATATTTGGGCAGCTAAATTTGCTAATACATGCCACAATATCCTGGGGGGGTCTGATTGGTGGATGGAAGCCAATGGGTCTGCCCTAATAATAATTGTACCAACTGAGCAGACACCTGTGATCAGCCTCCCTCTTCCTCACAGACACCAAAAGAATGTACAGGATACTACAATTTACATAAATAACAAAGGAGTAGATTACTTAGAAATCAGAGACAAAAGAATAGCATAAAATAATTAGTAATTTATAAAAGTCCTAAAAAAAACTAAACCAACATTTAAACATTTTTTTTATTTAAAATAAATAATATCAGTCAAAATATTGTTAAATACTGATATTATAGAATTATGTATAACATGTAACTAACAACAACCAAGAAATGTAAAAACAAACTCAACCATCACATAGCATAATTTCAACAAGTAAATAAAACAATTTCACATAAAAACCATAAAATGTTCACACAAACAAAACAATATCACATTTCCCACGGAAAAATAGACAAATAAAACATACTTTTCTGTAGCTGCAGATATTTTTCTGCATCCATGTCATAAAAAATATAAATCAACAAAAAATGGAAACAATATATTTCAAAAAGTAGAGAAAAATTTCTAAATAAAATGAGTTCAATAGGAATCCCTTGAAGCAATCCAAAAGTATCTAGAAACCATAAAAAAAAAAAAGAATTTGAAAAAAAGAGACTCTCCAGGAAACCCAACAAAAAGGATCACAAAGTGAAAATCATTGGTTTATTATTATAAACCAAAAATGATTTCCTGCTAAATAAAAAAGTGAACTCACAATGCCCAAAGGCCCAATAAACACAGGTAAAGTTAGACCATAATCTAAGTTCAGACCAAAAGTCTAACTTTACTATAGTATTCATAAAGGGAATTATGAGCAGGATGTTTATGACTGCAGAGGATCTGCACTTATGACGTAAGTTCCACACTCAGGAGAGAGGTTCTGCACTCAGAGGTAAATCTCCGTCCAGAGTATGCAATCTCCAAACTCAGGCGGAACCTTTGCTCTCATGGTGTAATCTCAACTTTTGGGGTGTAATAGGTGAAATTTCATATACCTGCAGGCATTTAAATCCACATGAAGCCCCTGCTCTAACAACAACATAAAAAGCAGCACACATCCAAGACTTTGGTTTTTCCACACTTCACCTGCAGGCTCTGCCCCTTGACTTGCCATCTGCATGCTAAATGTGAGGAAGAAGAAAACCTTTACTGAGGAGGAGACCCACTTGATAACTAGTTTTGTAGTGGGTAACTTAAAAAAAACGTCATGACTGCCTCCACACATCAGCAGTGCAACAGAGAAGACAGCCCTATGGCAGCAGTTGACTACTACGGTCTACTTCTGACTATTAGGCTACCAGCTCACCCCATGAGAATTGCTCCCATACCATCGGCACCCTGCCCGCAAGTGCTTCCCTCTTATAGGGATATTGATACTCTCTACCGTGAAGAGCCACCGAACTAACCCTGAGCATCCACAATGCCATTCTGGATCTAAAGAGCCTCCTGTACCCAACCAAACTCTCTTTCTCGAATCTCAAGCTCTCGCAGAACTCCCCCCACAATCCCCCCTTACTTCGAGCCCCACCTTCACCCATTACTGCTATCCCTGAGACACCTGCGCCCTGCAAGCAGCTGAGCCACCTCTCGGAGGAGGAATTTCTGGTGCACCTCCTTACCTACAATCCTACCCCTATCATGCCTAGCCCTCTAGACCTCACAGAGGAAGAAGTTTTCGCCCTCCTCTCTAGCTAGGAATTTGCCCGGACAACCCCATGCCCTTCAGACCTGAGACACCCTATCTGCACGGTTGCAGCCATCACCAACAGATCATCCACCCTCCGCAACAGAGAAGTGGTCAATAGCAACCTAGTGCTGGTACCCATCTCTTCCCCTACCAACAACATACACTCCGACCCCATCTATCTGGCCTCCTAATTAACTGCTGCTCAGCAGTAAAGCATACCTTGGATGTCGCCGATCTCATCCTGAGCCAAAAATCGGACTTAGCGATCTTGACGGAATCTTGGCTTAACTTAACGAATCCTCATCGCCCTGCCTAGACCTCTTAGTCCCACCCAATTACAACATCGTACAACTAGACAGGCAATCAAAAAAAAGGAGGAAGAATTGCCTGCATCTATCGCTCTACCCTCCTTGTTACTGAACGTCTGGCTGATACTACAGACTCCTGTGAATACATTGCACTCTCCATTTGCAACAACAACACCCAACTGTGCAGACTACATATCTTTTACCACGCCCCAGGCAAGAATGAAACCCTTCACTGACCACCTCATGGAAATCATCACAGCCAAGGCTTCCCCTAACTCTAATGACATTTTCCTTGGTGATTTCAACTTGCACTGGAACAAACCCAAGGACCCTCTGGTCAATGCCATCAGAGACTTCCTGGCAGACCAAGCCCTTACCCAAGCCTGCACACTCCCTACTCACTCAAACGGCGCCACTCTAGACTGGATCATCGCTAAGGAAGCAGCGGTCAAACTTATCTGTATAGACCCATGTGATTGGTCTGACTACCACGCTATCTCCTTCCTACTGCCCTGCACCCACAAGACATGGACACCACAACCCATAATCCCCAAACGATGGGTTAGAGATACCAAGAACCTATATCACAGGAAATTGGCTGTGCGCTGTGAAACTGACCGCTCACCCCCTTCATCTCACCTCGATCAACAGCCTCACGGAACATTACTCCTGTACCTTATCCGACATTCTCGATGACCTTGCTCCGCTAAACCTCAAAAGAACCCAGATCAAAGACAGGAAACCCTGTTTCAACAAATCCCTCAACAAGGAGAGGAGATCCTTTCGGCGGACAGAACGTAACTGGAAACAGCACCCGTCAGCAGCCCACCTTAAACTTCTCCGCCAGGTCAGAAATGCCCACTAAGAAAATCCTCAACTCGAAAAACAAATTCTTCAGAATAGAACTAGAAAACGCCAAGAATAGACCTTGCAAGCTATTTGACTTGGTCAAACACCAATCCAACAAACTGGCAAAAACCTCCAGAGAAACTCCTAAACCACTAATATCTTGCGAGGAATTCTCCTCCTTCTTCTGAAACAAAATGTCTACCATAGGAATCGAACTTAAATCTGCAAATTTCTCCCTAACTCCGTTGGCTCTACCTCCTCCCTGCGCACTGCCCTCCCAGACTTCACCCAAAAGCCAAGTTCACTGGTTCAACTTTAAAGTCTATGACGAACACTCTGTCTCGAAAATTGTATCCTCCTTAAACACGAACAATCACTTCAATGATCCTCTCCCATCTGACTGCCTAGCTGCCGCCTCTCAGGCAATCATACCTTCCTGGACTACAATAATCAATGCTTCCCTCCTACAGGGATCGATACCTGACTCTCTTAAAGCTGGCCAAGTCACCCCCATCTTAAAAAAATCTACGCTGGATCCTATCTCCCCTGACAACTATAGACCCATATCCAACATCCCACTCCTAGCCAAAGTTCTGGAAAAGTGTTTGCAACAGCAGCTGAGCCTGCACATCACCAACTTCCACTTACTAGACGACTTCCAATCTAGGTTCAGACCTGGACACAGCACTGAAACTACCATCCTCCACATCGTGGATGATGCCCTCCAAGCCCTGGACCAAAGCAAAACCTGTCTCCTTATCCTCCTAGACCTATCCTCGGCCTTCAATACGGTCAACCATGAAACAGTCCTTGAACGCCTCAAACTCAGAATTGGTTTGGATGGCACTGTTATTGAATGGTTTAGGTCCTTCCTCCATAATCCCTCACAGACTCCTACTTAAGAGCAACCTTTCAGCTCCCTCTCTGATCACAGTGGAAGTCCCTCATGGCTCAACGCTGTCCCCTACCCTTTTCAATCTTTACCTGGAACCACTCGGAGAGGTGATACGCACCTCCAATATCTCCCACCACATGTATGCCAATGACACACAGACCTACATTAAAATCTCTTCTCCTAAGGACATTTTCTCCCTGAATGAGGCCTTGAAGATGACTGTTCACTGTCTCACCTCTAACCAGCTCAAACCTAACGCAAAAACAATGTTTTTTTTCTTATCTGCCCACCCAAAACCAATCTAGACATCCAAGAATGGATGAAGGCTATCACAGCCCTAAACTGCCCTCCTACAATTGTGGACTATGCTAAATCCCTTGGAATAACTCTAGACGGCAGCTTGAAAATGCATGGCCTTATCAACTCGATGTCCAAAGCTGACAGATTTCACCGGAGTTACCTAAGAAACCTGAAACCCTACCTCGACACTCCCAACCTAAAAATGGCAACCCAGGCACTAGTCCTCTCCAGAATAGAATACAGATGCTCTACTCTTGCAGGAACTCTCTGGCCCCACTGAAAGCCTGCCTCAACGCCGCCATCAGTCTCCTAACCGGTTCAAAGAAATTCAACCACATCTCTCCACACCTGAAAGCTCTGAACTGGCTTCTTCTTGATGCCAGAATCCAACTTAAGGTAGCCTGCATTACTCACAAGTCTCTATACTCCAATTCCCCTGCATTCCTCACCCAGAAACTTGCGATATCCGGAGGAGCCAGAAACTCCCAGTCTGCCATGGACCTTTTGGTCCAACCAGCTCGCTTCTGAAAAAAAAACCTACAATCGGGCCTTTTCTGGGGCCGCTCTAAGAATATGGAACTCTCTCCTGCCCACCATCAGAAGACTGTTGTCTTTGGCACGCTTCAAAAAGGAGACTAAAATGTTCCCTTATCGGCAAATTCCTCGCCTAACGATTTCATTACAATCTCCTCTACAACCTTTTTCCACTCACCATTACGGCATTATCCTTGACTTTTTCCGAATGAGACCTTCCCAGCCCTTCTGGGCATTCCACTCAGGAGTGGAGACTACTTATTTTATTGTATAATGATTCTACCTGTTTTTATCCCAAATATATCTTGAATTTGAGACTGCTTGTTTTTCCGGTACAATGTACCTAACCCTTTGTATGCCATTGATATCCTCCCCTGCTAAGTCCTTTGTATACCACCCTTCAATCCTGTAATGCGCTCTGATACCCTCACAGGTCTGGTTCATGCTCTATAAAACTTTAAAATGGATAGAAAAATGCATTTGGGAGGATGTTCAGTCCATCACAGATCTCAGAAAGAAGTGGCAGGATGAGAGTAGTTGGGTTTAGAGGTGGTGGCCTGAGCTCTCCTTGGTGGACAACCTGGACCCCGTTTCCAACTCACCCCATTGGAGAAGGGTATCCTCTCCACCATAAATTCACACATGTTGCATGAGCTGCCTGTGAATGATGACCCTAATGTGGTGCCAGGTAATATGTGATGATTGAAACAATTACCTATTTCGAAAAATGTTTATTATAAACTGCAAGTGCAACTATGGAAGCCACTACAAGTATGTTCAAATATTAATGGTGATATTGACTCTCATGTATCTAATTTTGTCTATTTAACTATCACACTACAAATCCCAGAATCCTATGAGATAGAAATGGTAATTTCCAATTTAATATTCACAAACAGTGGTCCATCACTTCTGGGGATGTAATTTTACAATGGTACATGGAACATGAATATATGCATGAATTAGCAATAGACATACTTGTCTAGTAAATGCAATTGAGTACATATATGAAAAGTTCTATATAATCATAATTTTCTGGTATTGTCTGGTGATTTCTTCTTTTTATTTCCACATACAGAGTATATACACTCAATTGAGCAGAGGTCCCTGCACTTACAGAGAGGCAACGTCACGGGCAGAAACCATTTTTGCAGGCTTTTATGACTCAGTGCACTCTGCACCTGTTAACCAATGCTAAAGTGGTTATTCCCTCTCCTTCAAATGTGATACAAATGTTATAAAATTAGACTACATCTAATTGGCACATTCAATTTACTTGTAAGAAGTTAGGAAATGGTACTACTGGGCAGTAGTACTCATTATGCAACCAAGTAATGTAGCAGATTTAAACATGTCTCAGGCCTGCCACTGCCTAACCCTTCCCGTGAAGCAAGAGGGTCAAATCAAGCACGTTCCTAACACACATATGTACACGAACAGACTAATGGGTCTCCTGGTTGTTTCACAATAATCCACTAGGTTCCTTACCTCATACTCATTATGTCTGGACAAGCCTCTATCTGATATATGATGTTAATATTTCGTCTCGCCTAGGTAGAGTATATGTCTTGTTTCAGGCCCATCATCTTCTTTGTTATTGATATGTCATATAATTTTTGTCATACTTGTATTATATGATATCCTTTGTTTCACCTCACAGTCTTGAAAAAGTCTTAGTACTTATCTTCAGTACTGACGAAACATGTGTCGGCTGTCTTTTTGTCAAGTCTACTCCTATGGAATTTTCTGAATAAAGAACATGACAAATTGAACTTTCTTGTTTGTTGGTGATGTCCAACTACTGCTGCTATCGGAGAATCTCTACTTATTGTGAAACAACCAGGAGACCCATTAGTCTGTTCGTGTACATATGTGTGTTAGGAATGTGCTTGATTTGACCCTCTTGCTTCACTTGTATTTTGCCAATCATTGATTGTCATTGAATCTCTCTTGGTAGTGGGGGATAGTGGTCTATGTAGCACTCCGTCTTCGTAACTGAAGATTTATTACTATTCCAGTACTTGTTATACATCCAATTGTCATTAGTGATTGTGCGGTCTTTTCCTTTTGGATACACCACTACCATTTTTCCCTCTCTAGCCTAACCCTTCCCATTGAAATCCCTAAAGTAGGACCTAAGGGATCATAGGGCAGGGTGCATGGTAATTAAAATGTAGAGTATGTGTGTTTAAGTTTTATGTGTCCTGACAGATTTAGGCCCATATCTCTGTACTGATGTAAATATTTGACATTGTTCAGCTTTCTGTCCATCAATTGTTCTTTTTACTTTTTAAAGGTTGGCATTTTCCTGCCCAAAGTTTCTGAAGCCTTTCTATGAGTTATCAGATTCCTGTGCCTATTATTGTGTCCCCCATCAAGGAAGTTCAATTTTCCTAGAGCTGCAGCCTGGTTACATTTCAAGTATCTTGCCCACAACACACAAAGGGATTTAAAAGAAGACCTGCCCTGCCTTGTGTCACAGGAGACAATTTGGAGCCACAAACTGAGGAATTGGGAATCTTTCACAGAACTATACCAGTCCCTATTGTCAACCCAGGCTCCATCGTGGTCAGCCTAACGGTCCCCATGTCTAGCACAAACAGATAACTGTGGGAAAATCTCTCTTTTTATTGACACTATTTTCCCTAAAAATGTCAAATTAAAAATGTATGTTCCTACCAATTTGATTCTGTTCATTTTGGTATCAATTTATG
Source organism: Lissotriton helveticus (assembly GCF_964261635.1). NCBI lineage: Eukaryota > Metazoa > Chordata > Amphibia > Caudata > Salamandridae > Lissotriton > Lissotriton helveticus. The sequence goes on along the minus strand of NC_136064.1, from coordinate 119,118,366 downwards.
CATTATAGTTTACGATATGTTTCTACCTTGGTTTAGGATATTTCTTGTGTTGTGTTTTAACTTTATTATTGTTTGTGTGCTCCATTAATTTTGTTTCCATTGTCTCCAAGTTGAGCCTGGCTACTTTGTGCCAAGTTTCCATAGGATTAAGCACAGTTTAGTTTTACTGACTTGTGGTTCACCCTGACAAAGACTGTGAATGTTGCTTAATTTGTGCTTCTATCTATCCATATCAATAACACAATTTCTTACAGTTGGCATTCATAGTTTAAGTCTGTTGAGTTTACTGGAAAATATGTAGTGCTTTCACTGCACTGGACATATAGGCGAGGAATGTATGATGTTATCCCGTTGTATTTCTCCCTGCAGGGAATCACACTGCGGTTGTTACAACAACCCCGTTGTGAATCCGCATACCATTACTCTGCAAGTCGGAACAACGACTTGCAGAGGGGGGCGCTGGATGTTGGAATAGTATAATTTACTATTCCAACTCCAGTTTGTGGACAAGAGGGAAGGTGTTAGATTTTAAATCCAACACCTCTCCCCCCCTCTGCAAGTCGTTGTTCCGACTTGCGGAGTAATGGTATGCGGGATCACAAAGCAGTTGTTGTAACAACCGCGTTGTAATTACCTGCAGGGAGTAAGATTCATGGTAAACGTTGTTTACCATAGGTAAGCTCTAATTCAAAGTACTGTTTCACTATACCTGGACCTACCGGGCCCAGCAAGGTATCAAACAATCATAAAACAGGCAAACACAGTTTCAGGCTTACACTAAAATATGTAGTGCTTTTACTGTATTATACATATATGTGATACCTGCCTTAACATACAGTGTCACTCTACCTAGTCCAGCAAGTTATCAAACTGAGATGAACCATACACACACAGTGTTTGAACTTGAAGGTCCCAACAAACTAAATTAATTGCTTATGGGATTTCATTTTTCTCTGGTTCTTCTCATAAACCGAACCCAGGGCTATACCTTCCCACCTCAGGCCAAGTTAATTACTCTGTTCCCCACCAAAGGGAAGAAGGGCCTCCCTAGATAACAGGATCAGATATCATAGTTTGACTTTTCCTAAAAAAGGATAGCATTTGGGGTAATCATTATCTGATAATTTACTTGTCAAACTGCACTTGGGCACACTAGAACAATCGAGGAGGTCCTGACTTCTGGACCCTACTTAGTAAGGGTTCTCCTTTGAAGTTTTGGTGGGAAGACATCAGATGTTGATGCCAATTAGGGCAGAGCTGAGGCCCTCAGAGGAGAAAACCTCTTTTGTCACCATTCTGGATCATACCAGATTACTGTGCAGGAGGGAAGAGACTGGGGTGAAGGGATCATATGGCCAAGGTGCCGAGGCCAAAAACATTCCACCCCTACTTATTATCCCTGTACAAGAGAGAGATGGTTGAGAAGACCCTTGTTCTTGGAGAAGATGACAGCAGAAGATTCCCATCGGGATATGGTAACGGCGTGATACCCTGCAATGTTGGACTAAGGACTTTGAATCCTGCTAGACCCAAGGACTAGGATGGGTCTTTCAAGGCCTGTTGTTCTAGCCCAGTTATGCAAAGTAAAGACCTCTAGGGTGAAATATCTATACTCCATTACCCCTGAGTTCCTCAAGAAGGCCATGTGTCTCTGAGGCCTGGGAAGTTCAGGCAGGATGATCTTCTGCCTGCTGGATGCAATGGAACTCTGCAGCAGGAGAAGAGTACCAGGAACCAGGCAGAGACAATGTTCATACACAGCGTTAGCAAATCTAACTTCGCGGCAGAATTCACCCCCTTATAGGCCTGTAAGTAGCCTTTACCACTAGAAGGAAAATATCCAACTATATGCGAATCATCCCAGCGTAGGCTGAGATATGTAGCCATGAAAATTGTCCTTTTAATAATGCAAAGAGGAAAACAAGGAATGAGTGGCGCTCCACCCCATCTCCAGGCCAAAGTGTGGGGTTCAGCATATTTTTAGTTATTTTGTTTCTAGGAGGAGCAGGCATGCCTGGGGCCCCTTCCTTGAATGCAGATTGCCATCAGAAGTCCCATATTTCACAGGATGCTCATATCACCTTATAGGGCCAACCTTTTGAGTGACACTGTACTCTCCATACTTCTCCCAGTTAGGACCGTGCCCCAAAAGTGATTTGTGCTTCTTCCTTTGCTCCATGTCTATGTCACAGAACAGGAGAACAGGACAAGCCTAAATCGAGCCTGGATGACGCGGAATATCGCCGACTCTCTCGCTGGCCGCCAACTGCTGCCACCCTGTAGAACAGCACCTCCCTGTCCTCCTTCGATCAAAGGCCACCTCGCCCGGAACCGCTGGAACCTCTGAGCTGACACAGGACACATACGACAACATAACCAGACCCTCCGATGGATCTGCAACGAGATCACGGAGTGAGGAACTCATACGACGCGATCGAATCCAGCAGCGCCTGACCCGTACATGGCGGCACAGTCAGGACATCTCGATGGGTCCCCACAAATGTAAGCATATCTGGACCAGGCCAAGGCTCTCCAGAAGGCTACGGGCCGGCCCACAAGCCAGGGGACCAGTTCCCTCCCCTCTTGCTGGACCAAATCCTTTCTCCTTTTACACCCTCTTCCCACGCCACCTGGTTCTCCAATAGCAGTCCCAGCAATGGCGGTATAAACATCACGGCCGTCCAGTTAATGAAGTGCTCGGGGTGGCCACCAGAAGTGAGCACGGGGGTGGAAATCAACCTCGCCTTATCCTGGGCTCTGCCGCTTGCCTTTGACTATCACGCAAATACCCATTCCCAAACAACCGGAGCACCTGCTTGGATCCCCCTATCCCGTCTGACTTCAAAATGGTGGTCCACACACGAGCGCATCGGAAATTCTACAGCTATACACAGAGTTTGTGTTAAATAAAGAACATACACCAAAACCTACAAAAAACTTAGTGAACATTACTTTGTGTACCTTGTATTTTGCTGGTTTTGTGTATTTCCTCTCTACTCATCTACCTTCTTCATAATAAAAATACCTGGAGGAATGGTAACATGGTCTCTGTTTTTGGCCTCTTTGACGTGGATGCACATTAAGTATGTTATTGCCAACTTTAATGCTTGCACATTTCCAATAATGACTAAATTCACTATTGTAGAAACTGACTAACCCCAGCACCATAAAAATAAGTTATGTGGTTTAGGTGAGAGGTGATCTACTAGCACTTCTTCACTTGGGGGTTTGACCTACGGTACCTCCCAGATTCACAACATGGCCTTCATGTGGTCTTCCATGGCTGCACAGACTTCTCACCAACTCACAGGTTTGTTCACAAGTGGTTTTCTCCCAGTTCACCTGGACCCAGAGAATTAAAGGCTGAAAGCTGTGCATGAGGTGCCCCTTCATGATAGCAAGATCCAACTTCCTGAAGCGAACTAATCCCGGAAGCCCCCTGGCAGGCATGATCTACACAGTGCTCAAGCTCTGAGCTATAAACACTCAATTCATTACTTCATGGTTGTGTGCTTGCCATTTGTTATGATACTGTATAGTCTATGATTGAAAGGATCATCAGAGTCCTTAACATTCACCAGCTATAATATGGCTTTTTTTGTAGAGCCTTTGTCATGATTGTGGAGTAATGTAGTATGGCTTATAGGTCCTTTGACGACATGAGCTTCGCTGCCACGGGGAGGGTGGTTAGGTCATTCAGTCCTTTTCCACTGATTTTTAGAAAATTATATCCCAGTTTGTATTCCATGGTATTGTAACAATCCTGGCTATATAGTGTTAATGCCTTTTGCCGCTAGTACTGCACCATAGAATACGTTTGTTGAAATAAATATTTTAAACTATACTGCGTTTCAGATTACTCCCATTGTGGACAAGTAAGAGTGAGGGAGCGAAAGAGTGTCTGGCTCCTGCAATTCCGAAGATAAAATGCAGTGTTATCAATCAATAAATCAATCAATCATGACATTTGTATAGCGCGCTACTCACCCGGAGGGTCTCAAGGCACTTGGGGGGAGGAGGGTCCGTTACTGCTCGAACAGCCAGGTCTTGAGTTGCTTCCTGAAGGAGAGTAGGTCTTGGGTAAGACGGAGGTGGATGGGGAGGGAGTTCCACGTCTTGGCTGCCAGGAAGGAGAAGGATCTTCCCCCCATGGTGGCTCTTCGAATGCATGGGACGGCGGCGAGGGAGTGGCTGGTCGACCGTAGCTGGCGGGTGGGCGTGTAGAAGGTCAGGCGGTCGTTGAGGTACTTGGGGCCCAGGTCGTGGAGGGCCTTGTGTGCGTGGATGAGGAGTCTGAACGTGATCCTCTTGCTGACGGGGAGCCAATGCAGGTCTTTCAGGTGTCCGGAGATGTGGCTGTGTCGGGGGATGTCTAGGATGAGTCGTGCGGAGGCGTTCTGGATGCGTTGAAGTCTTTTCTGCAGTTTGGCTGTGGTTCCGGTGTAGAGGGTGCTTCCGTAGTCCAGTCAGCTGGTGACGAGTGCCTGGGTGATCGTCTTTCTGGTTTCGGTGGGGATCCATCGGAATATCTTTCGGAGCATGCGGAGGATGTTGAAACATGATGATGAGATGCCGTTGACTTGTCTGGTCATCGAGACGGAGCAGTCTAGGATGAAGCCCAGGTTGCGTGCGTGGTCCGTTGGTTTGGGTGCGCTGCCCAGGGCGGGGGGCCACCAGGAGTCGTCCCAGGCAGATAGTGATGATCCCAGGATGAGGACTTCCGTCTTGTCTGAGTTCAGCTACAGGCGGCTGGTCTTCATCCTCTCAGCTACGTCTTTCATCCCTTCGTGTAGGTTGGTTCTGGCGGGGGCTGGGTCGCTGGTGAGGGAGAGGATCAGCTGGGTGTCGTCTGCGTAGGAGATGATGCTGAGGTTGTGTTGGCGTGCGATGGCTGCGAGGGGGCTCATGTAGACGTTGAAGAGGGTCGGGCCTTGTGGTACGCCGCAGATGACTTCGTGGCCCCGGATCTGGACGGGGGAGGTGGACTCTCTGGGTTCTTCTGGCGAGGAACGAGGTGATCCAGTCCAGTGCCTTCACCTGGATTCTGACGTTGCTGAGGCGTTGTACTAGGGTGCGGTGGCAGACAGTATCGAACGCTGCGGAGAGGTCCAGGAGGATGAGGGCCGCTGTTTCCCCGTTGTCGAGCAGGGTATGGATGTCGTCAGTGGCTGCGATGAGGACGGTTTCGGTGCTGTGGTTGGCTCGGAAGCCTGACTGTGAGTGGTCAAGGGATCCGTTCGTCTCGAGGAAGGCGGCAAGCTGATTGTTGACTGTCTTCTCGATGACTTTGGCGGGGAAAGGGAGGAGCGAGATGGGGCGGTAGTTCTTGAGGTCGGTGGGGTCTGCCGAGGGTTTCTTCAGGAGGGCGCTAAGTTCGGCATGCTTCCAGCTCTCCGGGAAGGTGGCGGTGTCGAAGGAGCAGTTGATAATGTCCTGGAGTTGGGGTGCGATGAGGGAGTCGGCTTTGTTGAAGACGTGGTGGGGGCATGGGTCGGTTGGCGATCCGGAGTGGATGGTGTTCATCGTGTGGATCGTGTCTTCAGTGCTGACCGGGGCCCAGGCGCGGAGGGTGCTGGTGAGGGGTGTTGGCTGGGTGGTTGGGTGCGTGGTCTGTGGTCCGAAGCTGTTGTGTATGTCTGCGATCTTGCTGTGGAAGAACGAGGCGAGTGAGTCGCAGAGGTCTTGTGAAGGAGTGATGTCGTTGGTTCCGGCGCTGGGGTTGAAGAGCTCTTTGACGATGCTGAAGAGTTCCTTGCTGTTGTGTGCGTTGTTGTCTAGCCGATCCTTGAATGCTGACTTCTTGGTGGTGTGGATCAGCTGGTGGTGTTTGCGGGTGACGTGTTTGAGGGCGGTCATGTTATCTGTAGTCGGGTTTTTTCGCCAGGTTTTCTCGAGGGTATGGCAGTTTTTCTTGGAGTTCTTGAGATCGTCGTTGAACCAGGGGACTTTCTTGCTTCCGGGTCTGTTGGGATGGTTTTTCAGGGGTGCGAGGTCGTCAGCGCAGTTGGTGATCCACTGTGTGAGGTTGTCGGCTGCTTGGGTGGGGTCCGTTGATCTGGCAGGAGGGTTCTTGCTCAGGGATGTGGTGAGCTGGTCGGAGGTGATCCTGTTCCAGCTCCAGCGGGGAGCCTGTTGCGGGTGGTGGTGAGTTGTGGTCCTTCTGTAGGTGAAGTGGACGCAGCTGAGGTCTGTCCAGTGGAGTCCGGTGGCGTGGCTGAAGGAGACTTACTTGCTGGAGGAGAAGACTGGGTCAAGTGTGTGTCCGGCGTAGTGGGTGGGGGTGTTCACTAGTTGCTTGAGTCCGAGGTTGGCGAGGTTGTCTAGTAGGGTAGTGGTGTTGTTGTCGTTGTTGTTCTCCAGGTGGAAGTTGAGGTCCCCTAGGAGGATGTAGTCGGCTGAGGCGAGGGCGTGTGGGCTGATGAAGTCTGTGATGTCTTCGCTGAATTGTGTGCTGGGTCCTGGGGGTCTGTAGATGAGGGTGCCTCTGAGAGTTGTCTTGGGGTCGGTGTGTATCTGGAAATGGAGATGTTCCGCGGCTGTGGGGGTGACGTCGAAGTTGGTTGTGATCCGGATGGTGTTCTTGTGGACGATTGCGATGCCTCCTCCGGTCTGGTTGACGCGGTCCCTCCGGATGATCTTGTAGCCGTCCGGGATGGCTATGGCGATGTCAGGCGCTGAGGAGGCGTTCATCCAGGTTTCCGTGAGGAAGGCGACGTCTGGAGCTGTGGTGTCGAGCAGGTTCCATAGTTCCACGGCGTGTCTGTGGACGGAGCGGGTGTTGAGCAGAATGCACTTCAGGTGGTTGCTGTTGGCGCTCGGCTTGGCGGGTGCTGGTGCGGTGCATGTCCTGATGCAGGTGAACTTGCAGGATTGGCAGGTGAAAGGTCCGTGGGTGCATCCTGGGGTGGCTCGGTGGCAATCCGGGATCCGGCCGGTGTTGAGTGCGTTGAGGGTGGCGGCGTCGTACGTCCGGCGGGTGGGATGGCATCTGCGGGGCTTCCTTGTGTCCACTTGGTGGACACAAATTTGAAATTTACGGCTCATTTCGATAGTAACCAAGTTGAATTCTTAGATATCATTATTAAGCACCAGAATAACAAATTGGCAGTTGATCTCTATGTCAAGCCCACAGCGAGGAATACTCTCTTACATTTTAAAAGCTTTCATCCCCGTTGTCAGAGAGAAAGCATCCCTTTTTCCCAATTCCTCCGGGTGAGAAGGAACTGTTCTAATTTAGCAGACTTTGACCTTCAAGCAAACATCATGCGACAGAAGTTCCTGAATAGAGGCTATCCTCATAGACTAGTCAGGAACTCATACAAACGAGCCCGATACTACGATCGGGATTCATTACTTAGACCTAAGCCACCCCCAGAGAGCAAAAGACTGGTTTGCATAACTAAACATTCCACCTTAGACAATACTGTTCGCCAAATTATAAACTCCAACTGGCATATACTTAACTCCAACCCTACCAACGTCAAAATGGAAAAACCATTGTATGCACATAAAAGGAACAAAAACCTCAAGGATCTGATCGTACATTCTCGTTTCTCCTCCAAAGAGGTCAATTCTGAATTTTCCCAAAGATCAATTGATAATAACTCCCCAATGAAAGGAACTGTTAGATGCTCCTCATGTAAATCATGTAAAAATATCATCTCCGGAGAATCTTTTGTACACAATGGCTGCCATTTTAAAGCTACAGGCTTATGGAATTGTAAAACAGCCAATTGTATATATTTGATCCTTTGTCCCTGCCAACTGGGATATGTTGGCGAGACCTCGAGACAGATACAAATTAGACTCACGGAACACCGCTCAGCCATTCGTACTAACAAAACTGTAGCACCTCTAGTTAAACACTTTAGAGAGCACAATCTTGGCCCAGAGGATTTCAGATGGTGCATCTTAGAGAAAATTAGGCTCCCAGACAGTAAAGGTGGTGAAAAAATTAGGAAGAAAAGAGAGGTGTTCTGGATCTTTTCTTTGGGGACCTTCAAAACAGGATTAAACGCTGAAATCCCGTGGGAGAACGCAATCATATAACATCATGTAACAATATGTAAGTTATGGTTCTGAATTTTGTTACTGCCCCCCACTGATCCCCTCTGATCCCCACTGTAAGTCAACATATATGTTTAACACTTAGTCCATTAGACAAATACTAAGAGAGCTAGATTGTCTTCTGGCCCTTCAAATAAGATAATAGCCTTCAGTCACCCCTTGTTTTTAGCCCATACAATAAATATATTTTACAGATATATGTGAAGGTTGAGTCACATCACTGACTTACCCTAAGTGTAAACATCTGCCGCTTTAGGTATCAAATATCACGCCATAGGTGTAGTAAATAAATGTCGTTTTTTAGTATCAAAACATCACCTCTAATTATATATTTCCTAATTTTGGTACAATTTATTTGTCATTTTCGTATTTGTGACCTCATTGAGACATTCTCTCTCTTGGTTTCTTCATTATAGCACATTGGTTTTGTATCTTTAGAGCTAGACAGTATAGATCAACGTCCTTAAGCCCTTTGGGCGCCATCTTAGAGAAGGTATCTTTCAATCGGGATCTTGACGGAGGATTCGAGATAGTCCTCTTACTCTTTCAACTATATCCAGACCTGATTGCGTTTTTTCTCTTTTCGCGCCCAAATCACTATTTAAAAGTGTTGCCAGTAACAGAGCGTACACTGATCTACCCCGGAGAAGCCGTACCGCTACCCTGCCGCCTGGAACTGCACCATCTTGCAGCCCGAGAAATTTATATTTTAACAAGGTGAGATGTAAGCCCACTTTAATATGCTAGGAACCGTACAACTTTGTCGGATGTGGCTCTTTACGTAAAATATCCTTTTTGTTAAAGATTCGATAGAAGCAGAATACTCATCATTTTTCGGCGAAGTAGTTCCGCAATCCCGCCGTCTGGAACTGCACCATCCTGCAGCCCGTGAAATTTATATTTTAACAAGGTGAGATGTAAGCCCACTCTAAAATATTAGGAACCGTGTACTTCTGTCAGATGTGGCCCTTTACGTAAATATCTTTCTTTAAGGATTTATTAGAAGCGGAATACTTATCACTTTCGGCGAGGCAGTTCCGCAATCCCGCCGTTTGGAACTGCACCACTTTGCAGTCCACGATATTCACACTGTTACAAGGTGAGAATTATGTCCGCTTTAATATTGGCAACTGTCTGAATCTTAAAATGTGGCCCCTTACGAAATGACATTTTTCTTAAAAGATCAGCCAGTAGTGGAATTTACATCTTGTTCCGGCGAAGCAGTCTCACTGATCTATCGCCTTGATCTGAACCCACTTGAAGTCTGCACCACCTCCCTTAAATTAAGGTGACAATTGTCTCCACACTCAAGATATTAAAACTACCCCACCTCACAGATATGACTTTTTATTTACTTCGAGTTCGTTTGATATTTATTTGCAGAAACCCTGAAAAAAGCGGCATTCCAACCCGGTTCTCCAAATGAAACAGCACCATCTTGCTGTTGGCATTTTTGCTTGGTTTTAAAGGTAAATGTTCATCTATTCTCGTAACACTCTGGCGTCTCGAACTATAGGATACGTTGCATTATAAGTTGATGTACACGATCCAAGGTTTAAGATAACACCTAATGCTTGCCATTGCCTAAATTTATATTGTTTCAGCCTCTTTTATGCCCTGGGCATTTTAAGATTCGTCTTGACCACCAGTATTGGAACATAAACAACTGAAAATATAAAGGTAATTTTCCCCCCTTAACAGACAACTTCTAGAAGATTTCTTAGTGTGAATAGTTTAGTATATACCTTAGCAGTAACAATAATAGGTAACTGGTCCTTTGAATCCATTTATCTTTCAACTATAAAAGCAAAACCTTTTTTCCCCCCCCCACCCCCTTTTGTTGGTGTAAATGTAAAGATATGGACTAATTAGCTATATCTTGTTAATCCCAATGGTATCGTATACAGATTGTGTTTGTAATGCCCGATTGAGTTTAAGCTGTTTTCTATTTCGTTCCATCATATAGTCTGTTTTCATTATAAATTTTGTCTATAATTAGATATCATTTTAATAAATGTCTTTGTTATCCGTGAATTTTGGTAAATCCTTCTAATTTATCGAGGAAAATATTAACGTTCTTTTGAGCTATGTAAGTGACTTAATATGTGTATATCCAGGAGTGAGACCAAAATGCATTATGTATGTGTATTGAATATTTGAGTCTCCAATTAGGTAATCACTCAAGATTGATACATATGAACATTAAATGTACCTATAATAAGAGCTCCGTTGAAGTCAAGCTGAGTGCGCACTACTTTCTGTATATATCAGTCTAACATATGACGTTAAGTGACCAATTAAAATGTCTGGACCTTTAGAGGAGATATAGAAATGTTTTAAAAAATTCGCATTGTGTGAGGAACCATTGGATTTTTCAGTAGATAAAGAGACTAAAACTGTTAAAAGACATGTATATGTTGAAATATAATTTTGTTTTTTTATTTTTAAAAAAAATTTTTTTTACAGAATTTAATCAACGGCTCCTGAAGAAGGCAGTTCCCCTACTGCCGAAACGCGCGTCGAGTCAATTGAACTAAATTGTTATAGATGTATCTGGTGTTTTAATTTACATTTTCTGTTTGTATATAATTGTCCAATGAGTTAGGATTTATGCTTTTATTAAGAAGTTTATTGTTTTTCAATGAATGCATTCGAGTTATTGTGTTAAAGAATTGTTTTAACATGTCAATGTCTTATTGTATCATATAGTTTGACTTATTGAATCAGTCTCTATATGATTTTTATTTTTTATGTATGATTAAACATATACGGTGTTTTTTAAATACACACATTATCTCCCGACAATTTTTTCTTTCTATTGGTCCAGCTTGTATGGTCACTTATTTTGTGGATGTCCTAGGATTTTATACTCGCAATGGCATCTGCGGGGGCCAGGGGGTCTGGCGCTGGGCGCGGTCCAGGCGCGGAAGGGCGCAGACGGGCTTGCCTTTGGCGCGCCTTCGGTGCACATTCGGTGCGCCCACTGTGCGTGAACGCTGTGCGTACGTGCGGACTCTGCCATAAATGGCGTGGTGAGGGGGGTGGAGTGGGAGGGAGGAGCAGCTGGGAGGCGGGAGCGGGGTGGCGTGGGGAGGGGATCGGGTACTCGGCAGCAGGGGGGGCGGGGGCCGCAGGGGCGCTGCGGCAGGGAGCGGGGAGGGCGAGGAGACGGCGAGAAGCCCAGGGAGAACCAAGGCAAAACAAAGAGGAACCGAGGAGGAACCAGAAGGGTAGAAAACAAGCTCAGGGACAGAGGCACTGGGAGCGAGCAGGGACAGGCAGGTGGGGGCACAGAACCAAGGCAAAACAAAGAAGCCCAGGGAGAACCAAGGCAAAACAAAGAGGAACCAAGTAGGAACCAGAAGGCTAGAAAACAAGCTCAGGGACAGAGGCACTGGGAGCGAGCAGGGACAGGCAGGTGGGGGCACCGGGCACACTCACGGGGAGGCGCGCGGCGGGTGGAGCGACCGTCACCGACCACAGTCAGGTCAGGTCACAGCTCCCCGTCGCGCTGGCCGCCACTTAAGTAATCCGGAGGGATGTTATGGGTTGTATAATCATTGGCAGCTTTGCTGTTGATGGAGAACAAATGAGACACTCTAGCTAGTCAGTTTGGTATTTTGAGTACTAATGTGGTAGGTCAGTAAATCCCTGTTCACTGATGTCCTGTTTTCCTGTGCATAGTTCTGTATATGTGAAATCCCTGCAACAGTAAAAACATGAAAGTTCAGAACAGAACTTCCTATTTAACTTCTTTGGTGATTTAACAACAAATGCATTTAGGAAAGAGAGCAGTAAGGAGGTAGATGGTTTGAAGAGTCAGGACCAGGGCATACCATAAACAACTGTTTCTTGCACCATATCTCACAATAGGTGATGGCTAAAATTAGAAACCCTACTAAGGTGGCATTACAGGAGTCAAGACATAACCAGTTAACAAATAGCACTTAACTGGATGTTGACATGCAAACAAAGAATTTACCAAACAAACAAATCTGGTTTCTTTTGATCCTTGCCTCACCTTTAGAACCTGGGTATACTCTTTCGATGGATTTATTAGACACATTGTCACATCATGGAGTTTACACCACCATTTTAGTGGTTATATACTATTCCAGCAATATGCATCATTTTAATCCATAGAAATGACTACAAATTATGCTATGACCTTTGCTCAGCTGTTTGTGCACCTAATTCTCAAACACCATAATTTACCCACTGCGATTGTGTCTGATGGGGGTTAACAGTTTGTGTTACATTTTAGTCAGTATTCTGTACTTTACATTAATGTTCACCTTTTGTCTAAATAACCCCCACAATCTAATGGGCAGTATGAAAGTTTGAAACAATCACCTGAATAATTCTAATGCATTTGGATTGTCACTTTTCTTATATAAACCCCCACAATACCTACATCTAACCATTCAGCATGGAACCAGATCCTCTCATGGAGTCTGTTTCTGAGCATCTGTCATCCTCAAGCAAATACAGTAAAGTATCTTTGTGGGCAGGAAAATAAACGGTGTGTGCATCTAATACCCAGCAGTGCAAGCCTGGACATCAACAGACCATGGAATTAAAAGGGCCAATCAATCAATCCGGGGTTTATAAACCACGCTACTCATCTTTGAGGTTCTCAGGGCACTAGGGGGTAGCAGCTCTGGATCATTTGAAGAGCCAGGTCTTGAGGTACTTCCTGAACATGCACAGGGTCGGGGAGCATCTCATGTTTACAGGGAGCTTGTTCCAGCTTTCGCCTGCAATGTAGGAGAAAGCTCTCCCTCCGGTTCTGTTTCTGCAGATGCGGAATACTTCTGCCAGGGCGAGGTCAGCAGAGCTGAGGCTCCTCTTGTGTACATGGAAGGCTACTCTTTCATTGAGGTAATTGGGTCTGATGTTGTTGAGTGATTTGTAGGCATGGGTGAGGAGTTTGAAGGTGACCCTCTTCTCGACAGGGAGACAGTTATGTTATGTTATGTTATATGCATTTTTAGAGCGCTCGATTACCCATATGTGTCCTGGCGCTTAGTACTGGCCTACCTGGAAAGCTAGATAGAATACTACTGTGAGAAAAGTCAGGTTTTCAGACCCTTCCTGAAGATGAGGAGACTTGGAGCGGTTTTAAGGGAGAGGGGGAGCTCATTCCATGCCTTGGCGGCACAACGAGTAAAACTCCTGCCTCCCCAACTTAATTTTTTTGCCATTGTGACATGTATTTGTTCAGCACTGGATGAAGGTGGAGGCCTCGTGGGTGTTGGGTCATGTGCTCATGGCACGGTGTCCCAAGGACGAGTCTGGCTGCAGCATTCTGGAAGGATTGGAGTTTATGTAGAAGAGTTTTGTTGATTCTGGCATAGAGGGCGTTTCTGTAGTCCAGTCTGCTGGTGATGAGTGCATAGGTGATGGTCCTTCTTCAGTCGGGGGGATCCATTTGAAGGTCTTATGGAGGATGTGAAGGCAGTTGGAACTAGTGGAGGCAACGGCGTTGGTCTGGCGGTTCATGGAGAGGGAGTATTCTAGGGATGGTGAGGTTCAGAGCATGGTCTGTGGGGATGGGTGGGCTCCTGAGGGCAGGGGGCACCGGTGTTGTCCTAGCAGAGGTGCAGGGTCATAGGATGAGGTGAAATTCCCTGGCTGCGAAGTTGGTGTCAGTCATGGAGATTTTGTGGTTTTGACGGAGGCTGCTGTTACGGGTCACTTAGATCCCATTTACAATCCATAGGACGTCCAGTTAAAAATGATCTGAACGAAGTTAATGAATAACAATTGATCAATAAAGTGAGAAAAACGTATATGGTCAGCATGGCAACAACAATATATTTTGACATGTTTGATGATAAGCCATCATTTCTACATGATGGTCAAGTCATTAGGGCTTAGCACGGAGTATGTTAAAATATATGCTAATGTTAAGTAGCTCATTGGCTCCTACTTGTGACTTTCTTTAACACCTCTAAATTTGGCATTTTGGCTGCATTGCTAGAGCCTTAGCTTAAATTCAAATAATACAATGAAGACACATACAAAGAAGAGCGGCTGACCCTATAACCTGCTGCAGAATGTTAGTGCAAAACCATGCCTGTTGCTCCAAGGACTCAACCATTGTGGTGTGCTGCTCATCCCACAAGTGTGAGGCCTCCAAGAACTCTGGAGCACCACTAGGCCACCATTAGGAGTCAATCACCATTGAACTCCCTTGGGGTGGAGGAACTATTCCCCTTCAGTCCACAGGCAGCAAACATGTATAGTCTTGTTTACCTGCTTGCTGCTCCCCAGTGACTCCGATGCAGCATCCAAGCAAGAAGAGGTAAATAAACTACGGAGGGAAAGATGTCCCTCACCACAGAGTGTGATGACAGCAGGGCTTTTAAAATACCTGTGTCACTTGAACACCCAGGTTACTGTACCCCCTGCATCCTACACTGAGATGAAGTGTCCAATCCAGACTGCAACTGCTCAATAGCCAAGCAACTGTTGAGGGTATTCAAAACTCCTGACATACACTTTGTGAGTGGTGCAGCTGTCCCAGAATCATCCCTGAAACCTGCCTGCTCCCTATCTCAAAGGCATTTTGATGCACACCACCTGGCTGACCTATCTGCTCAGTATACAGCCCACCCAGCCTGAGTAGCTCTAAACCAGCTGTGCTCCTGTGGACATGAAGCCCCTGCGACATGCTCCCTCGAGAAGAACCCCTCGAGCTTATATTTAAGTTCCCTTGTGCAGAGTGTTTTCAGGTAGCCCCCTTCTACTTAGTATGTTTTCTACCAACAACCTCAGCACAGTGCTCCCAGTCAAATCTGTGAAGCCCTCAAAAATCTGCAGGTGGAACCTTGGACTTCACTTTGCTACTCACCTCAAACCAGAAGGTGAACGGGCAGATCAACTGTATGATTTTAAATGCACTTTCCTATTTTCTCCCATAGACTTCTTGGGTGCGTAATTGAGCACAAGAGTGTGGTATTTTACAGACTTTGAAAGTTCTTAGTCTGAAAAATTATATGAAAATCTATGTTAAAAAATGGTCTCAGATGTATTCTTGGGTATGAGTATCATTTATTGCCTCTGTCGTTACAACAAATGCTTAGCACTACCCATTTATTCTGAAATCCTTTCATCCAGTCTTTCACTGATGCATTATCTTACATTGCAATTTACAATAGCCTCCTTTAACCATCCATCTATCCATCCATCCATTCATCCATCTATCCGTATATCTCTCAAATTATCTTTAACTCTGCTATCCTTTCACCAATCCACCAATCCTCCAAACCACTCACCCACTCAGCCACTCATGCTTTTACCCATCCACCCACCCATCCTGTAACCTACACATCCACCCATCCTTTCAGCCAACCAAGCATGCTTTCACTCTCCCTCCCCTCCATTATTTCATCCATCCAACAATTAACCCACTTATCAATTCATGCTTTCAGCTGCTTGTCCTTTCATCCATTGATCGACCAATCCTTTCACCCAACTGTCCTTTCACCCACTCACCCTTCAGCCCTTTTATCCTACATCCTTTCCCACACTCCCCCATCATCCTTTCTTCCAATAATCCATCAGCCCGTTCACCTACCCATGCTTTCACCCAGTCATGAATCCAGTCATGCATCCATCCTTCTTTTACTTTACAATCAAACCATATTTCCTTCTTCCTTATAGAATTAAGTTTTGGATTTTATTTGCCAAGTTTCAAACAGAAGAAGTATGTCAAGAACTGCGCCCTGCAGATTGGATCTCATGGTTTAAATTTTTTCTTTTACATAGATGGCACACAAGTGGTGTTATATATTTATAATTTCCATACAACTGGCACTTAAAACAACCTCTAGCTGTATATTTAATAATCATCTGAATTTAAACGCTAATAATACTGATTTTCACTGCTGGTGCTTCTCTTTACTGTTGCAAGGATCGTGCTCATACACAGAACTGTGCACAGAGACCTAGGATATCGGTGAATTGTGGTGTGCACAGAAACTCACCCCAGTACCTAGAAAAACCCCAACAAGGTAGCATCAGTGTCCCATTAGCTCTTCGTCCTATATCAAAGCAATCAAACCAGAGCAACAAACTCAGGAATGGTGGGAAGTGAGAACACTCTTTCGTTATACTCTCATACCAGTCCACAACAGGAGTAAAGAAGAGACACAGTAAGGTTAAAATATTTATTTTAACAACGTGATAGCAGGTGCAGAATCTTAGCCAACATAAGCAGACATATGATTAAAAATAATATGGTCAGCATGGTTACAATTCCGTAAAACACAAAAGGAGAAAGCATGATATAATGCTGGTGAAAACAGGTAGTATAGCACCCAGTTATAACACCCTCCCTATATAGGAACTATGTATTATAAACTAAAGAAGGTCTCTTGGGCTTGTTTTGGGGGCCCCTATTACCCTTCTGCTCAGTAAGAGTAAATTACATCTGGATCAGCATAGGCTCTCTGCATCCCTGGAAACATAAATCTTCCAAGTGTGTGAAATCATGGTGAGTGTGTAATAATAAGGGCGCCAAAATCTTAGTTGGCTCACAGCTGCCAAATTGTTGTGTCTAGAAAGCGTTACTCGAACATGCCCAAAAACAGCTACCATGTTTTGATAACCTTGACTGCTTCTGCACTAACTGTGCAGACTAAGGGCACGATGTAAGTCGAAAACAAAAATCTTTTCTCATGTGTAGACCTTCGTGAAGGCTAACTTACATAGACAGCTATGCAGTGTCGTGTGCAAAAGCAGCAAAAGGTAAAATGGCATTTAAACTTGTAATAAGCCATGCTAACATAACATGCACACAAAGCAGACCCCAGGCCATACTACATTACATATGGCTCTCTTCAGCATCCATAACACAGGACCCTAATATTGCGTCTAGGTTCCATCAGTGCCTCTCTTCTAAAACCTCAGATTTGTAAATTAGAGTCCACCTGTGTTTTGTCTCCTAGAGCTATCAAACAAATGCTCTCTCTGCACCCTCAGACTTGTAAGAAAACTATCCTTCATATCCAGGTAGTCACTACATTAAGTTGGGGTCGTACTTCTCTGGGCCCCACTGCTTGACTCCATAAAATCCTCAACTTCCTGTCACGGTCCTTATTGGGCACCTCAAATTGATTTCCTCGCTCATTTTTAAGCCTAAGGTGTTTCCAAGAGGCTGTCGGCTCTTAAAGGCCCCAAACTGATTTGTTTCTCCTATCTCTGTCCAGGTGACTGTACCTATGACAAATACTCAGTTGTTTACCTAGTAGTCATCATTCTCTTGCTGTCTCTGAACCATGATTCCAAATATTCAAGCATCTAAAATAAGGCTCTCTTATTTAAGTGCCCCCCCTATATTTATGACTCAGATACCCTTGTGTTTCTTTGCTTCATAATTGCTGTTGCCAAGTTTCTAATTTAAAACAACTTCAATTGCAGTTAAGAAGAAGCCCACATCAAGATAAAAATGATAATATTGGATGCTTAAATTAGCCTAGACCTCACGCATCCTGAAAAGAGGTAAAATGTGGTCCTACTGCACAGGAAACATTTTTTAAACATGTAGTAAAAACATACTTATTATTATTTGATCATATTAACTGGAAACATGAAGACAAACAAACATAAAAACTGCAGGACGAAACATGATTGGGTGCTAAACTGTAATGCTGAGGCAACAGTTTGCATCAGTTTGCAGTCACTGATTTCTAGATTTCCACTGAAGCCACAGGTTTTACTCCCAAGCCACTATTCCTGTAATTCTTTTTTTAATGTTATACTAGACTAAAGTTTTTTTTATTTCTGAGTAATGCTTCTATGTTTAATCTGTGAACAACTTGATTTGATTAATGGAATAACTTGTCAGTATACTATCATGCATGCACTTACATTCAAGTGTTTGAAAAGCCTTCCTGCACACCTAGCCTAATATGGACACCACTAAGACATTGCAAGATACCTTTTTAGTTTTGTTGATGATCTGGGAAAGCCCATCAAGAATAATAACAACGTCCTTCACACTATTAATCTGGTCACCATTCTAACAATAAATAATCTGTTTGACTAGGATTTGAAAACGTATTGTCCAAAATCAAGATAGAGTGGAACTTCCTGATTTTAAGCTCTTTTTATTCCAAAGGATATCTGTGTTTATGTAGGTTGCTGACCAGTGTTTTAAAGTGAAGCAAGACCAGCAGAATTTTGCTCTGTAAAGTAATCATGCATTTACATTAGTCTGAGAAACCCTGAGCAGGAACAATGGCAGGCAGCTGGGATGTCTCAAGCAGCATAGATTGAGCCATGGTGCTCCTGTTGCTCATGAGATAACCTAGCAGTAGGTTATCCACCTTCATCTCTGAGAATCATCCTCTGATTTTGGGACATGGCAAATGCCATTTTGCCTCACTTAAATTAACCAATGGTAATCAAGTTTAATCCCCATGACAAGGTTACAATGGTGCTGTATGGCCACTGGACAGCCAATCGACTTGTGTTGCTTGCTCTGGCTCATATCCCACAACAGGATCATTGTCTAACTCTCCCAACATTAATGTTTGGGTCCAATTGGACATTAAGACACTTGTAAGGGAGCCAAACCCTTTTTGATGTATCTTATGGTCATTATGGCCAATTGCGGGACAAGCTGCCGGGCGCACACATAGTATTAAATAGTTACTTGTGCTGACCACCAGCACACTGGTAAAGCTTGGCAGAAACTAAGCACCGGAAAAAATAACTAAATATTTACATTAATAGTTAAAACATAATCAGGGTTCCGATACCCCTATGGATTTTTTGTAATTAATAACACTTTTCAAATAAGAAGCAATAGATAACATGGTCAACTCATCATCTAGAATTTGTAATGTTAGGAACCCTGTGCGACATTGTCTCAAGCCCCTGTTTTTTAAAATTGGTTTTAAAAATCTTTTTCTTGGGTCCAAAGAGAACTTACAGAATAAAGTAATATGCTATTAAGATTGTTGCGATATGGCACCACAAGGCGAACACCCACATTTTTGGACCAATCATTAGTTGTAGGGAAGCTTATAAGGCTATGAAAAGACCCCAAATGAAATCGAGTTAGGAGCATCCTATCTTAGCTCCCCGGTACAGAAACTAAATATGGCTGTGTGGCATAACATGATAGCATTATTTGATTGTCCAGTACTGTAGGTTTACCAATCTCCACATAAAGTCTAATGGTTTGTACATGTGCTAGACAAATTGCTTTTAATTCCAGTCTTGAGATTGCAACAATATTGTCAGGACTTTCAAAATATTCAGGGTGGCCGATGTTACTCATGAGCTTTTATATATAATTAAACCACGGGATAGCAGTCAACCTAGACATCAACAAGCAGTCGCTAACAATGTCCCAATTAAAATTTCGGATCCTCAGAGGCCCATACCTTGTGCCATAATAACAACTGTTCAATTTTAATAAGGTCTGTAATATACAACAGGCCTAGTTCCGAATGACAGATAACATTTGCCATGCTTTTAGGGGTAGCAAAACACACAAGATGATGGATGGAATGTTGCACAATGGAAAAACATTCACCCCCAGTCACAGATCTGGGTTTAATCCATCATTATTTTGCTCACCAAGTCACCCCAGTTCAGACATGGCCATATGCAAATCAGTCTGACCCTATGCCTCATGGGAACAGTCCAGCCTGAACTGCCAAGCCATGTCTTCCCTGGACTGGAATCAAGCATCCTAGGACTGGTTTCTGGCTTTCAGCCGTCTTCAGCAAGGATAGGTTGACTCCAGTGGCGTAGTGAGCAAGGGACTCACGTCTGGGCATACCCTTCGCACATAGGGTGAACAGCAAAACACACAAGATGGTGGATGGAATGTTGCACAATGGCAAAACATTCACCCTCAGTCACAGATCTGGATTTAATCCATCGTTATTTTGCTCACCAAGCCACCCCAGTTGAGAATGGCCATATGCAAATCAGTCTTGACCCTGTGCCTCATGGGAACAGTCCAGCCCGAACTGCCAAGCCATGTCTTCCCTGTTACATTGTTCTGCATTCTGTCCATCAACTGTTGTTTTTGCATTTGTCACCCCGAGTGGGCTGGGGATGCTCAGACGTGAGTCCCAGGCTCTCCACACCACTGGAGTCCAGCTATCCTGGCTGAAGACGGCTGGAATGCCAGAAACCGGTCCTAGGATGCTTGATTCCGGTCTGGGAAAGACATGGCTTGGTAGTTCGGACTGGACTGTTCCCATGAGGCACAGGGTCAAGGCTGATTTGCATATGGCCATGTCTGAACTGGGGTGGTGTGGAGTGCAAAAAAACAATGGATTTAGTCCCAGGTCTCTGTACTGGGGTGAATGTATGACATTGTTCTGCATTCTGTCCACCAACTATTGTTTTTGTATGCTTTTAGAGGTAGTCAATAAATATTTGGGAAATGCATTTTCTATTAGCTGTATCAATTGCACATCTGTGTAACCCCCAAATGCCCGCCCTGTACATTGCTGTGGATAGGCACTTAGCTTTATATATTGATATACCTCTGGCACCGGTCTTCTGCCCAGTCTTCTAGCAAAGTTGGACAGTGAGAGTATCACGACACCTAGCACTGATTATACCACATTTCATTATGTCTTTGATATATTCACTTTCAGACCCCTTGAAGACGAACACTGTAAAACTGGTTAAAACTCTCTACAATCCTAGGTGGGTGCGAGCCATGAAACTGCATCATCTGCATAAAGCAGTACGGGCACAGGTTCTTTACTTATAAAAGGGAGATCCCGGCATTGTTTAGTTAAAAATTGTGCTAAATCATTAATATATAAAGTAAAAAGAAATGGGGCGAGCACACAGCTTAGCCTGACTCCTTTACTAATAGGAAATTTGGGTGTGCACTCACCCCGATTTCCAAACCGGACCCTTGCAACAGCGTCACTATACAAGTGTCTCATAAAAAGTATGTAATCAACACCCATTTCCTTTCAAATGCTCCACAATCTGTCATGCCTCACGCAATCCAAAGCGGAGCTCAGATCCATGAACGCTAAACATAATCCTGGTGTCAAGTTGTCACCCACTCGGAACCACGCTGCAGGAGCGACGATATTCCCAACCCGCTACCCCACCCAGACTGCAGAGTGCCAGCTAGTACTCACAACTCACTACAGGCTGGGCCTGGGGAGAGGGAAGGGTAAAAAGAAACAAGGGAAAAGAAATGACTCCGATGGACCCAGGTAACCTCCAGCTCCCTTTAATCTCGATTTCTACAACACACAGACTTCCCACACTGCAGAGGGGAGAAAAGAAACAAGACACAGGTCAACAACCTACACAGCCTACATTCATGCGTAATACAACAACCCCTCCTCTCTTTCTTACCCGTCTTCGGGATTCAGCGATCCAAGAAGTGAGACCTTCACAAAGGGAAACTGAATAGGAGCTGGAATGACTTGAGCCATCCGAAAAGGGAATACCACATGAAATGTCTTCTTTGGGATTTGCGGGGAAAAAAGTCCATAGACTAGAAAAAAAAAACATGATATCCAAGCGTGGCACGATTAAGACTCCTGACACCCGAAAAACCCAAAACTGTGGCCACAAAAATGAGAAAAACAAACACCGACTAACATCCGGTTCGAAAAAAGCACCTCAAAGATCGCACAAAGATGCGAATAGGTAACACAACGCCCGGATGTAACTTCTCCGACGTGTATCTTCGGTCTGTACGCAGCCGCGCACAGACTCTAACTAATCCAAAAGCAAGTCCGAGTACTACTCGCAAGGTTCAAGCTTCCGAATTCCCAGACAAAATGTCACATTAACGCATCCATGGTGCCTCGCAAAATGAAGCCTCGCTTTGCTTCCTCACGAGCGTCCAAATTCGGTCAAGACACCCACTCGGCAGGTAATCCAATGCTGAGGTCACGAAGGGAAAAATCATGTGTACAACGGGACCATCTAGAAACCAAGCAAGGAATGACCCCGCCAGACTCCTTTAAATGACATCACAGGGATAGAACAGGAAGAGGGGCGTGACCATCTGCATGCACATAGAGAGAGGACTGGAAGGACTCGAAACGTAATACAGTACACTGGGTGCCTAAACCACCCGATTCCCAACACCTGGCTTGGCTTGCGTATATTTGCCAATCAGGAGATTTACCTTTAACCCCTGTTCAATGGTCCCCAGACCCTGACGGAAGCCATATTGCAATTTAGAAAGAACACCTTTCTCTTCCGCCCCGGTCTGTAACCTATTTAAGATGATAAGCCCAGTTATTTAAAGAAAGGAGTCAAAAAGGGAGAGCGGCCGATCACAAGTAGGATTATTGCGATCCCCCCTTTTTAAATATTGGGACCACTATAGAATCCGACCAGGATAGAATCAGGCCCTGTTGGCAGCAAGCTTTTAAAACGTGAGTTGTTAGTGAACCCCAGAACAGGAGATTAGATTTATACATGTCTACGGGCACTCTATCCGGACCCGGGGGCTTTGCCTGCAGCGCTATCATTTAACTTCATTCAAGGAGAAACGTAAATCCAGGGGAAATGAGGAGCAATGAGAACCGTTACGATGCTAGCGAGGGTGGTATCTATGAACCGTAAATAACGAGATTAATAGGTGTACGCATTTTCGTTACGCTACTTAGAAGGGTTCGTCTTATTTACAGGTTCTTCAGTTTGAACCCTCGGGTTCCATTTTAGATACGGCATCCATTTTGTTTCTTGCCCTCACGTAGTCAGCGAACAGGCAAATGTCCGCCTCATGACCCTGTGATTCCCGAGACTGGGGGATGACACGGCAGAGACAGATGTCTCCGCAGCTGGGTAATCTTCCCACGTTGGCCTATTGTTTCAGCCTTGCATGCGCTCGGCTCGAATCCTTTGATCTTGGGATTACGCTTCCGATACAACCTCCACACTCCTTCTCCTTCTGTTGTCTGACTTCCTTGCACCTGTTCCTGTCTCTTACTCTCGTCCTTTTACAACTAGAGTGGAATGTGCATAGCAGCAGGATAATGTGCTTTTACAGTTGGGAACCGACAAATGTTACTGTGATTATGTTCCGGGTTTCCGACACCATGAATGAAGCCTTTTAAGTTTATTGTGGGAACTGAGTTGTAACCTTTTGTTCGTTACGTTATTGAATGCTGAAAATGTGTATAAAAGGAGCGACGCACATTTGCAATTTGAAGCAGACTCTTGGAACCTACACTCTGTTGTACTTCCCATGACTTTTGCATCCCTGCAGTAATATACGCTGATCTTTGACGCCGAAGGAAGTGTCCCGTGTCTCTGTCACTTGTGCGCCGAACAGGTATCCTACGAAGGTTTCAGGTGTTGTTCCCTGGCACCGCTGGTTCTTAAAAGTCCAGTCCTTCAGTTGGCGCCCAACGTGGGGCGACATCAGCGGTAACGGTCCAAACCCTGACGATTGCGAGGAACTTCGTGTGAAATCTCTGAGGAAAAGGTGCACCCCGCTTCATCGATCCTGTTGTCGAAATAAGTGGTCCAAAGATTTTTCCCGCGAAGATTCCCGCCTCCTGACGGCTGCAACGGACCGATGCTCTGACTGTTGACCTGTTTTGGTGCCTGGCGTAGTCCTTTGTATGGCGAGACGATAGACGGGCCTTCCTGGTGACGCCATCGAGCTCTCAGTTAAGTATTTGTGGGTCGCTCCCAGTCCTTAGTTGTTGGTGCTTAGTTGTTTGCATGATTCCATTGCATTCGTGGTGCTTAGTTGTTGGTCCTTAGTTGTTATTTGACAGTTGTAATTGCCAAAAACCGAGGGTTTTGTCTTTCACGAAGATTTAGTACTTTGGTAACCCTTGAAGTTTGATACTTGGTTAGTGTGCATGATGCCTAGCCGTAGTGGTTTCATTGGTTTCTTCAAATGTTGCAACAAGGGTTCCCGGTTGGAGGACTCGTGTGCGATACCTCCAGTTGGAACTCCGATATATGAGCTCTATAGTCGACATGGTGTGGGCCCTATTATATATAATGACTGTTCGGTCCGTTATACGAGAAAGGATGGTGTCCTTAGTTGGCCACCACACGGAAGTTTTGGAATGGAGATTTTAGATAATCTAGAAACTAAATTATTTAAGAAGAAAGCTAGGCCAGCTATGTTTGATTCCCTTCGGTTGTGGCGTAAAGAGGCCAAACAGAAAGAAATCAAACAGCTTAAAAAGAATCGTAAAGAAGGTATCGTTCCGATAATGCAAGTTGTACAACAATGTCAGCGAGATAAAGAAGAAAAATAAATAGACGTTTCTACTAGACTACATCACATGAGGATAGACAAATGTTATCCGGTATTATCAACTAGTCTTGATAAGACAGAAGAGGACTCGAAGGAGGATCCTCTGTTAGCGTATTTGATGAAATCGCCACCTCCTTATGCACAGGGTGCTACAGCTCCTGTAGTTCCTCCTGTAGTTCCTCCTGTAGTTCCAGCGGCTGCTGGTCAGCCTGTTGTTGGTCCTGCGTTTGTCCTACCACCTGGTCCTATTCCTACTGCTCCTTTGCCTGTACCCCCTCAGTCAATTGTTCCTGTTACCTCAGCCGTCCCGGCTACCTCTGCTGCCCCTACGTTCACTTCTAATGTTGTTGCTCCTGTTCTTTTTTCTCCCTCTGTTCGTAATCGTATCCCTAATACTGTCACTACTCTTTACTCCCCACTTTCTGGATCGTTATTTCGACCCGATGTCTCTGAAACTCCTCAGAGGTGCAGTCAAATCCCTGGTGGAAGGGAGAGTGCCACGTTGGTAACTATGGCGCGTAGATGGATAAGACACCCTGCTAACTACCCGCCGCGCGTGGTCTTTGATACGTTTTCTCAGTTTAATGAGCCCACTTAGAGATTTGTGTTTGAAGAAATGTGTAACTTTTTGAGAGAAGAATGGTATAATGATGATTTAGATAATGTACCGCCCGATATGACTGAACTTCAGAGCCAATTTTCGAACGGCATGATCGTAGGTGGAGATGTACGACGTGCATTAGAGCGATTATTAGCCTTACGGTGCACAGTGTTTTC
The DNA here is from genome assembly GCF_964261635.1 of Lissotriton helveticus. Taxonomy (NCBI): domain Eukaryota; kingdom Metazoa; phylum Chordata; class Amphibia; order Caudata; family Salamandridae; genus Lissotriton; species Lissotriton helveticus. Next base: position 119,093,279 of record NC_136064.1, on the reverse strand, counting down.
TCGAGTGTCGTTTGATGACGATTCCGATACTCAGAAAACGAACTCTGGTCAGTATCCTATGAGAGAGGTTCCGCCAGTGTACATGCCAGGTGACCCGCAAGCTAATCCTGTGATTCCGCCATACTTTCAGAGAGTTTGGATACACCTCCCATGGAAGCGATCAGAAGTTTTGCAGGTGAAACAATCTTTACCTGATCCACGCAAGAATCCGGCAGGTTATTATAAAGAGTTGTCTCAACTGGTAGACGCTACTGTTATGAATCTTGCGGACATCGACATGCTGTTTGGCAATGTCGTACCACAACCGATTTGGGCGAAAATTCGCCAAGAGAATCATTTAGTTGAGTTAGGTGGTGACTGGGCTACACTAGTAGCGGCAGATGGACGACAAGTTGGTGGGGCTAAGCCTGAGCAGTTGATTACGGATCTGCCTCAGAAAATTATTACGCTTATGAAAACGCTCATGCCAGCGATGAAGGTAAATTGGGACAAATTATCGGCTTGTAAGCAAAAGAAAGACGAGAGTGTCTCCGATTTCTTTACTAGATTTGAGGAGGCATTTGTCGATCATAGTGGTCAGGACATGAGCACCGAAGGTGGTCAACGGTTATTTGTTGATAATGTTGTGTTAAATTTGTTGCCTGAGCTGTGCAACAAATTGAAGAATTCAGAAAGTGCATGGGCTGTTTCAACCACTGCACAGATATTAGCTACGGCTCAATATTATGAGAATAGGGAAAAGGAAGAAAGTGATCATTCAGATAAGAAAACGAAGGAGCTCAAAACAAAGGTTTTGTTACAGCAGGCATATCCTCCACGTTCGAATCAAAATGATTCACAACAGCAGTATCGACCACGAGACCAGTCCACTAGAATGCAGTCACGATCTGACTTCTCCGACTTTAGATCTACGCTTGGGTATAATCAGTGTGCATATTGTAGAAGAGAGGGCCATATAAAATATGATTGTCCAGCTTTGCGTGACCGGCTTAACGGTGTGTCGGCACGAGGGGGTCGTGGTGGTCCTCAACAAGCGCCCCGAGGTAGAGGCCGCGGTGCCCCTCAAAATCAAAATCATGAGCGCCCTCATACCCCATCAGACGCAAATAATTATTTTGACCAACGAAATGCGAGGTCCGATAAATCAGCACAGTATCATGTGGACGATTATTACGTCGAACACGAGATTGATGCAGGTAACCACTACTAGGACAGCCACCGACAGAGAGAGGGAGTAGTATCAGTTCCGGTTGATCAGAGTGGGCCTTACGTCGCAGTTGCTACATCTGGCGTAGTTGAGCCTTTTCTGTTAGACACTGGTGCAACGAAAAGTTCCATCATGCATTCGAAACTCCCTGGCGCACCTTTGTCCGGCTTAACAAATGTTTCCATTGGATTCTCTGGCGCCCCTGTTAGCAATCCTGTCTCTAGCCCTTTGTCCCTTACGATTGGTCCTCATGAGCTAGAGGCCCCATTGATTTTATCTACTGGTTGTGGTGAGAATCTTTTGGGCTTGGATTTGTTAAAACGGTTATATGCGACTTTGTACTGCTCTCCTGCGGGAGTGGAGCTTACATTAGGTCAGAGAGCGATCTCTCCTATGTACTTATCAATTGATAAGTTCCCACCGGAATTGAGTTCCCTTCCTGCGTTGTTATGGGCTACGGGTCCCAATGATGTAGGCTTATTGAACATCCCACCTTATGTGGTTCAGTTGAAATCGAACGTGCGTTTCCCACGTATACCACAGTATCGTATCTCTTTTGATGGTGAGCGAGCACTATTAGCGATCATTTATGACCTGATCGAAAAAGATGTCATTGAAGAAACTCGAGGCAATGTGTGTAATAGTCCTGTGTTACCGATTTTGAAACGCACCGATCCAACTAAACCTCCTGTATACCGCTTTGTAATTGATTTACGAGAAGTAAATAAAATCGTGATTCCCCAGTTTCCTGTGGTGCCTGACATCACGGCTTTGTTGACCCTGATTCCGGCTTCGGCCTCCTGGTTCACGGTAATCGACCTAAAGAATGCTTTCTTTAGTATTCCGATCGCTGAGGAAAGCAGAGACCTATTCGGATTTTCACTGGGTGGTCGCAGTTTTAGATTTAAACGCGCACCACAGGGCTACTGTGAGAGTCCATCGATCTATAGCCAAGCAGCTTGATGCATTTGTGTTGCCGACAGGCGCAGCCTTAGTTCAATACGTTGACGACCTATTAGTGGCAGCTGATACAGAAGCTATTTGCAAAACCGCTACAGTATCATTGTTGCAGCACCTATGTGACTTACATCACAAGGTGTCACCTTCTAAGCTACAATATTGTTGTCAAGAAGTAACCTACTTAGGTCACTTACTGTCAAAGGATGGGAGAAGGTTGACCCCAGAGAGAATTGCAGCGATTGCTCGAATGACTGTGCCAAAGACTCAGAGAGATGTACGTGCCTTTCTAGGTATTACGTCATACTGCAGACAATGGATTCCAAATTTTTCATTGTCGGCGAAACCATTGATAGCCCTTACGTGCAAGGATGTTTCATCTCCTTTGCCATGGACTGAAGAGTGTCAGAAAAGTTTTTCTGAATTGCGTGATGCGTTGTGTTTGGCTCCTGTGTTGGGTACTCCTGATTACAATAAGCCGTTCACACTTTATGTTCACGAGAGGGATGGTTGTGCGTTGAGTGTGCTGACACAACAATTTGGCGACAAACAGCGTCCATGCGCATATTTTTCTTCGACCTTAGACCCCGTAGCTAGAGCCTTGCCGAGTTGTTTGAGAGCAACAGCGGCAGCTGCGGCGTCCATTCGACAGTCCGCAGGTCTGGTCATGGATAATATGCTCACGGTGATGGTCCCGCATGCAGTCGACACTCTCTTGAACCGAACGAAAACTCAACATTTGACGAGCGCAAGGTTGTCTGGATATGAGTTGACGTTATTGGCAAGTCACATACGGATAAATTGGTGTAATGTGTTGAATCCAGCAACGTTGTTGCCGATCGACATGGAATTAAGTGATGTAACACCACATGATTGCTATTTGAGAACTGAAGAAGAGACGAAGGGTCGTATTGACCTGAAAAACACTCCATTTGTAGATCCCGATGGTACCTTGTATGTGGATGGTTCATGTTTTAAGTTACCAAATGGTGATGTGACGACTGCGTATGCTGTAGTAACATTGAGTACGGTTGTGGAATCTGCAAGATTGAGTCAGAATTCGGCCCAAGCGGCTGAGTTGATCGCCTTGACGAGAGCGTGTGTGTTATCCAGAGGGAAGCGGGTGAATGTGTTTACAGACAGCCAGTATGCTTTTTGTGTGGCGCATAGTTTTGGTCGATTGTGGAGAGAAAGAGGATTTTTGACGTCGCATGGTACGAAGATTCAACACGGACAGCTTGTGAATGACCTTTTGGACGCACTTACATTGCCTAAAGAGGTGGCAATAATCAAATGTAGTGCGCATCGGAAGGTGACGGATGATGTTGGCCGCGGTAATGCGTTTGCGGATGAGATTGCGAAGGAGACGGCTAGAGATCTGACAAATCGAATGTACGTTGCGAGTTCAGTAAGATGGCCAGCGGAGACTAGTATGTGTGAGGACACAGTTGAGAGTGTGAAGAAGATACAGAATGAAGCTACTGAGATGGAAAAGACTCAGTGGAAAGAGAGTACGGGAAAGTTAGACGAGAATGGATGTTGGGTTGATTTGTCAGAAAAGCAGAGATGGATGTTACCAGATGCATACGTGCTTGCTGTTGTTACTATGGCTCATGGTACATCACACATTAGTACGAAAGGCATATGTAAGTTGCTGTCGCCCGTGTGGAAGAATGATGGAATTACTAAATGTGCCGAGAGAGTGGTTAAAAATTGCATGGTATGTTTGATGTATAATCCTGGCAAGGGCACCCCCACTCCACGTGGTCATTTTGCTCCTCCCACATGTCCCTTTGAAATTATTCAGTTAGACTTTATCTACATGGAGAGATGCAATAATTTGAAGTTCGTTTTGGTTGTAGTTTGTGCGTTCTCCAGATGGATTGAGGCTTACCCCCTAAAGGATAATACTGCCCTGTCCACAGCACAGGTCCTACTCAAAGAGTATTTCCCCAGGTATGGAATGCCACGGATTGTATGGTCAGATAACGGAAGTGAGTTTGTGGGAAGTGTAATGAAGAGTGTATGTCGTGGTCTTGGCATAAATCAGAAATTTCATAGTGCTAATCATCCTCAGTCTGCGGGTTTAGTGGAAAGATATAATGGCACTCTGAAACTGAAACTTGCCAAAATCCAGGCAACGACTGGTCTATCATGGCCCGACGCTTTGCCTTTAGCTCTCTTATCGACCAGAGCGACTGTGCACTCTCGAGTAGGGCTCAGCCCATATGAGATTGTGTTCGGCCGTCCTGCGAACATTTGGGGAGTTCCGAGGCCTAAAGAATTTGACAGACTTGAATATCCAATGTTAATTGACTATCTCTATGATCTGACTGCTAAATTGAGTTTGATTCATCAACAGGTCTTTGAGGCTCTACCGACACAAACAGAGGGTCCTGGTCATCGGCTCCAACCCGGTGATTGGGTTCTTACCCGCAACTTTGGACGAAAACGAAATCTTGAGCCAAGGTTCGTGGGACCTTACCAGGTGTTGCTGGCAACGAGGACTGCGGTTCGGCTGGAAGGGAGAAAACACTGGGTGCATGCCACCCACACCAAGAAAATTCCGCTCCCATTGCCAGCAGATAGTTGGATCAGAAAAGGATTCGGCTCGTCTGAAACTCACGTCCCTCTAAGTTACGTGCCGTTTAGTGACGCACAGCTTGTAGGAGATAACACAGTAAGACCCGACACCCCTGTTGAACCATCCGAAGTTAACCCTCTTTCAGCAACATTGGAGAATTCAAGTTCTGAACAATTGCGTGGACAATCGAACACTCCTTTGCCGCCTGATCCACTGTTTGAAGAGCAGACTCGCCCCGGAAGAAGTCGATACTTTCTTCGACCGCGCTAACAGACTAATAAACTTTTTTTTATTTTTTCGAATTTACATCACCTCTATTGTTGCCATAAAATTGTGGACATTACATATATACATATATATATATATTGTGTACCTTTTTCCTTACAGCTAGGAGGCGTATATTGATTAAAAACCTTTTCATCTGGGTTAACCGTAAGGCCGTGCGGGTACTTCCTCCTGTTTAGCAGGTATCTGACACTAGGTCGATTACTTTTGTCGATATCTGGGAACTCCTGGGGATTGATAATCGCTACTCAGAACGAAGTGCGTCAAGAACGTCACGGACGGTTTTAGAAGATGAAGTCTTCTAAGCTGTTGGAAATTGAGAAAATGGTGGCGCAAAGATCAAAATTGCACAAGACATTTCGAAAAAAATGTTTTTTGTTACAGGTTTTTATGTTGTTCCTAACTGTTTCTATGCTGCTGGTGGGTGGAGTATATTTTGGTTTTCAATCATTGCTGCCTTCTACTTTACCTACTCCTCCTTCTCATGATTTGAGTTCTGTTTCCACTATGTCTCCACATTCCTTTCATCTTCTGCCCCAACATGAACAGGTCAGACGTGCGGAATTTATGAACAATTCTTTTGTTCAACTTCTACATCAGCATCAGTTGGTGATGAACACTACCAATTGTTGGGTATGTGGGTTAATGCCACATACCATGGATAAGGGTATTCCGTATTTTGTCCTTCCTTATAGCCCCCAGGGGTCAGCTCGAGCATTCCAGACCATGTTCCGTAGTGCATTAGATTCCTACCCCCATCGAGAGCCTCGCTCTGCAGACCTTGGTCCTGGCCCGTACCACAAGTCTTTGGCGATAGCAATTGCAGATTTAAATAGAGATATTTTTGACGCAACACTTATCCCAGAGGAAGAGGTGCGAGCTTATAAGGATCTGAGTGAGGTCGAGTATAGTACATCAGTGAAAAATAGGCAGTTTAAAAGCTCATCTCCGATCTGGATCGTACCTCATCTCGGTCATTTCTGTCTGCAAGGTCTTGGTCGCAATCCGAGAGCTCAACTTGGGAAGAGTGCTTGTGTTGATACTTACGTTTTACCAATGCTCTCTTCCCCTGTCTTTCTGACTGCCAAGGGTACCTATTTTGTATGTTATGATCGCGCATATACGTGGTTACCTCATGACTTCTCGGGTACCTTCTATATCGCGAATCTTTTGCCTCCAACTTTCACTGTTGCCTCAGATTATCACAAAACTAGAGTTGTGAGAGGTGTCATTAGTAAAGAAGATACTGCCGGTCAAGAAGCAGGAGATTTCTTTAAGGGTTTCCTACCGTTTTGGGGTCCTATGGTCAATAGCAGGAATCTGAGACAGTTAACTCGTGTAGTGGAAGCAACTGCTAACATAACTGCAAGCGCCCTTGGTAATCTGACAGCAGAGCTTCAAGCGGATAGGCTTATGACGCTGCAGAACCGTATGGTTCTAGACATAGTACTAGCAGACAGAGGTGGTGTGTGCAAGGTCATCCATTCGAGCTGCTGCATTTTCATACCTGATAACGCTCCAATGGTTTATCAAGCCATCTCGAAGTTGCATAAAATCTCAGAGTCCATACACGTGGACGAGGGAGATTGGACGCTTCTAGGATGGTTTTGGGGTCAGATGTCAAATTGGGGTTGGAAAATTCTGATGATTATAGGGGTTGTTGTGACGTTTCTGTTCACGTGTTGTCTTTGTGTGCAGTGTGGTCCTGCCTTATGTGGCCTTTGTGCTACAACGTGTATAAGAAGGCCATCTGTTACCGGCGAGACATTGATGAATAAGATGATGTTCCAGCAACACTTGAATGATCTGATGAATATCGAAATTGATTATGATTCCGACTAGTGCTTGCCTACATGAGGGCAAAAGGAGCGTCTGAGGAGCAATGAGAACCGTTACGATGCTAGCGAGGGTGGTATCTATGAACCGTAAATAACGAGATTAATAGGTGTACGCATTTTCGTTACGCTACTTAGAAGGGTTCGTCTTATTTACAGGTTCTTCAGTTTGAACCCTTGGGTTCCATTTTAGATACAGCATCCATTTTGTTTCTTGCCCTCACGTAGTCAGCGAACAGGCAAATGTCCGCCTCATGACTGGGGGATGACACGGCAGAGACAGATGTCTCCGCAGCTGGGTAATCTTCCCACGTTGGCCTATTGTTTCAGCCTTGCATGCGCTCGGCTCGAATCCTTTGATCCTGGGATTACGCTTCCGATACAACCTCCACACTCCTTCTCCTTCTGTTGTCTGACTTCCTTGCACCTGTTCCTGTCTCTTACTCTCGTCCTTTTACAACTAGAGTGGAATGTGCATAGCAGCAGGATAATGTGCTTTTACAGTTGGGAACCGACAAATGTTACTGTGATTATGTTCCGGGTTTCCGACACCATGAATGAAGCCTTTTAAGTTTATTGTGGGAACTGAGTTGTAACCTTTTGTTCATTACGTTATTGAATGCTGAAAATGTGTATGAAAGGAGCGACGCACATTTGCAATTTGAAGCAGACTCTTGGAACCTACACTCTGTTGTACTTCCCATGACTTTTGCATCCCTGCAGTAATAAACGCTGATCTTTGACGCCGAAGGAAGTGTCCCGTGTCTCTGTCACTTGTGCGCCGGACAGGTATCCTACGAAGGTTTCAGGTGTTGTTCCCTGGCACCGCTGGTTCTTAAAAGTCCAGTCCTTCAGAAACATACAGCTGTGTTCAGGCAGCAAGGAGGGATCCTGTTCCACATGGGCCCAGTCTCGCTTCTCGTCGTTGTATAAATTAGTAAAATGTTCTACCCATGTTCCTTCACTAATATCTATATCTATGGAAGTTAGATCTCTTGGAGCTAATAGGGGCGCATTAACCACCTTCCAGAAGCTATAATTATCCCTCAGCACACAGGCGTCATGCTGAGCCTGCCATGCCTGGGCTCTTCATCTCTTTTTGTGTGTAGTAAGCACCATTTTATAGGTATATAAATCTTCTTTCACTGTCCTGCCTATGTTGCACTCTCTTTAAAAAAGCTATCCATGTTTCATCTGCTGTCTGTCCTTGATATTCACTGTTAATAACTTCTTTTTCTCCTTCATAATAATACCAAATTAGTTTACAACCTCAATATTGGTGGCAAACTCATCAAGGCAGACAACCACAGCCTTATTGCACTTGAATATTAGTTTATTAAAGAATGCTGTCGGATCTATTTTCTCCCAGCTCAGAGAATATCCATTTAATCTAGTAAGTGAAATTTCAAAAGGGTATTGTTCCACTGGGGGCTTCTTACTTGACACAGTGCTTACAAACAAGATAGATAAACGTATTGGAATTGGGTGAGTTTCAAAATTACACACCCTGCTTGAGTGGATCTTTGTAACTAAAATAAAATCAATTATAGAACCGGATCCTCTGCCATTAAATGTACTCTTGAATGGGACTATTGGGGAACAAAGTCCATTGGTGAACTCTAAGTCAAATTGATAAACAATAGTTTTAAACAAATCTGTTGTTGCTGTGTGTTGGAATTGGGCGTGTTCGACATTTCTTTCCACACTTGAACCACAGATCCCCCTCATATCATATTGGCATACAACATGATTAAAATCCCCGCCCAAAATAATGCTCAAATCTTCCATTGAGATATACTGTATATAGGAGATATATTTCCGTAGTTCGCTCAGTACACCATATAGCTGCTCTTTGGGGATATTATTATAAAAATGTACGAGGGCCAGTGAGTGCTTCTTATACATATACAATAATACAATATGATCAAATCTATTTGAAACTGTAAAATCTATCTTATTAACAGTAATACAATTAGAGACATAGCTACACAGCCCCCCTTGTTTCTACCACAAACCGAGCTAACCGCCGGAGTGTGGTAGGTTTTATAACCATTTATGTGCAACTCGTTCTTTAACCAGGTCACTTGCAGGCACAATATTGAAAAATCTTCTACAAAAGTAACCCATTGTGGATCTCATGCTTTCTGGAGAAACCCAGGATTGTTCCAAAATAAGATGTTACATTCAGGCAAATCTATTTCTACATGAATCCTCTGGGTCGCTGCCTTTATATTACATATAGTGTCAATCTCATTTATAGACCGACCCATTCCCTCAGGAGTTGATGGAAAAGACCCCTTTGTTGCAGAGGGCCCTAATCCTGAGATTGAACTTGTTAAATCATCATCAGAGATACCAGATACACTGGTTGAGGCTGGCACTAAACCCCTCCCGTTTGTTCACATGGTAGCTCCTGATCTCTCGGTCAATCAATGTCCTCAAGTGTAGGGAGGATCTCAAAACGGTTACGACCTGTATGGTATAATAATAGGTGGAACCACCCTGGGGGGCCAAAATAGGGTTTCTATTTTGGAGGACCACCTGTGGTTGATATAAATACCCAAAGGCAGAACATTGATGTCCTCATGTGATATATTTGTGTTTCCAACTCTAGATAAAATAGCCTGTATCACGTGCAGATCACTAAATGTTAGCACTATGCAGCCGCCTACTAGCACCTTATTATCATATCCAACCCAGGTGACCTGTCTAGCCATTTTGAATTTAGCAAATAAGGCTTTGGTTTGGCCAGTTTTTAAGCATAGCCAAAGTAGTGATTTATTCCTCAAAGCTTCCCAAGTTTCATTATTCTTTGCTTCTAACGCCGGTACGGTGGCCTGGATGATTGTAAATGCTTTCCATTGAACTTTATATATCTTCAGGAGGGATTAACAATAGCGCTATCTTTGTTTTTGAGTTGTACATAAGCTGGGCATTCCGGGTGCCTGGAGAAGAGTGAACACAAGCTCTGCAGAAAGACAACTACTTTTTCTCAGTTGTTGCAGATGTTGCTGTGATGTCTAAATTAAATCATATTATATGTTGTAGGGTTTATTGCCGGAGGTTCAGTAGTTGCCGTAGACAATGTGTTTGTAATGTGTACATTTTAAAATCTGTGTGCCTATCAGGGTATGAAGGAAATGGGTGCTGGCAGTCCACTTGCAGATCACAACATGACATTTGTTATTTCTATTTTTACTTGAAATAGTTCAAACCTGTTAATGAGCAGTTGAAAGTGATCCTCCACATTCGGCTTTGGCAATTTTCAGCAAGTCCCAGCAGTGCTATCTGTGTTATAGGGTTGTTCCCAAGCTATGCGTTAATAGTGTCTGGAGACTATCGGGCACATGCGCTGTAAAAAACAGATAACTTTTCTCCGGTGTTTCATATATTGCTGCACAGCCTAAATGTAATCTTCTTATATGGGTGCCTATCAGATTAAGATGAAGATGGGTGCCAGGCTGTCCACCTGAAGTTTTCTACATCAACTCTGCTGCATTCTCAGTTTCTTCTCACAAAGACCCCTTGAATATGAAAACCACCCTTAGAAAGTCTGAACCCAGCAATGGGGTCACATTGTCCACTCAGGCATGCTAATGCAGTCCTAAATTGTGATAGTTCTATTTTTCATTTTACTTTAAATACTTCAAGCATGGTGGACATGGGGGCCGCTGTTGGGCTACAGAGGTGGGTAAAGATACAGCAGCAGTGATGGCAGGAGAACGGGCCTTGGATGTTGCTCAACATTGAGATCTGGCAGTTATTTCTGTATATGGGCCTGAGAGCATGGAGGGTGCTGGGGACGTAATGGCAGGGGGCCAGGGGTCCAGGGTCCCTAGTAATCATCATGGTCGGGTCTTTGGCAGGCCAGCGAAGTGGCCACACATCGGACGCCATTAAGTAGGGGTTGGGGAGGGAGATCAACTGCGAGCTGGGAGCGACATGCTGGGGAGTTGTGGTCACAGAGGCAGTAGCTGTGAGGAAGGCAGGAAGAGGGGGCAAGCTGAGAAAAAAGGGAAAAGAGAAAGCAGCAAAGAAAGAGAAACTAGGCAAAAGAAAGAGAAATGGGCAAAATAAAGGACAAAAGAGGCAAGGAAAAGAGAAAAGAGGCAAATAAAAGAGAAAAGAGGCGAGGGAGAACTGAGGACACAGAGCAGAGGAGCAGGGTGCTCTTCTACTAGACCACCAGGGATAAGGTGCAAGCAGAGGCCTGCGGGTGGAAGAAGACCTTGAACACATATGTGTAAGTAGCTCTGGATCAAGGGCAGACCCTTAATCATAGAGCAGTGTCACTGACCAGGAAGATCCTGCACTGAGTTGGTGTTGCTTTGCCATCATCTGCCCCACCAGGTTTGAGATCAATTAATGATATAAAATATATTAAGACACATCTCAATAAATCACTCAGCCCAGGGGAAGATGGTTAGGGGTTTGATGAATGGATGTGAAAGGGGATTTTAGGGAAGGTGTGACAAAGACAACTAATACACAAAGACAACTATTTATCTGGGCAATGAGCAACCAACCATCATCCATCTGTAACGGGAGGAAAAGGGAATGAAGAAATGGGTACAGGTAAGGTAACTTAAATGCAATGCAAACCAAACAGGCTATATACCTTATAGAACCCCAAGGTGCATTCAGCATATATCTAAATGTTCTGTCACAGAGGGTTGAAAAATAGCAAATACAATACATATTATGTAGGAGTGAAGCAAACAACACACACAGTTCTAATAAATTGATTATAAAATGAAAAAGGATACTTTATTGCCAAATTGAGAAGTGCATCTGCATTCTTCTTAGACTGTCTGTCAATCTTGGGTGCCTGGCTGATGTGATCAGGAAGGGTAAGTGTGAGGGTTGTGGTACTTTTTCCTTTTTGTAAAGGAGAAGAGCAGGCCTGCGGGTTGCAAACCAGAAATGATATTGTAGAATCAAGGAGAAGGACAGAAGGCAAACATCATAAGGAGTGCCAAAAGGACTCATAGGCAACACAAGAGAGACAAATAGTCCTTTTTGCGATCATTCATTTGATGACTGATGTGCGATCAAGTAGATGAGAGCAAATTTACAAAAACTAACAATCACACACAAATGGCCGTATGTATCTCAAACTAGAAACTATCATGTTCATAATTTCAACACCATAAGAATAATAAGAATAATAGTAATACTAATAATGATATTATGAATCCTAACAGCATGTGCATAATGTGATGAACATGATCACTTGTCTGTCTCCAGTTCCCTACAACAACAGTCTCCCCACCCAACCACCATGGTTTCAAATTTGATTTGAGCCAGTCAGTAGCACACAACTAGCAATATTGCAAGTTCAAAATCAAGTAAAATCAATGCACCTCTCACTCCTCACCACCACTCCACAGAGTTGGGTAGGCTCCTTTAAAGTCATCACCAAATCGGTTGGTTTCAGTGAAGCGGATAACTTCCTTCTTCTTGTGGAACTTTTTGAAGTAGACATTACACCCTGAATCCTTCCATCATCCTCCAGAATCTGAGTAACATATCCAGCTGTATCAACTGAGTCCTGACTCAGATGTGATATATCGATCTTCAGTACAATGCTGTTGATGAACAACAAGAGAAAAAATTAGTTATTCTTCATGTAGACTAGATTTGCATTTGTAAGCTAAAGGGACTGGTCGGTCATTGAGGAGTGTAAAGCAGACAACCAAGCAGTGTGGACCCAGCTGTTAGACCACCAACACTGTAAAGCATACAGTTAAGCAAACACCCAGTGTCACTGCCTCCTACTGAATGTATCATCTCAACACACTCACAAAAAACAATCATTTAGTGTGCAATGCAAGACAATTACCTGTTCTAATTCAAGCATGGTCACTGTGGTACATTGCTGATCCATTGTTTCACGAAACAGACATTGGCCAGTCTTGTAAATGAAATAATGTGGGGCAGTCTGGCTAGGGGAATACACTAAGAAAAGATAGATAGGCACGGGATAGAGGCAGGCACAAATTTATATCTCCAATATCCTTGGGGAACAATTGGGGATTGGTGGAGTAAGGATTCTTCATTACAGACCAGTGCAACTCAAATCTGGCAATGAAATGTGTCTAAAATGGTGGGGATACATTAGTCAGCTACACAAACAGATAAAGTAAAATAATATTCCCCTAGCGATATCATTTTTTGTGTCAAAGCAGTTTGCAATAGGGAGACAAAATTCTATGGTTGGTTACCCCGGACTACTAGTCAGGGAAATAGTCATTGCACTCAAACTCAGGTGGTTCTCCCACAAGTAGGTCAGCTAACACACTACTATCATGAACTGAGTTTGACAAGTCACCCTCATCCTCCTCCTGTCGTACTTCAGGTATAGTGTAATCCTTTGTTATAAAGTGTTGATTCATTTTGACCAAATTTCCTCATCCTCCTCCTGTCGTACTTCAGGTATGGTGTAATCCTTTGATATAAAGTGCTGATTCATTTTGAGCAGGGTTAATCTCTCCACATTATGTGACACCTGCACAAGCAGCACTGAAAACTTGCTCAGCAGACACACTGACTACCGTGCATGCCAGTTCGTTTTTTGTCACCCTGCTGAGCACTGGCCATTGGCACTTCTTCGCATATCAATACATCAATTGGTTTTGATCAAGATTGACCTCTGGTGGGTCATCCAGCTAGGCTTGGACCACCCTCTCAATAGCCATTGATGCTCCACCTTGCTTGACCTCTTTTGCCTTTGCCAATGCACTGAACTTAAACCCTGTCTTTAGAAACCAATCATATGCAGAATTTGGGGCTGAAACTCTAGTTCCTGTTGTTACTGTTGTTCTTGTTAGTTTGTGGCTGCTGTGAGCCAAAATCACTGCCCTCAAGCTCTGAAGTTCAAGTCTCCACTGCAGAACTTGTACCCTGAAGGTTTGGCCCTCTGATTTACAGACATTCTTTTTCTAAGCCCCTAGCTTGCTCAGCAATCCACATATTGTAGTTTGAACTATCCTGTCTGAAAAAGGAATGAGAGTGGCCATTAAATGTTTGTACCCTGGATCAAGAATTGTGGCATTGATGTAATGTTTGGAGGACAAAATGTCTCTTTGCACCATTGTATTAACAAAAGATTGAGCTCTTCACCAACTCATATGTATCTTTTTTTTGTTAACGCCTGTCTATATTTCAGACACCTCCTTTAGCTATTCCTGTAGCATATGCAACAACAGATTAGCTTGACCCATGGTACTGTCCTTCTTGCTGTCTTCCACTGTGAAAACCTCTAAAGGAAATTTTATACAATGTGGCACATTCTTGCGTTGTTGTGGCAGCCTAGCGCCACCGCAGGCTGGGTGCCTGTGTTGTAGGCATTCATTTGAAGTCAATAAATGTCACCCAAAGTAGCTTTGTATGGCTCCATAAGTCTGACTTAGAGGTTTGTGTCACACCTCTACCACTTTGTGTGTGCAAGCAAGACGCCAAGCTCTCATAAAAATACCCATAATGTTCAATTAAAAAAAGGTGTACAGGTTTGCCATTCCAAAACTAACCTTTTTATTTTATAGTGTTTTATCATACAATTCTTTCTGTAACCATTTCTACTTTCTTACTTGATCTCAGTAAATATTTCCTACTAATGATGTGTCATAAGGTAAGCCAATTCCATCCTATAGTGTAAGTAGACCTCACAGTGTTGACAAACTGCATACATTATTTTATCAAATCCAGGACATGACCAATCTCAAAATGTGAGAGAGAGGGATGGAAAAAGGACACTCTTAGTCCCTCTGGTCAGTATGTATCAAACAACAGAAGAGCGTCGTGAGAGACGAAAAATTATTCTCAAGCACGGTAACAAAGAAAGAAGGGATAACCTAATTCTCTCACATTGGGGATCATTAGGGATTTTTTGGAAGCCCTCACTTACCACCCTGGGTGGTGACATGCTTCATCATCGGGCCCACCAGGAGAAGCCAAATGCCTCCCTGGTTTGCTACAATGCCAGGATACTGCAGAGCTGGTTTTTTGTGGCAATAGTGTGAAAATAATGTGCATTAAAAATGTCAGAAAAGCTGTACCATACAACATTTTATTCAATGGTCAGCCAGACATGATTAAAAATATATAGATATATATGTGTTGGGAAATCTGCCAAATAATGTTTTGGGAATTTCCACTTAGAGTGGGGTCGACATGTTTCTGCCCATTCATGTGTGAATTTACAACAAAAACAGGACCCAATTGGTTATCTGTTCAACTGACTCTAAAACATGTATCCTGACAGAAGTTCCAAAGAGATGCCTATGGAGCAGATGATCCCTTTGAACGAACTAGATCATACACATTTTCTATTTTTAATATTAAACATCACTGTGAGCAGTGAAGTGTGTCGGTCCCATGTGTGATGTATCATTATATCCTTTAACTTTAACATGTTACTATCTTGGCTCAAGCAGACATAATATGGGTTAACAAAATGGCAGATGGTGTGTTTGATTTTACAATGAAGTTAATATAGGCGTCAGCTGTCTTGGATGGAGTAACATGACCTTGTAGAGGCACTCTGGAAAAGTAGTCGACAGGGATCTTATCCTGTCCTGGATGAGGCACAGTGATAAAATCATACTCTTTTAACCATAGTCCCCATGGTTCAATATGAGGGGCATTTTGGCCTTTGGATTTCCAAATATAATCAGTTACCATTGTGAAAGGTTTTCTATAGAGGAACACATAGAAACATTTACAAGCCCACGCCACATCTAAGCTTTCTTTTCCAGGTTGTGCATATATGCAAGTTCTGTCTGTGGACAAACTTTACTTGCATATGTCACAATATGCCCTCAAGCATTTGGGTGTCCACTGTGATGTGCAAGGATAGTGCCTAACCTTACTGGCCTGGCGTCAACAACAACCTCAGTTTCAAGTTCAGTTTGGAGTATGCCATTTCAGCCGCATTCGCAATGGCTTGTTTAATTTTCCTTAATCTTTTCTCCCATTGTGATCATACCAAGAAATGAACATACCACGGAATCATCTTGAGGGGGTTCAGCATTTGACTGTGTATGTACTTTCACAGGATCCGATATGATGCTGAATCACAAAAGTTATGGACAAAAAGTTTTAGCTTTGTCTTATGGAACTCACACTTGCCTGCATTCAGAGGATTGCAGAAGGTGAAGCTTTTCCTTTGCTTCTGCCCTCTGAGGAAATCCAAAAAATAACAGCCACTGTAAATACTGAGCTCCAATTCAGTGCTTCAGTTTTTGCCCAGAATACAACAACAGAGAGGAGCCAGAAATATATAAATCATCCTTAGTCTTGCTCCAGTAGGAACAGTGCAGCCACTACTGCCAATCCGGGTCACCTTCAAGCAAGACCACAGGCAGTGTTAGGTTGGATCAGGCTATTTGGACCAATTCACTAAGGTGTTCGTTCATTCCATTGACCCAGTGAGCACAAGTCCCATGTCAGGGCATATCTGACACACTCGGGATAGCACACTTCTGGAAACAAAAAAAGTGATTGGTCAATTGCTCAAATTAATTTCAGTCACTGGTAATTACTCTGGCCATAATCCAGTGCATACTGAGTGCCCACCAGACCACACCAGGCCGGAACAAGCCATATGATAATCAACCTATATTCTGCTTCAATAGGATCAGTCAACCCATGTATTCCAGACCAGGTTGATACTTGGTCCTTTTAAACCAACAAAGAAGAAATTGGCACAGAAGCTGAAATATAAAAGAGCATTTTTATTAACATCAAATGAGTGAGACTACGTCACACAGAAGCCTCAGCAACTGAGGAGTACAGAAAACAGAGGCTTTATATATGCTTAGGGTTACATACTCAGCATAAGACCAAGGGGCAGTCCTGGCTCAAGAAAGCATGCAAAATTACTAATATGGGTATACAAGATCTGCTTGCTCAACAAAGTGGGAGCAGAGCTACTTCTCCATACAGCAGCAAAAATAGCCTGACAGTTATACTAGAGAAGCAGGTGCATTCTACTAGCTAGGCCCTTCTGGGCATGTGCAAAAGTGGAAGATGCTAAGTATAGTTTGTCCCTAGGCAGATTACAAGAGCAGTTAACACTGAGGGAGGACAGAGCACATGGCGGGCACATGGCAAACAAAATGGCTGCCAGAAATACAAAATGGCTTTCACAAAGCGGATAAGATAACTTCTAAATACAGGATGGCTTTTGATGACATTGGCTATGAAAAAAAGCAGTGAGATGGACCTAAATTTCTTGAGGTCTGTTGGGTCTACGAAGGGTTTCTTAAGGAGCGGGGTGTGGTGGTCTCTAGGGAGCAGTTGATGGTTTGACCTAGCTCAGGTACAATGGCTGTGGGAGCCCTATGGAAGATGTGCAGTGGGCAGGGGTTAGAAGGTGCTCCGTAACAGATGCTCTTCATGGTATTTAGGATGTCTTCTGTCGTGAGTGGGGTTGAGGTGGAAGGGTCTGTTGGGTGGCATCGCTAGAGGTGGGGCAGTGCAGAGGTCTTGGTCCTCAAAGTGGTCATGGAGCATCTTGATCTTGAGGTGAAAGAAGTAGCTGAGTCTGGTACAGAGGTCTTGGGATGGAGGAACGTCAGTTGTTTTGCTGTTGGGTTTGGCAAATTCCTGTATGATGGCAAGAGTTCCTTGGATTTGTGGGCATTGGAGAGAATTCTGACTTGGAGGAAGTTCTTCTTTGTGGATTTGATGAGTTGGTGGTGTGCCATGGTGGCTGTTTTGTAGGTGGAGCGTGCTTCCAAAGTTTCTCTGTTTCTCCATGCTTTTTCCATTCATTTAGGCCCAGATCTCTGTACTGGGGTGAATGTATGACATTGTTCTGCATTTTGTCCATCAACTGTTGTTTTTGCATTTGTCACCCCGAGTGGGATGGGTATGCTCAAACGTGAGTCCCATGCTCTCCACACCACTGGAGTCAAGCTATCCTGGCTAATGACGGCTGACAGCCATAAACTGGTCCTAGGATGCTTGATTCCGGTCCAGGAAAGACATGGCTTGGCAGTTCGGGCTGGACTGTTCCCATTAGGCACAGGGTCAAGGCTGATTTGAATATGGCCATGTCTGAACTGGGGTGGTGTGGAGTGCAAAAAAAATGATGGATTTACGCCCAGATCTCTGTACTGGGGTGAATGTATGACATTGTTCTGCATTCTGTCCATCAACTGTTGTTTTTGCATTTTCCAGTCATTGGCAGGAGCGCTTGGATTCTTGGAGTGCTGTGGTTAACCAGTTCACTTTCTTGTAATGTCATCTCGTGGTGTTTTGGAGGGGGGCAAGTGTGTTGGCACAATTTGTTATCCATTGGTGGAAGTTGATTGATGTGGTGTTGGCATCCTTCATAGTTGGGGCTGGTGTGCAGGTGAGGGCAGGGGTGAGGTGTTCTTCAGAGACTTTGTTCCACATTTGGTGTAGGAGGCACCACACATGCTTGTGTAGAGTTGGTTTACTAAAGAAGAAACGGGTCCAGTGGTGGTCAGTACAAAGCGGTTCTGGGGTGTGGTTGAAGAAGGTGCTGTTTCCTCCTACAAAGACGGGGTTGACTATGTGTCCCGATGTGTAAGTGCAGGTGGAGATGAGTTGCTTCAGCCCTATTTTGGTGATGTTCTCTAGGGGGGCGGCTTTGTTGTGGTTGTCCAGGAGGAATTTCAGGTCTCTGAGTAGTGTGTAGTATGTGGAGGCAAGGGCGTGAGGTGCGATAAGGTCAGCAATGATGTTGGTGAACGGAGCGCAGGGCCAGGAGGTCTTTGAACAAGTTTTCCGCAGAGCGTAGTTCTGCGGTTGGTCCGCATCTGGAAGTAGAGGTGTTCAGTGTGTAGAGGCGTTGCCCGAGTCGGTGGTTGTCAATCGAGGGAGATTTTGTGGATGATGGCGAGGCCTCCTCCATTGAGGGGTGGCCTTTTCTCAGGATCCTATCTCTGTTGGATTTTTCGGTTGCTAGGGAGCCAACATTGGGCATGTGTGAAGGGAGTATAGGTTGAGGAGGATGCAGTTCAGTCGCTTGTGTGCACTGGTATTTGGTGGACATGGGGGCCGCTGTTGGGCTACAGAGGTGGGTAAAGATACAGCAGCAGTGATGGCAGGAGAACGGGCCTTGGATGTTGCTCAACATTGAGATCTGGCAGTTATTTCTGTATATGGGCCTGAGAGCATGGAGGGTGCTGGGGACGTAATGGCAGGGGGCCAGGGGACCAGGGTCCCTAGTAATCATCATGGTCGGGTCTTTGGCAGGCCAGCGAAGTGGCCACACATCGGACGCCATTAAGTAGGGGTTGGGGAGGGAGATCAACTGCGAGCTGGGAGCGACATGCTGGGGAGTTGTGGTCACAGAGGCAGTAGTTGTGAGGAAGGCAGGAAGAGGGGGCAAGCAGAGAAAAAAGGGAAAAGAGAAAGCAGCAAAGAAAGAGAAACTAGGCAAAAGAAAGAGAAATGGGCAAAATAAAGGACAAAAGAGGCAAGGAAAAGAGAAAAGAGGCAAATAAAAGAGAAAAGAGGCGAGGGAGAACTGAGGACACAGAGCAGAGGAGCAGGGTGCTCTTCTACTAGACCACCAGGGATAAGGTGCAAGCAGAGGCCTGCGGGTGGAAGAAGACCTTGAACACATATGTGTAAGTAGCTCTGGATCAAGGGCAGACCCTTAATCATAGAGCAGTGTCACTGACCAGGAAGATCCTGCACTGAGTTGGTGTTGCTTTGCCATCATCTGCCCCACCAGGTTTGAGATCAATTAATGATATAAAATATATTAAGACACATCTCAATAAATCACTCAGCCCAGGGGAAGATGGTTAGGGGTTTGATGAATGGATGGGAAAGGGGATTTTAGGGAAGGTGTGACAAAGACAACTAATACACAAAGACAAATATTTATCTGGGCAATGAGCAACCAACCATCATCCATCTGTAACGGGAGGAAAAGGGAATGAAGAAATGGGTACAGGTAAGGTAACTTAAATGCAATGCAAACCAAACAGGCTATATACCTCATAGAACCCCAAGGTGCATTCAGCATATATCTAAATGTTCTGTCACAGAGGGTTGAAAAATAGCAAATACAATACATATTATGTAGGAGTGAAGCAAACAACACACACAGTTCTAATAAATTGATTATAAAATGAAAAAGGATACTTTATTGCCAAATTGAGAAGTGCATCTGCATTCTTCTTAGACTGTCTGTCAATCTTGGGTGCCTGGCTGATGTGATCAGGAAGGGTAAGTGTGAGGGTTGTGGTACTTTTTCCTTTTTGTAAAGGAGAAGAGCAGGCCTGCGGGTTGCAAACCAGAAATGATATTGTAGAATCAAGGAGAAGGACAGAAGGCAAACATCATAAGGAGTGCCAAAAAGACTCAGAGGCAACACAAGAGAGACAAATAGTCCTTTTTGCGATCATTCATTTGATGACTGATGTGCGATCAAGTAGATGAGAGCAAATTTACAAAAACTAACAATCACACACAAATGGCCGTATGTATCTCAAACTAGAAACTATCATGATCATAATTTCAACACCATAAGAATAATAAGAATAATAGTAATACTAATAATGATATTATGAATCCTAACAGCATGTGCATAATGTGATGAACATGATCACTTGTCTGTCTCCAGTTCCCTACAACAACAGTCTCCCCACCCAACCACCATGGTTTCAAATTTGATTTGAGCCAGTCAGTAGCACACAACTAGCAATATTGCAAGTTCAAAATCAAGTAAAATCAATGCACCTCTCACTCCTCACCACCACTCCACAGAGTTGGGTAGGCTCCTTTAAAGTCATCACCAAATCGGTTGGTTTCAGTGAAGCGGATAACTTCCTTCTTCTTGTGGAACTTTTTGAAGCAGACATTACACCCTGAATCCTTCCATCATCCTCCAGAATCTGAGTAACATATCCAGCTGTATCAACTGAGTCCTGACTCAGATGTGATATATCGATCTTCAGTACAATGCTGTTGATGAACAACAAGAGAAAAAATTAGTTATTCTTCATGTAGACTAGATTTGCATTTGTAAGCTAAAGGGACTGGTCGGTCATTGAGGAGTGTAAAGCAGACAACCAAGCAGTGTGGACCCAGCTGTTAGACCACCAACACTGTAAAGCATACAGTTAAGCAAACACCCAGTGTCACTGCCTCCTACTGAATGTATCATCTCAACACACTCACAAAAAACAATCATTTAGTGTGCAATGCAAGACAATTACCTGTTCTAATTCAAGCATGGTCACTGTGGTACATTGCTGATCCATTGTTTCACGAAACAGACATTGGCCAGTCTTGTAAATGAAATAATGTGGGGCAGTCTGGCTAGGGGAATACACTAAGAAAAGATAGATAGGCACGGGATAGAGGCAGGCACAAATTTATATCTCCAATATCCTTGGGGAACAATTGGGGATTGGTGGAGTAAGGATTCTTCATTACAGACCAGTGCAACTCAAATCTGGCAATGAAATGTGTCTAAAATGGTGGGGATACATTAGTCAGCTACACAAACAGATAAAGTAAAATAATATTCCCCTAGCGATATCATTTTTTGTGTCAAAGCAGTTTGCAATAGGGAGACAAAATTCTATGGTTGGTTACCCCGGCCTACTAGTCAGGGAAATAGTCATTGCACTCAAACTCAGGTGGTTCTCCCACAAGTAGGTCAGCTAACACACTACTATCATGAACTGAGTTTGACAAGTCACCCTCATCCTCCTCCTGTCGTACTTCAGGTATAGTGTAATCCTTTGTTATAAAGTGTTGATTCATTTTGACCAAATTTCCTCATCCTCCTCCTGTCGTACTTCAGGTATGGTGTAATCCTTTGATATAAAGTGCTGATTCATTTTGAGCAGGGTTAATCTCTCCACATTATGTGACACCTGCACAAGCAGCACTGAAAAATTGCTCAGCAGACACACTGACTACCGTGCATGCCAGTTCGTTTTTTGTCACCCTGCTGAGCACTGGCCATTGGCACTTCTTCGCATATCAATACATCAATTGGTTTTGATCAAGATTGACCTCTGGTGGGTCATCCAGCTAGGCTTGGACCACCCTCTCAATAGCCATTGATGCTCCACCTTGCTTGACCTCTTTTGCCTTTGCCAAGGCACTGAACTTAAACCCTGTCTTTAGAAACCAATCATATGCAGAATTTGGGGCTGAAACTCTAGTTCCTGTTGTTACTGTTGTTCTTGTTAGTTTGTGGCTGCTGTGAGCCAAAAGCACTGCCCTCAAGCTCTGAAGTTCAAGTCTCCACTGCAGAACTTGTACCCTGAAGGTTTGGCCCTCTGATTTACAGACATTCTTTTTCTAAGCCCCTAGCTTGCTCAGCAATCCACATATTGTAGTTTGAACTATCCTGTCTGAAAAAGGAATGAGAGTGGCCATTAAATGTTTGTACCCTGGATCAAGAATTGTGGCATTGATGTAATGTTTGGAGGACAAAATGTCTCTTTGCACCATTGTATTAACAAAAGATTGAGCTCTTCACCAACTCATATGTATCTTTTTTTTGTTAACGCCTGTCTATATTTCAGACACCTCCTTTAGCTATTCCTGTAGCATATGCAACAACAGATTAGCTTGACCCATGGTACTGTCCTTCTTGCTGTCTTCCACTGTGAAAACCTCTAAAGGAAATTTTATACAATGTGGCACATTCTTGCGTTGTTGTGGCAGCCTAGCGCCACCGCAGGCTGGGTGCCTGTGTTGTAGGCATTCATTTGAAGTCAATAAATGTCACCCAAAGTAGCTTTGTATGGCTCCATAAGTCTGACTTAGAGGTTTGTGTCACACCTCTACCACTTTGTGTGTGCAAGCAAGACGCCAAGCTCTCATAAAAATACCCATAATGTTCAATTAAAAAAAGGTGTACAGGTTTGCCATTCCAAAACTAACCTTTTTATTTTATAGTGTTTTATCATACAATTCTTTCTGTAACCATTTCTACTTTCTTACTTGATCTCAGTAAATATTTCCTACTAATGATGTGTCATAAGGTAAGCCAATTCCATCCTATAGTGTAAGTAGACCTCACAGTGTTGACAAACTGCATACATTATTTTATCAAATCCAGGACATGACCAATCTCAAAATGTGAGAGAGAGGGATGGAAAAAGGACACTCTTAGTCCCTCTGGTCAGTATGTATCAAACAACAGAAGAGCGTCGTGAGAGACGAAAAATTATTCTCAAGCACGGTAACAAAGAAAGAAGGGATAACCTAATTCTCTCACATTGGGGATCATTAGGGATTTTTTGGAAGCCCTCACTTACCACCCTGGGTGGTGACATGCTTCATCATCGGGCCCACCAGGAGAAGCCAAATGCCTCCCTGGTTTGCTACAATGCCAGGATACTGCAGAGCTGGTTTTTTGTGGCAATAGTGTGAAAATAATGTGCATTAAAAATGTCAGAAAAGCTGTACCATACAACATTTTATTCAATGGTCAGCCAGACATGATTAAAAATATATAGATATATATGTGTTGGGAAATCTGCCAAATAATGTTTTGGGAATTTCCACTTAGAGTGGGGTCGACATGTTTCTGCCCATTCATGTGTGAATTTACAACAAAAACAGGACCCAATTGGTTATCTGTTCAACTGACTCTAAAACATGTATCCTGACAGAAGTTCCAAAGAGATGCCTATGGAGCAGATGATCCCTTTGAACGAACTAGATCATACACATTTTCTATTTTTAATATTAAACATCACTGTGAGCAGTGAAGTGTGTCGGTCCCATGTGTGATGTATCATTATATCCTTTAACTTTAACATGTTACTATCTTGGCTCAAGCAGACATAATATGGGTTAACAAAATGGCAGATGGTGTGTTTGATTTTACAATGAAGTTAATATAGGCGTCAGCTGTCTTGGATGGAGTAACATGACCTTGTAGAGGCACTCTGGAAAAGTAGTCGACAGGGATCTTATCCTGTCCTGGATGAGGCACAGTGATAAAATCATACTCTTTTAACCATAGTCCCCATGGTTCAATATGAGGGGCATTTTGGCCTTTGGATTTCCAAATATAATCAGTTACCATTGTGAAAGGTTTTCTATAGAGGAACACATAGAAACATTTACAAGCCCACGCCACATCTAAGCTTTCTTTTCCAGGTTGTGCATATATGCAAGTTCTGTCTGTGGACAAACTTTACTTGCATATGTCACAATATGCCCTCAAGCATTTGGGTGTCCACTGTGATGTGCAAGGATAGTGCCTAACCTTACTGGCCTGGCGTCAACAACAACCTCAGTTTCAAGTTCAGTTTGGAGTATGCCATTTCAGCCGCATTCGCAATGGCTTGTTTAATTTTCCTTAATCTTTTCTCCCATTGTGATCATACCAAGAAATGAACATACCACGGAATCATCTTGAGGGGGTTCAGCATTTGACTGTGTATGTACTTTCACAGGATCCGATATGATGCTGAATCACAAAAGTTATGGACAAAAAGTTTTAGCTTTGTCTTATGGAACTCACACTTGCCTGCATTCAGAGGATTGCAGAAGGTGAAGCTTTTCCTTTGCTTCTGCCCTCTGAGGAAATCCAAAAAATAACAGCCACTGTAAATACTGAGCTCCAATTCAGTGCTTCAGTTTTTGCCCAGAATACAACAACAGAGAGGAGCCAGAAATATATAAATCATCCTTAGTCTTGCTCCAGTAGGAACAGTGCAGCCACAACTGCCAATCCGGGTCACCTTCAAGCAAGACCACAGGCAGTTTTAGGTTGGATCAGGCTATTTGGACCAATTCACTAAGGTGTTCGTTCATTCCATTGACCCAGTGAGCACAAGTCCCATGTCAGGGCATATCTGACACACTCGGGATAGCACACTTCTGGAAACAAAAAAAGTGATTGGTCAATTGCTCAAATTAATTTCAGTCACTGGTAATTACTCTGGCCATAATCCAGTGCATACTGAGTGCCCACCAGACCACACCAGGCCGGAACAAGCCATATGATAATCAACCTATATTCTGCTTCAATAGGATCAGTCAACCCATGTATTCCAGACCAGGTTGATACTTGGTCCTTTTAAACCAACAAAGAAGAAATTGGCACAGAAGCTGAAATATAAAAGAGCATTTTTATTAACATCAAATGAGTGAGACTACGTCACACAGAAGCCTCAGCAACTGAGGAGTACAGAAAACAGAGGCTTTATATATGCTTAGGGTTACATACTCAGCATAAGACCAAGGGGCAGTCCTGGCTCAAGAAAGCATGCAAAATTACTAATATGGGTATACAAGATCTGCTTGCTCAACAAAGTGGGAGCAGAGCTACTTCTCCATACAGCAGCAAAAATAGCCTGACAGTTATACTAGAGAAGCAGGTGCATTCTACTAGCTAGGCCCTTCTGGGCATGTGCAAAAGTGGAAGATGCTAAGTATAGTTTGTCCCTAGGCAGATTACAAGAGCAGTTAACACTGAGGGAGGACAGAGCACATGGCGGGCACATGGCAAACAAAATGGCTGCCAGAAATACAAAATGGCTTTCACAAAGCGGATAAGATAACTTCTAAATACAGGATGGCTTTTGATGACATTGGCTATGAAAAAAAGCAGTGAGATGGACCTAAATTTCTTGAGGTCTGTTGGGTCTACGAAGGGTTTCTTAAGGAGCGGGGTGTGGTGGTCTCTAGGGAGCAGTTGATGGTTTGACCTAGCTCAGGTACAATGGCTGTGGGAGCCCTATGGAAGATGTGCAGTGGGCAGGGGTTAGAAGGTGCTCCGTAACAGATGCTCTTCATGGTATTTAGGATGTCTTCTGTCGTGAGTGGGGTTGAGGTGGAAGGGTCTGTTGGGTGGCATCGCTAGAGGTGGGGCAGTGCAGAGGTCTTGGTCCTCAAAGTGGTCATGGAGCATCTTGATCTTGAGGTGAAAGAAGTAGCTGAGTCTGGTACAGAGGTCTTGGGATGGAGGAACGTCAGTTGTTTTGCTGTTGGGTTTGGCAAATTCCTGTATGATGGCAAGAGTTCCTTGGATTTGTGGGCATTGGAGAGAATTCTGACTTGGAGGAAGTTCTTCTTTGTGGATTTGATGAGTTGGTGGTGTGCCATGGTGGCTGTTTTGTAGGTGGAGCGTGCTTCCAAAGTTTCTCTGTTTCTCCATGCTTTTTCCATTCATTTAGGCCCAGATCTCTGTACTGGGGTGAATGTATGACATTGTTCTGCATTTTGTCCATCAACTGTTGTTTTTGCATTTGTCACCCCGAGTGGGATGGGTATGCTCAAACGTGAGTCCCATGCTCTCCACACCACTGGAGTCAAGCTATCCTGGCTAATGACGGCTGACAGCCATAAACTGGTCCTAGGATGCTTGATTCCGGTCCAGGAAAGACATGGCTTGGCAGTTCGGGCTGGACTGTTCCCATTAGGCACAGGGTCAAGGCTGATTTGAATATGGCCATGTCTGAACTGGGGTGGTGTGGAGTGCAAAAAAAACGATGGATTTACGCCCAGATCTCTGTACTGGGGTGAATGTATGACATTGTTCTGCATTCTGTCCATCAACTGCTGTTTTTGCATTTTCCAGTCATTGGCAGGAGCGCTTGGATTCTTGGAGTGCTGTGGTTAACCAGTTCACTTTCTTGTAATGTCATCTCGTGGTGTTTTGGAGGGGGGCAAGTGTGTTGGCACAATTTGTTATCCATTGGTGGAAGTTGATTGATGTGGTGTTGGCATCCTTCATAGTTGGGGCTGGTGTGCAGGTGAGGGCAGGGGTGAGGTGTTCTTCAGAGACTTTGTTCCACATTTGGTGTAGGAGGCACCACACATGCTTGTGTAGAGTTGGTTTACTAAAGAAGAAACGGGTCCAGTGGTGGTCAGTACAAAGCGGTTCTGGGGTGTGGTTGAAGAAGGTGCTGTTTCCTCCTACAAAGACGGGGTTGACTATGTGTCCCGATGTGTAAGTGCAGGTGGAGATGAGTTGCTTCAGCCCTATTTTGGTGATGTTCTCTAGGGGGGCGGCTTTGTTGTGGTTGTCCAGGAGGAATTTCAGGTCTCTGAGTAGTGTGTAGTATGTGGAGGCAAGGGCGTGAGGTGCGATAAGGTCAGCAATGATGTTGGTGAACGGAGCGCAGGGCCAGGAGGTCTTTGAACAAGTTTTCCGCAGAGCGTAGTTCTGCGGTTGGTCCGCATCTGGAAGTAGAGGTGTTCAGTGTGTAGAGGCGTTGCCCGAGTCGGTGGTTGTCAATCGAGGGAGATTTTGTGGATGATGGCGAGGCCGCCTCCATTGAGGGGTGGCCTTTTCTCAGGATCCTATCTCTGTTGGATTTTTCGGTTGCTAGGGAGCCAACATTGGGCATGTGTGAAGGGAGTATAGGTTGAGGAGGATGCAGTTCAGTCGCTTGTGTGCACTGGTATTTGGTGGACATGGGGGCCGCTGTTGGGCTACAGAGGTGGGTAAAGATACAGCAGCAGTGATGGCAGGAGAACGGGCCTTGGATGTTGCTCAACATTGAGATCTGGCAGTTATTTCTGTATATGGGCCTGAGAGCATGGAGGGTGCTGGGGACGTAATGGCAGGGGGCCAGGGGACCAGGGTCCCTAGTAATCATCATGGTCGGGTCTTTGGCAGGCCAGCGAAGTGGCCACACATCGGACGCCATTAAGTAGGGGTTGGGGAGGGAGATCAACTGCGAGCTGGGAGCGACATGCTGGGGAGTTGTGGTCACAGAGGCAGTAGCTGTGAGGAAGGCAGGAAGAGGGGGCAAGCAGAGAAAAAAGGGAAAAGAGAAAGCAGCAAAGAAAGAGAAACTAGGCAAAAGAAAGAGAAATGGGCAAAATAAAGGACAAAAGAGGCAAGGAAAAGAGAAAAGAGGCAAATAAAAGAGAAAAGAGGCGAGGGAGAACTGAGGACACAGAGCAGAGGAGCAGGGTGCTCTTCTACTAGACCACCAGGGATAAGGTGCAAGCAGAGGCCTGCGGGTGGAAGAAGACCTTGAACACATATGTGTAAGTAGCTCTGGATCAAGGGCAGACCCTTAATCATAGAGCAGTGTCACTGACCAGGAAGATCCTGCTCTGAGTTGGTGTTGCTTTGCCATCATCTGCCCCACCAGGTTTGAGATCAATTAATGATATAAAATATATTAAGACACATCTCAATAAATCACTCAGCCCAGGGGAAGATGGTTAGGGGTTTGATGAATGGATGGGAAAGGGGATTTTAGGGAAGGTGTGACAAAGACAACTAATACACAAAGACAAATATTTATCTGGGCAATGAGCAACCAACCATCATCCATCTGTAACGGGAGGAAAAGGGAATGAAGAAATGGGTACAGGTAAGGTAACTTAAATGCAATGCAAACCAAACAGGCTATATACCTCATAGAACCCCAAGGTGCATTCAGCATATATCTAAATGTTCTGTCACAGAGGGTTGAAAAATAGCAAATACAATACATATTATGTAGGAGTGAAGCAAACAACACACACAGTTCTAATAAATTGATTATAAAATGAAAAAGGATACTTTATTGCCAAATTGAGAAGTGCATCTGCATTCTTCTTAGACTGTCTGTCAATCTTGGGTGCCTGGCTGATGTGATCAGGAAGGGTAAGTGTGAGGGTTGTGGTACATTTTCCTTTTTGTAAAGGAGAAGAGCAGGCCTGCGGGTTGCAAACCAGAAATGATATTGTAGAATCAAGGAGAAGGACAGAAGGCAAACATCATAAGGAGTGCCAAAAAGACTCAGAGGCAACACAAGAGAGACAAATAGTCCTTTTTGCGATCATTCATTTGATGACTGATGTGCGATCAAGTAGATGAGAGCAAATTTACAAAAACTAACAATCACACACAAATGGCCGTATGTATCTCAAACTAGAAACTATCATGATCATAATTTCAACACCATAAGAATAATAAGAATAATAGTAATACTAATAATGATATTATGAATCCTAACAGCATGTGCATAATGTGATGAACATGATCACTTGTCTGTCTCCAGTTCCCTACAACAACAGTCTCCCCACCCAACCACCATGGTTTCAAATTTGATTTGAGCCAGTCAGTAGCACACAACTAGCAATATTGCAAGTTCAAAATCAAGTAAAATCAATGCACCTCTCACTCCTCACCACCACTCCACAGAGTTGGGTAGGCTCCTTTAAAGTCATCACCAAATCGGTTGGTTTCAGTGAAGCGGATAACTTCCTTCTTCTTGTGGAACTTTTTGAAGTAGACATTACACCCTGAATCCTTCCATCATCCTCCAGAATCTGAGTAACATATCCAGCTGTATCAACTGAGTCCTGACTCAGATGTGATATATCGATCTTCAGTACAATGCTGTTGATGAACAACAAGAGAAAAAATTAGTTATTCTTCATGTAGACTAGATTTGCATTTGTAAGCTAAAGGGACTGGTCGGTCATTGAGGAGTGTAAAGCAGACAACCAAGCAGTGTGGACCCAGCTGTTAGACCACCAACACTGTAAAGCATACAGTTAAGCAAACACCCAGTGTCACTGCCTCCTACTGAATGTATCATCTCAACACACTCACAAAAAACAATCATTTAGTGTGCAATGCAAGACAATTACCTGTTCTAATTCAAGCATGGTCACTGTGGTACATTGCTGATCCATTGTTTCACGAAACAGACATTGGCCAGTCTTGTAAATCAAATAATGTGGGGCAGTCTGGCTAGGGGAATACACTAAGAAAAGATAGATAGGCACGGGATAGAGGCAGGCACAAATTTATATCTCCAATATCCTTGGGGAACAATTGGGGATTGGTGGAGTAAGGATTCTTCATTACAGACCAGTGCAACTCAAATCTGGCAATGAAATGTGTCTAAAATGGTGGGGATACATTAGTCAGCTACACAAACAGATAAAGTAAAATAATATTCCCCTAGCGATATCATTTTTTGTGTCAAAGCAGTTTGCAATAGGGAGACAAAATTCTATGGTTGGTTACCCCGGCCTACTAGTCAGGGAAATAGTCATTGCACTCAAACTCAGGTGGTTCTCCCACAAGTAGGTCAGCTAACACACTACTATCATGAACTGAGTTTGACAAGTCACCCTCATCCTCCTCCTGTCGTACTTCAGGTATAGTGTAATCCTTTGTTATAAAGTGTTGATTCATTTTGACCAAATTTCCTCATCCTCCTCCTGTCGTACTTCAGGTATGGTGTAATCCTTTGATATAAAGTGCTGATTCATTTTGAGCAGGGTTAATCTCTCCACATTATGTGACACCTGCACAAGCAGCACTGAAAACTTGCTCAGCAGACACACTGACTACCGTGCATGCCAGTTCGTTTTTTGTCACCCTGCTGAGCACTGGCCATTGGCACTTCTTCGCATATCAATACATCAATTGGTTTTGATCAAGATTGACCTCTGGTGGGTCATCCAGCTAGGCTTGGACCACCCTCTCAATAGCCATTGATGCTCCACCTTGCTTGACCTCTTTTGCCTTTGCCAAGGCACTGAACTTAAACCCTGTCTTTAGAAACCAATCATATGCAGAATTTGGGGCTGAAACTCTAGTTCCTGTTGTTACTGTTGTTCTTGTTAGTTTGTGGCTGCTGTGAGCCAAAAGCACTGCCCTCAAGCTCTGAAGTTCAAGTCTCCACTGCAGAACTTGTACCCTGAAGGTTTGGCCCTCTGATTTACAGACATTCTTTTTCTAAGCCCCTAGCTTGCTCAGCAATCCACATATTGTAGTTTGAACTATCCTGTCTGAAAAAGGAATGAGAGTGGCCATTAAATGTTTGTACCCTGGATCAAGAATTGTGGCATTGATGTAATGTTTGGAGGACAAAATGTCTCTTTGCACCATTGTATTAACAAAAGATTGAGCTCTTCACCAACTCATATGTATCTTTTTTTTGTTAACGCCTGTCTATATTTCAGACACCTCCTTTAGCTATTCCTGTAGCATATGCAACAACAGATTAGCTTGACCCATGGTACTGTCCTTCTTGCTGTCTTCCACTGTGAAAACCTCTAAAGGAAATTTTATACAATGTGGCACATTCTTGCGTTGTTGTGGCAGCCTAGCGCCACCGCAGGCTGGGTGCCTGTGTTGTAGGCATTCATTTGAAGTCAATAAATGTCACCCAAAGTAGCTTTGTATGGCTCCATAAGTCTGACTTAGAGGTTTGTGTCACACCTCTACCACTTTGTGTGTGCAAGCAAGACGCCAAGCTCTCATAAAAATACCCATAATGTTCAATTAAAAAAAGGTGTACAGGTTTGCCATTCCAAAACTAACCTTTTTATTTTATAGTGTTTTATCATACAATTCTTTCTGTAACCATTTCTACTTTCTTACTTGATCTCAGTAAATATTTCCTACTAATGATGTGTCATAAGGTAAGCCAATTCCATCCTATAGTGTAAGTAGACCTCACAGTGTTGACAAACTGCATACATTATTTTATCAAATCCAGGACATGACCAATCTCAAAATGTGAGAGAGAGGGATGGAAAAAGGACACTCTTAGTCCCTCTGGTCAGTATGTATCAAACAACAGAAGAGCGTCGTGAGAGACGAAAAATTATTCTCAAGCACGGTAACAAAGAAAGAAGGGATAACCTAATTCTCTCACATTGGGGATCATTAGGGATTTTTTGGAAGCCCTCACTTACCACCCTGGGTGGTGACATGCTTCATCATCGGGCCCACCAGGAGAAGCCAAATGCCTCCCTGGTTTGCTACAATGCCAGGATACTGCAGAGCTGGTTTTTTGTGGCAATAGTGTGAAAATAATGTGCATTAAAAATGTCAGAAAAGCTGTACCATACAACATTTTATTCAATGGTCAGCCAGACATGATTAAAAATATATAGATATATATGTGTTGGGAAATCTGCCAAATAATGTTTTGGGAATTTCCACTTAGAGTGGGGTCGACATGTTTCTGCCCATTCATGTGTGAATTTACTGGGCTTTCTTCAGGACCGTTAGTGGTGTACCTCGGTGGTGTGGGCACTATGAGTCTATTCTGATTCAATGTGTGCATCCTTTTCAGGCTATTGTTCGCATGGAGCCTAAGACAGGGAAATTGCCTCCTTCAGATTTACAGAGAGGATTAAAGGGAAGAGTTGTTTATTTGCCTCTAGATGTTAAGAAAAATATTGATACAATTGGTGTAGAAAAAGTAGAAGAGGAACCTCTGGTTATTCTAGGTAATGGTGTTCCGACAAAGAGTAAGAAAATCTGGCAAGAATTAGTGGATGTTAGGAAAGTCAAAAAGGCAACATTGTATTTGGTAAAAAATAATCACTACTACAAAAATGTATATGTAGGAGAAGAGGAAACAACTGTAGAAGAGGACAGTGATTTCTCAGCTGGGCAAATTGAAAAAGTTGATGTCTCTAGAAGTGAAGAAATTTATGAACATTATAGTTTTCATCCTTTGCATTCCGAAGAAGTAATGGGGAATGCTATTGACTTGTTTCAAATGAAAGAAGCAAAAGGAAGTCCCATTAGTGTATGGGAAGAAAGTTTGGAAGCTCGTTGTTTTCCACAGTTATTTCCAACAGGTCGAGGTGAACGATATGACGACCGACCTGTTCAAATTCCTGCATCTGAATATCGTACTTTAAGATTATATGCAGAAGATCCAAGGTTTTGTCAATGCATTCCATATTTGTTCCATGGATAAATCTCTTTTATGAGCTCTTGAATCAACCCCCCTCCGTACATAACTGTATGCTTAAATTAGTGCAAAATTTGTATTTATTAGGTGGTCTCATTAGAATAGGGATGGATCACATCGCGTTTTAACAAGGGCTTCATGGGCACCATCAGTGAGAGTTGCTTCTTTCATCCTATGAATATGCAATGAGGGTGTGTGTCACTATTAAGTGTTGTTTGTGGTTGCAACATGCCCCACAATTATGTGTGTATGTATCTCCCAGTTCCCAGCATGTGGCAAACAAAGTGACCCTCCCTTGTGCATCAGGCATCTTAACTCTGCCCTTTGTCTGGAAACTGCTTTTTGTTCTAACTTTGAGCTGCTTTTCTTCAGTTTTGGACCCTTGAACTTACGTTATCTGCAGGCGAATTTTTCATGAGGCTTACTGCTTTCCCTGGATGGCAAGGCTTGAAATATTTCTTAGTCGCTATGCCTGATATGGCGGTATCACACCCGGAGTATTACCTTTATCTGGAGTCGCAATAGACATTGAGGATGCCCTTTCCCAAGCACTCCTCTTTCCCTCTGACCACATCCTACTTTCTTTTAGCAAATGTAGGCCAGCTATCCCTGGCTTGTGGCTAGGATCTCATAATGAACTGGCCAGCTTTTGTCTATATTTTTATAGGGTACAGAAAGGTGGTTAGAACTTGGGGAATTGCAAAAATAAATCAGTAAAACAGGGTTGGGAATAGATAATGTGAAAAACCCAGGGCCTTGTCCAAAAACCGAGACTGCCTCAGCAATTCTGGGATGAAGGCTTCAACACAACACCATACAGACTTCTCACAGTTTATTGGCTCTTTTTGCATGTGCTGTGGAGTTTGTCGGGAATTCACCATCCCCGGTGCACAGGAATCCTGGATCCCGCTACGGAAGACAGCTTCATTTTAGAACTGAAATGGGGACTCCATTGGGTGAAGGCTCCAATTTTGTGGAGGTGCTCGTTGGGACTATGTGTCAGGATGGAAACATTGGTCCCTGGCAGGATGCCCAAGAATGAAGACCTATTGACTAGGTGATTGGAACCTGTCTCAATTGACTTTTTGGACACAGGTATCTGAGTATTTACTTTTAAAATATTTTTCTGGGTGCTGTCCCACCCTCTCATCAGACTGCCCCGTGGGGTGTGGTCAGTCAACCTGGCCCTGGGGATCACCAGCAGAGTGTGCCCTTGGCTCCCAGAGGTAATCTGCCAATTTCATGCTCCGGTGGTGTCGCTATTGGTGTCGAACATTAGTGAGCATACCCGGTAGACACAGCTCTCAGTCACTTTGCATCCCTGGATGCTGGTAAAAAATAGAATTTCCATGGTTGTCTCATTTGTCCTTCTTTTGGTTTGGTACAGATTTTGGGAAAGTGGGTGATAATTATTCCTACTTGTGCTTAGGTTTTATCTTTTTGGCTCCCCAGAAAGACAGTGACCCCTCTTGCTGGGGTTGTGGCCCCCGTCCCTGTTGGGCTGAGTTTCCTGTGTGAGATGGCTGCTGCCACATGTTTGTACAGCTACCTGAAGGCTGCTGTGTGGGAGCAGTGGATGGTGGACCTCCCTGCCGCTGAGTGCAGGGTGCATTCTGATTCCCCTTGGCTTGGTTTTGTGGATGGCCATTAAAGGGGGGTTTTGGTGGCTGGCCCTGGCCCAGCGATCTATGCTCATGGTGTGCCTTAAACCGGCATCTGTGCACCAGGTGGCCCATTCTGTGGCAATAGTATCACTCCCTATGTCTGATTGGGGTCAACCTCCCTGGCCTCTACATTATAGCTGGTATGGAACCCTTTGGTGTTTTGCAGTAGAGCTGCCATTTAGACTGGTTTCAATGTGGCCCCCTCGAGGGTGGTCTGTTTCTGTTTGTTTTGGGCCAATTTAGCAGTTTCTCTCTGGGCTTGCTCCTTTATTGTGCTGTACTTTTCTTGCTTCCATGTTTGATAATGTAACATATGTGCTTGTATCTCCTGCCAGGATTAATTGTCTATCCCAGCCATACTGTCCAGCGTGTTCTATATCTCAGTGGGTAACCCTTGCTAAGAATATTGTAGAAGAATGCAGCTTGCCTCTTGAACCCTTGTTCCCTCATTTTGTTCATGAAATCGGTTATACTCTCCTCTGGCTTCATAGTCTCTGCCATTAAACCTCCTACACCTGGGTGGTCAGAGAACATGTCTCTCAGGGTCGTTTAAATTAAATGCAGCCCGTCTTACAGTGTCTGATAGCATAATTGATGGGATGCAAGAATGGGCAAACACCATTTTTATCTGCTCTCAGATGAGGCTACTTAGCAGACTTGTAATACTACATACTGCTAGGTTGATTCCTGCAGTGCTCTTTTCTAAGCATGAAATCCAATTCCCTGCTCCATCCCCGCAATGACTATAACTTTGTACTTAATCTGTCTTCATCCATCTGAGCCCATGGCACATATCTGAACCCTGCCTTTCTCCTGTGTAGTAGTGGATACACTCTAATTTCGGGTTTCTTCCCATCTGTGTAGGAAGTTCCACTTGGGATCTCCTTCTCCATGCCAGATTCAGTCCTCCGCTATAGCCATGTCTTCTGGCTTGAATGATCCTTCCATCAGTGAAGTTTTATCATATTGGTTGCTTTCCTCAGTCCGGTAGGCTAATAGGTGGCAGAACGGGTACACACAGATCTCACCTTCCTCTCTTGCAATTATCTCCCTTGAGGTAAACTTATCTTTGTTGTGTGCTCACGTGGTGCAGTGCATATCCTTGTTGCTGCTTCTCTCATGCACATGCGACGGCAGCATCTTATTCTTCTTGCATCTCAATAGGGTTAGTAATAGGCTGCCTTGGTGTTTTATTTCCTGCTCGGACCCTCTCCTTTTTCGAAAAATCCCTTCTAAAAGCCTCTCATCCATTTATGCCTCTGATTGTTCATTTATTGGTATCCTGCTCTTGTCCCTACTTCTCTCATGCAAGAAGTGTGCTGCTCTGTTTTCTCGCTGCACTTCCTGGGTGCTTGCTCTTTCGATCTCTAGTCTTGGCTGACGCCTTTTTTCCTCACCCTGTCTAGCTTGTCTCCTTCTCTAGGAGCTACGAGATGTTGTTTTTGACCAGACTTACCTTGAAACTTGCTCTCTGTGGTCTCCTCGTCTACCTGGTCAAATCCTTTAGGCCCTACCCTTGTCATAAGTTCCTGGGAGCATGAAATTCCCTTTTTCAACCCCACTCACTGAATAGCTGTCTAGAATCACCACAAACCTCCCTGTCACTCGTGTATGCTCGCCTGAACCATGGGGCTGAATTTGCAGTTTGAGGTTGAGGTCCTGTGTGTTGGTCATGGTACATGGGGGGGGTCAAGCTTTTGGGGACCTTCCACAAGAACTTAGACTGCTGGCTTTTTGGTTCCTTGTACTTAGACCTAACTATCTGTCTTTCAGTGGGGGGGGGGTGTCAACAGTCGGCTTCTACTACTGGTAGATTTGGATATCCTAATGCGGGTTTAGCTTCAGTGAGCACCTCCATACCTGTATATGATAGGAGAGGTGCTAATGTCTTACTTGCTGTCTATATTGTAGGGCTATTGCTCTAGGCTTCTTCATAGATGGCCCATAGTTCTAGCAAGGCCTCTTGCTAATATCACTTTCGACCTGTATATTTAGACTTTGTGTGAGTTTTACTATGTTCTATTACTTTAGTGTCAAATGTGCACTCATTAGGCCAGGGAAATATGTTTGCCTTTGTGTGTGCGTGCCATTCTTGGCAAAATGTATTACGTTGCTTTACCTGTGTGGAGAACCAAGTTTCCATGTGTTTTAAGGAATCCATGATAACGCTAGTGGTTTTGTAGCCAAAATACAACTTGGGAAGTTTTTGTGTGTTTTAATCAAGGGGGAAATAATGTACATGGTGCACTCTTACAGTTGTATGTGGTATGAGCTCATCGTTACTCACAGATGCATCAAACAATTTCACTTGAACAATTCAATAAACACAGATAACAATGCATATGGAGGGTTGAAACATGGGTAAAAATTGCAATTGTAAAACACAGTATCTGAAAGATATCAAAATGTGGCACCGAAAACAGTTTGAAAGATATAACAGTACTCTCATATAAAGCATTGGGACATAGACAAGAAAATGCAATACTTAGGACAGTCTCTGATCAACTCTTGCAACACATCCAGTTTGTAATAAATAACAGCACCATAACACCACGTGTACAAACACCAACTTAACAAACATTGAGAACAAAAATTATTTCTTTGTCAAAAAATGTTTTTGCCCGTTCATAGCATATGATAGCCTGCGGACTGAGGGAGCTCTGTTTGGTACACGGTACTAAGTCAGCCTGATAGTCTGCCAATATAGGCTACGAGACAAAGGTAAAAAGTCACACCTAGCTCAGGTCCAAAACACTTTGAATTATACCCTGTATCATACCCAGGGTCCAATCATACCATCAGTGTCACGCCCAGCGTTCTAAGCATACCCTCTGTGTCATGTCCAACTGAAAAAGCGTAATGTCTGTGTTATACCCGGAGTCCCAAGCGATTAACACCCCTTACTCCTTTCAGGTACCAGAATGAGAAAACATTTTAAACAAAAACTTTGATTGAGGTGCCAATTCACACCATCAGGCACAAAAATAGTGTCCTGGGAGTTATCAAGGGCTATAACATTAATATTCAATGTTTTTAGTGTGCTGACTATGTAAAACAATGACTTCTGCAGGATTGCCTCCAAGGAAGCCTCACGACAACTCAGCTAGGACAAAAAAAAATAGGTATTATACCATATTCTGTCAGTGGCTGGGCGCTCAGGCTATCTTTTTATGCTTCTCCATAGTTACTATACACCTGATGCTTTAAATTAGGTTTTGATGAAGTCTCTTTCCCTCTGTGATGGCTGCTTCAGGACTGACCTCTGCCCAGCGTATTCAGCATAACTTCCAGTCACTTGAGGTATCTGCTTACCTCCCTCACTGCACAAATGCGAATCCGTCTGGATGCGGTCCCCTTCCTTCGGCTGCCGTTGGTTTTGAGGTACCAATCAGCTCCGGTGTTGGCTCGCCAATATGTTACTTGAACATGATATACCTTGAAAAAACAAAAGGCATTTGGCAAAACAGGAACATTTAGTTTAATAATCATAGTAGCTGGGAGAACCGTTACAGTCACAGTGTCTGAAAACTGTCTCCATTTACAATCACTCTGTGACTTTCTTATATACAGTTAAGCGTAGGTAAGAAATGTTTACTGCATGGTAAAGAATGTAAGTTACTGCCTTTGGAGTCATAAATTCATGTCTAATAGATAATACAGTTGGGCTTTGACCATACGTGGACACAATGTCGCCTGTAGATAATGTGTCCAGATGTCCATCATGGGCAGCTCATAATCACTGCTTGTGCTGTGTTCTGATTGGCTATATGTTCCTAACTCATATGACATCTGACTTTTTGGTATTTTAGAAGTGTGAATACTCCTTCTGGCAATCTTTCCTTTAATGGGGCTAATCTCCTTAGACCATTGTAGTGTAGCTAAACCTGTCTGTGGGATTGACCTAAGAAGTGTAAATATGCCTCATAATGTTCAACTTAAACAAAGGTGGCATGTACAGATTTGCCACTCCAATACTACATTTTCCATTGCATAGTGTTCTATCATACAATTCCTTACATAACCATATCTACTTTCCTCCTTGATCCCAGTAAATAGTTCTCACTGATGATGTGTCATAATGTGTCACAATTCCATCCTGTGGGGCAAGTAGACCTCACAGTGCTAGCAAACGGCATACATAGTTTTATCAGAACCAGGTCCTTCCTAATCTCAAAGTACAAATGGACTCAATTAAATTGATGCAGCTCATCATCAGGTTGAAACAACGTTGACTCGAAATTCACCAGGCGCATCTCTGTTTGGTCTCTCAATCCTCTAAATTGTTGCCTGGAGATTGTTAACCGAGATTGGCCATTACTGATGTTTTGTATATAATATATCACTTTTCCTTTGCACTGTCTCTCGCTGGTTTACACGTGCCACTTTGCACAGTTCCCTGTTTTCATGAGCACAAGTGGTACAGGTTACATGTCATTAAATGTAACACAGTGCTTTTTTCTTTGTTTTATCCAATTCTGAATATAAAACTCCTCTTAGCATTGTGTGCAAATCCATTGATGTCTCCCTCCCTTTTGTATCCCCTTGTTCTCTTACAACTATTGTGTGCATACTTAAACTTGCCTTGAGTTGATATCTTTTGAGACAATTTTATTTGTTGCATATCCTTGTTACCAAGGTATCAACTGGGTTTATGGGTTACCTCCTGTTGTTTGTTGTTTAGGTTGCTATACTCTGTGGAAGGGAAGCATGCCACACATCCATCCATGCATTCCAACCCAGGATGCGAGGAACTTAGAGGGCAAGAAGGGTTGCACAGTGGCGATTCTGAAGGTGATGTGTCCACTACGATCCACTCAGCAGTGGTACAGATCTCTGCAATGACTGTGATGCATTGCTTCTGCTGAAGACGTACCTTAGTCTCACTTCCAAGTGTCTGGGACTGGGGTGGCAACACTTGGCAGGGCAAGCTCACAGATGACAGAGTCCAGGTGAAGAAGCAGGGTGGTTTGAAATCTTTTATATCCCTGAGATTTTGGATCAGAAGGCTAGCCAACTAGCCCTTGGAGTCATTTTGGGTTCTGGAGTCAAGTGATTCACACAGGCAAACAAGGCAGCAGGTCAGCACAGCAGGGCAGGAGTCCTTCCAGAATAGCAGCCTTTCTTCCTGCAGAGTATTCACAGGTCTAAAAGTATATTGAAGTGGAAAGGTGTGAGATCCAGTTCACATACACAGGGGTGCCTTTGATGGTGTGGAAACATCAAAGAAGGGTTGTTTAAGTTCCCAGAGGTCCTATCTTCCTGATCCGACTCCAGACTCACTACAGGGAGTATGCAGCCCTTTTTGTGGTGGAAGGACACAGCCTATTCATGTGTAAGTAAGGCAGTTTCTACATCCATCCACTCCTGCCAGGATGCCCCATCAAGTCACATCCAAGCTCCCTTTTTGTGTGGCTCTTTAGAGGGAATACAAAAAGGCCAGCTGCCTCCCTCCCAAGCCGTGTATTGGACAAAGACTGCAGGCAGAAAAATGCCAACTTTCTAAAAGTGAGGAATAACAAAGCGGATGATGGACAGAGTGTTGAACAATGCAAGCACTCACCCCCAGTCAACTGATCTGGGTTTAATCCATCATCATTCTTTAGGTCACTCTGCCACCCCAGTTCAGACATGGCCATATGCAAATCAGTCTGACCTTGTGCCTCATGGGAAAAGTCCAGCCCCAACTGCCAAGCCATGTCTTCCCTGGACCAGAAACAAGCATCCTGGGACCGGTTTCTGGCTAATCAGCCATCATCAGCCAGGCTAGATTGAATCCAGTGGCAAACTGAGCATGGGACCCACGTCTGGGCATACCCTGCCAACTTAGGGGGAACAAAGCAATTCCAAAGGGAATGATGGATGGAGTGTTGAACAATGCAAGCACTAACCCCCAGTCAACTGATCTGGGTTTAATCCATCATCATTCTTTAGCTCACTCCGCCACCCCAGTTCGGACATGGCAATATTCAAATCAGTCTGACCCTGTGCCTCATGGGAACAGTCCAGCAAAAACTGTATAGCCATGTCTTCCCTGGACCGGAAACAAGCATCCTGGGACCGGTTTGTGGCTAATCAGCCATCATCAGCCAGGCTAGCTTGAATCCAGTGGCAAAGTGAGGAAAGGACCCACGTCTGGGCATACCCTGCCAACTTAGGGCGAACAAAGCAATACCAAAGGGGATGATGGACGGAATGTTGAACAATGCAAGCACTCACCCCCAGTTAACTGATCTGGGTTTAATCCATCATCATTCTTTAGCTTACTCTGCCACCCCAGTTCAGACATTGGCCATATGCAAATCAGTCTGACCCTGTGCCTCATGGGAACGGTCCAGCCCGAACTGCAAAGCCATGTCTTCCCTAGACCGGAAACAAGCATCCTGGGACCGGTTTCTGGCTAATAAGCCGTCATCAGCCAGGCTAGCTTGAATCCAGTGGCAAAGTGAGCAAGGGACCCACATTTGGGCAAACCCTGCCAACTTAGGGCGAAGAAAGCAATACCAAAGTGGATGATGGACGGAGTGTTGAACAATGCAAGCGCTCACTCCCAAGTCAACTGATCTGGGTTTAATCCATCATCATTCTTTAGCTCACTCCGCCACCCCAGTTACGACATGGCGATATGCAAATCAATCTGAACCTGTGCCTCATGGGATCAGTTCAGCCCGAACAACCAAGCCATGTCTTTCCTGGACCGGAAACAAGCATCCTGGGACCGGTTTCTGGCTAATCAGCCATCATCAGCCAGGCTAGCTTGAATCCAGAGGCAAAGTGAGCAAGGGACCCACGTCTGGACATACCCTGCCAACTTAAGGCAAACAAAGCAATATCAAAGGGGATGATGGACGGAGTGTTGAACAATGCAAGCACTCACCCTCAATCAACTGATCTGGGTTTAATCCATCATCATTCTTTAGCTCACTCCGCCACCCCAGTTCGGATATGGCCATATGCAAATCAGTCTGACCCTGTGCCTCATGGGAACAGTCCAGCCTGAACTGCCAAGCCATGTCTTCCCATGGGGCACTGGGCCAAAACTGATTTTCTTATGGCTGGGTTCAAACTAGAATGGTATAGTGAGCAAAAAAATGATGGATTTAAGCCCAGATCTCTGTATTTGGATGAATGTATGACATTTCTCTGCATTCTGTTCATCAACTGTTGTTTTTGCCCTTGTCTCACGGAGTGGGACAGGTATGCTCAGACGTGAGTATCGTGCTCTCCATGCCATTGGAATCAAGCTATCCTGGCTGATGAGGGCTGAAAGCCCGAAACCAGTCCTAGGATGCTTGTTTCCAGAACAGCGAGGACCTGGCTTGGTAGTTCGGGCTGGACTGTTCCCATGGGGCACAGGGTCAAGACTGATTTGCATATGGCTGGATTCAAACTGGAATGGCATGGTGAGCAAAAAACTATGGATTTAGGCCCAGATCTCTGTACTGGGGTGAATGTATGTCATTGTTCTGCTTTCTGTCCATCAACTGTTGTTTTTGCCTTTGTCACCCTGAGTGGGACGGGTATGCTCAGACGTGAGTACAGTGCTCTCCATGCCACTGGAATCAAGCTATCCTGGCTGATGAGGGCTGAACGCCCGAAAAGGGTCCTAGGATTCTTGTTTCCAGTCCAGGGACGCCCTGGCTTGGCAGTTCGGGCTGGTCTGTTCCCATGAGGCACAGGGTCAAGACTGATTTGCATATGGATGGGTTCAAACTGGAGTGGCATAGTGAGC
Organism: Lissotriton helveticus; assembly: GCF_964261635.1. Lineage (NCBI taxonomy): Eukaryota > Metazoa > Chordata > Amphibia > Caudata > Salamandridae > Lissotriton > Lissotriton helveticus. The sequence continues at coordinate 119,051,375 of NC_136064.1, read as the reverse complement.
AAAAAAATGATGGATTGAAGCCCAGATCTCTGTATTTGGATGAATGTATGACATTTCTCTGCATTCTGTCCATCAACTGTTGTTCTTGCCTTTGTCACGCGTAGTGGGACGGGTGTGCTCAGAAGTGAGTCTTGTGCTCTCCATGCCACTGGAATCAAGCTATTCTGGCTTATGAGGGCTGAAAGCCCGAAACCGGTCCTAGGATGCTTGATTCCAGTCCAAGAAAGACCTGGCTTGGCAATTCTGGCTGGACTGTTCCCATGGGGCACAGGGTCAAGACTGATTTGCATATGGCTGGTTTCAAACTGAAATCGCATGGTGACTAAAAAAACGATGGATTTAGGCCCAGATCTCTGCACTGGGGTGAATGTATGACATTGTTCTGCATTCTGTCAATCAACTGTTGTTTTTGTCTTTGTCACCCCGAGTGGGAAGGGTATGCTCAGACGTGAGTCATGTGCTCTCCATGCCACTGGAATCAAGCTATCCTGGCTGATGAGGGTTGAAAGCCCGAAACCGGTCCTTGGATGCTTGTTTCCAGTCCAGGGAGGACCTGGCTTGACAGTTTGGGCTGGACTGTTCCCATGGGGCACAGCTTCAAGACTAATCTGCATATGTCTGGGTTCAAACTGGAATGGCATGGTGAGCAAAAAAACAATGGTTTAGGCCCAGATCTCTGTACTGGGGTGAATGTATGACATTGTTCTGCATTCTGTCCATCAACTGTTGTTTTTGCCTTTGTCACCCCGAGTGGGATGGGTATGCTCAGATGTGAGTCCCGTGCTCTCCATGCCACTGGAATCAAGCTATCCGGCTGATCAGGGCTGAAAGCCCGAAACCGGTCCTAGGATGATTGTTTCCAGTTCAGTGAGTATCTGGCTTGGCAGTTCAGGCTGGACTGTTCCCATGGGGCACAGGGTCAAACTGATTTGCATATGGCTGGTTTCAAACTGGATTGGTATGGTGAGCAAATAAACGATAGATTTAGGCCCAGATCTCTGTACTGGGTTGAATGTATGACATTGTTCTGCATTCTTTCCATCAACTGTTGTTTTTGCCTTTGTCACCCCGAGTGGGCGAGATATGCTCAGACGTGAGTCCTGTGCTCTCCATGCCACTGGAATCAAGCTATCCTGGCTGATGAGGACTGAAAGCCCGAAACCGGTACTAGGATGCTTGTTTCCAGTCCAAGGAGGACCTGGCTTGGCAGTTCGGGCTAAACTGTTCCCATGGGGCACAGGGTCAAGACTGATTTGCATATGGCTGTGTTCAAACTGGAATGGCATGGTGAGCAAAAAAATTATGGATTTAGGCCCAGATCCCTGTACTGGGGTGAAGGAATGACATTGTTCTGCATTCTGTCCATCAACTTTTGTTTTTGGCTTTGTCACCCCAAGTGGGACGGGTATGCTCAGACGCAAGTCCTGTACTTTCACCCTCTCTACCTCTTCAACAAGCAGCTGGCCGCCTTCCTCGAGACGAACGGATCCCTCGACCCCTCGCAGTCTGGCTACCGGGCCAACCACAGCACCGAGACTGCCCTGATCGCAGCCACCGATGACATCCGAGCGCTGCTCGACAACGGAGAAACAGCGGCCCTCATCCTCCTCGACCTCTCCGCAGCCTTCGACACTGTCTGCCACCGTACCCTAGTACAACGCCTCAGCAACGTTGGAGTCCAGGAGAAGGCACTGGAGTGGATCATCTCCTTCCTCGCCGGAAGGACACAGAGAGTCCGCCTCCCTCCGTTCAGATCCGAAGCCACCGAATTCATCTGCGGCGTTCCTCAAGGCTCCTCACTCAGTCCAACCCTCTTCAACGTCTACATGAGCCCCCTCGCAGACATCGCACGCCAGCACAACCTCAACATCATCTCCTACGCTGACGACACCCAGCTGATCCTCTCCCTCACCAACGACCCCGCCACCGCCAGAGCCAACCTTCACGAAGGGATGAAAGAGGTAGCCGAATGGATGAAGAACAGCCGCCTGAAACTGAACTTGGACAAGACGGAAGTCCTCATCCTGGGATCCTCACCCGCCGCTTGGGACGACTCCTGGTGGCCCCCCGCCCTAGGAAGCGCACCCAAACCAACAGACCACGCACGCAACCTGGGCTTCATCCTGGACTCCTCCCTCTCCATGTCCAGACAAGTCAACGCCGTCTCCTCGTCGTGCTTCAACATCCTGCGCATGCTACGTAAGATCTTCCAGTGGATCCCCATCGAGACCAGGAAGACGGTCACCCAGGCCCTCGTCACCAGCCGTCTGGACTACGGCAACTCCCTCTACGCCGGAACCACCGCCAAACTACAGAAGAGACTCCAGCGGATCCAGAACGACTCAGCACGACTCATCCTGGACATCCCCCGTCGCAGCCACATCTCTGGTCACCTGAGAGACCTGCACTGGCTCCCGGTCAACAAGAGAATCACCTTCCGTCTCCTCACCCACGCACACAAAGCCCTACACAACCAAGGCCCAGGATACCTCAACAGCCGCCTCAACTTCTACGCTCCCAAGCGCCAGCTTCGATCGACCAGCCACGCCCTCGCCGCCGTCCCCCGCATCCGTAGAGCCACCACAGGAGGACGGTCCTTCTCCTACCTCGCCGCCAAGACATGGAACTCCCTCCCCACACACCTCCGCCTGACCCAGGGCCACCTCACCTTCAGGAAGCGACTCAAGACCTGGCTGTTCGAGCAGTAGCGGACCCCCCTCCCCCAGCGCCTTGAGACCCTCTGGGTGAGTAGTGCGCTATATAAATGCGATGATTTATTGATCGATTGATACTCTCCATGCCACTGGAATCAAGCTATCTTGGCTGATGAGGGCTGAAAGCCGGAAACCTGTCCTAGGAGGCTTGTTTCCAGTCCAGGGAGGACATGTCTTGGCAGTTCGGGCTAGACTGTTCCCATGGGGCACAGGGTCAAGACTGATTTGCATTGGCTGGGTTCAAACTGGAATGGCATGGTGAGCAAAAAAACAATGGATTTAGGCCCAGAACTCTGTACTGGGGTGAATGTATGACATTGTTCTGCATTCTGTCCATCAACTGTTGTTTTTGCCTATGTCACCCCGAGTGGGACGGGTATGCTCAGACGTGAGTCCCGTGCTCTCCATGCCACTTGAATCAAGATATCCTGGCTGATGAGGGGTGAAAGCCCCAAACCGGTCTCTAGGATGCCTGTTTCCAGTCCAGGGAGGACCTTGCTTGGCAGTTCGGGCTGTAATGTTTCCATGGGGCACAGGGTCAAGACTGATTTGCATATGGCTGGGTTCAAACTTTAATGGTATGGTGAGCAAAAAAACAATGGATTTAGGCCCAGATCTCAGTACTTGGGTGAATCTGTGACATTGCTCTGCATTCTGTCCATCAACTGTTGTTTTTATCTTTCTAAAAGTGGCATTTTTAAAAGTGTAATGATAAATTGAACATCACCATTAAAGATGGTTTAGCATTGTAATTCTATAGGTAAAAACATTATATACCAACCTTCTCTCAATTAGGAATGACAGCTTATTAAATGTAATGAGGAATCTCCAATGTTTTACTATCAGAGGGGTAGTTCTCACAATAGTGCAAAACAAATGTGGGAGTTTTTCACTACCAGGACATTTAAAACTTAAATATACATGCCCTTTCTTTCAATTATACAACACCTTGGCCTATGGGCTACCCAGGGCCTACATTGGGGTGACATATTTAATAAAAGGGGAGTTTAACAAATGGCAAGGGCTTTTAAATGACATGTCGACATGGGAGTGTGACACTGCATTCAGGCTGCAATGGCAATGCCTGTGGTATATTTTAGAGGGATAATTATGTGGGTGGCACAATACGAGATGGCACAGAGAGGGCCATTCCCAACAACCTGTTCTTTAAAATGAAGAATGGTAACATTTATCTCATCATCTCACAGAGGAAATATCATCTCATGTACAGCAGCATGTTGATGATGAACAACTTGACCTTGATTCTACCCTGTCCCGATGGATGAAGAAACCTACCATTGACTCTGGGATAATATACACACTCATCCCAGGATATTGACAAGGAAAGAAGTTGTTGCTGGGTCTCAAAATGAACCAACTCAGTCTGTGTATCATCCTCCAAATCACCATACTGACAGATTTGATGCTGATGCCCCCCCAAGTCATGTTTCAGAGAGGAGAGTGGTGGGGGTCCTGCACCATGTGGTCGAAACTGTCAAGTTCTGGATCGAGAAAATAGTTAAGACACTTGAAGGAGTCCACAAGTGTCTCAGACGTATTAAAGGGTTGGAAGAAGCTGTAAGAGATACCCAATCTTTGCTACATGGAATGGATTCCTCCTTAGCAGATATTGCTGGTATGATGATGATACAGGACAAAGATGAAAATCCTTATACATCTCACACTAGTGATGTACAAGAGCAGCAAGGAGCTATCAATTTATTAATGCAGTACATGGAACAAGGTGGACTCCTACATATCAGTAACTCTCTCCCTCAACAACAACAACCTTGCTGTGTTGAAATAAAATTATCATGCATCCCTACTGGCATTCACTGACGTTGTAGAAAAAATGGGCTATGCATCTTTATCATCTGATGTATGTGGTATGGAAACAACAACCTTTACCTCTCAGCCTCCTACTCCACCCCACACCAATAAAAGGACGGTGAGTACCCATCAGAAGATGAAGAAGTACAGTTTCCTAAAGTACAAAGGTGATGTTCCCTGTGACCATTGGTGAGAGTCTTTTGTTCAGGTCAATCTTTTGTGTGTGTTTATCATCATCCTACCCTATTATAAAGCCACAAAAGTCTTCAATTGGTGACATGCAGTTGTTCTTGGCCATCTGTTCTTGTCATTCAGCATACTGCATAAAAAAGAGAAGAGTTGAGCGGATGTACAGATCGGCCGCCCCAAAGAAATCTCACCAGAACAAGAAGGACTTTAATAAGCTTCAGAAACTAGTGAGCAAACTAGCACAAGCCACTATGAATACCGTACAGGCGTTAGAAAAAATCGAAGAGATGACGGCGAACACTCACGCCAAAGTCACGGATATCCTAAATCTTGTTCATTCCTCACATAGAAAGAGCAACGAGGCGGACTTGCGTTTAAAACAGAGAGACAACCGACCAGACAGGACAAAATCATTATCTAAAGAGGAAACGCGGGACTTAATCCGAACATATGACCTATCGGACCACAAGGAAGAAGAGAGAATCAAAACAGTCCCACTAGACGTTAACAGAACAGCGAGAAAAAACGACAGAACATCCAACCCCCACAATTTACAGCACATACAGCTAACACCAAATGAAGCCGAAAACGCGAACGCTAGTAAAAAAGAAAAACATCTATCCTGTCTACTACTCAACTGCCGATCAGCAACCAAACATGCATCGGACATAGCGGACCTCATCCTCAACAAGGACATTGACCTGGCAATCCTTACAGAAACTTGGCTTACGGAATCCTCATCCCCAACCATGGATCTGTTGATACCACCGCAATTCAACGTTCTGAGACTGGATAGACACGGAAAGCTAGGGGGAGGGATAGCCTGTATTCATCGATCTGACATAGAGGTTAAACAAATTCAGGCCGACCCACTTGAATCCTGAATCCTGTGAGTATCTTGGTCTTAACATAAGATCAACTAACACTCAATGGTGCAACCTGCATGCTTTCTACCACCCACCAGGAGATAACACAAAGTTTATAGCAGAGTTAATGGAGATCATAACAGCCAACTCTAATGACGCTGCCAATAACATATTTCTAGGCGACTTCAACCTGCACTGGGAGAACTGCAATGACAAACTGGTCAACATGCTTAAAGGTTTCCTCACGGAACTAAACCTCACTCAAGCGTGCACACTGCCCACACATTGTAAAGGAGCGACGTTAGACTGGATAATCTCAAGAAACAAAGTTGCAACAATCCACTCCATAACACCATGTGACTGGTCCGATCATCACGCCATAACATTCATGATACCCACAACAAGAAAAGGTAGGACCAGGCAACCTTTCAAGGCCAAAAAATGGACTCGAGACACAAAAGAAACAAATTTGGAACTACTGGTCGAAAGCTGTGAAAGAGAATTAAAGCCACCCAACAACCTGGAAAAAGTTAACGAGCTGACGGAACACTACATAGCAACTGTTGAAAATATAGTTAATAACACCATGCCATTAAAATTGAAACGAATCTCAGAAAAGACCAAAAACCCGTGGTTCAACGAAGCACTAAATGAAGATAGACGCAAATTGAGAATGGCCGAAAGAAAATGGAGGCAACACCCATCATCTCCTGAACTGGAAGCCCTCAGAAAAACAAGGAAACAATATAATAAAAAGATCATCAACTCAAAAAAGGAATTTATAAGAGCAGAACTGGATAATGCCAAAAACAGACCACGAAAACTATTTGAAATCCTAAAGGAGCAATCAAACAAACTAGCCAAAACAGTGCAAGAAAATTCAAAAACACCGCTAAGCTGTGATTTTTCACGGAAAAGGCCAAAGCCCTCGAAATAGAGCTTAAAAACTCAGCGTTGAACCTTCCCAACGAACCTCGGTCTACTAACGATGCCAACTCTACAACGGATTGCACCATGACAAAAAACAAGGCGAGCTGGGAAACATTCGAACTGTACGACCAACACATGATTGCCAAGACGCTCTCAGGAATCAAACCTTACAACCACTACCAAGACCCTCTGCCTGCTAAATGCGTAAAAGAAATCAATCACATCCTGATTCCAATATGGACCGAAATAATAAATGCGTCACTGTCACAAGGGATCCTTCCCGACTGCCTAAAAACAGGTCAAGTCGTTCCCATAATCAAAAAACCCACAGCAGATACATCAGATCCTAATAACTATCGCCCAGTGACCAACATCCCTTTAATGGCCAAGTTGACTGAGAAATGTGTGCAGAACCAACTGAGCCAACACATCACTAAATTCCCCTTGCTAGATGAATGCCAATCAGGATTCAGAGCAGGGCACAGCACTGAAACAGCGATTCTCCACATTACTGATGACGCATTACAGGCCCTTGACCAAAACCCAGCATGCTTACTTATTCTCCTAGACTTGTCATCGGCATTTGATACGGTAAATCATGAAGCATTACTGACCAGGCTACAGGACAGGATGGGAATATCGGGAATAGTGCTGAAATGGTTCGAGTCCTTTTTACAGAACAGAACACAGCGCTTCCTGGTTAACCAAGCAATCTCACCTCCTAGCCCTATCGCAATTGGAGTCCCTCAAGGATCGACACTATCCCCAGATCTGTTCAACCTATACGTCGAACCACTCACAGAAATTCTCCAAAAATCTCAAATATCCTATCACATGTATGCTGATGACACGCAAATTTACGTAAAGATCGGATCCATAAAAGAATTGGAATTAATGAATGAGACACTAAAAATGGCACTTCAATGGTTAACGGCAAACCACCTGAAGCTGAATGCACATAAAACAGAGTTCCTACTTATCTCTCCACCAAGGAGCAATACAGAAATAAAGGAATGGATGAAAGTCATGACGGCGCTAAACTGCACCCCAACCCTTGTCAACTCAGCCAAATCTCTAGGAATCATCTTAGATGAGAATCTAGACATGAAAGCCCACATTAACTCAATGGCGAAAAGTGCCCGCTTTCACTTGAACTACCTAAGAAAATTGAAACCCTTCATCACAGAGTCAGACCTCAAATTGGCAATCCAATCCTTAGTTATCTCGAGGATTGAATATGGGTGCACCACCTTGGCTGGACTACCAAAAACGTCCACAGCACCATTGAAAGCCTGTCTTAACGCTGCCGCAAGACTTATCACCGGAACTAGGAAATATGACCATATATCCCCGCACCTGAAAGCACTAAACTGGCTACCATATGAAGCAAGAATCCAAATGAAGATAGCATGTATCACACATAAAGCATTACACGACAACACCCCAAGATATCTAGCAAAGAAAATTCAGTTGTCCGGTGGCAACCGACCATCTAGGAGTGCTGAGGAGCTGCGCCTACGACCAGCCTTCTTCCGAAAGAAAAAAACCTATGAAAGAGCGTTCTCAGGAGCGGCCCCCAGGATATGGAACTCACTCCCTCCAAACATCAGGAAAATCCAGAATCTGGTAACATTCAAACGGGAAGTGAAGAGCCTGCTGATGAATAGATACATTACTTAGTGGAGATCACTGATTATGGATCTGCTGTACTACTGCCTTAGTTCAGATCAGGTACGCCATTAAAATGGGAAGCACAGACAATAATATAATGGAATACGTACGAGAACAACCCAAAGGCCGACAGGAATGGATATTTGATTGGACAGGAGAACAGCATTTTTCTCGAACCTATACCGTGCTACCTCATATCTGTTATATATACATGTTTTGTTATTATTTAATCATAGAATATTTACTTACGCTAACGTCACATGTGCTACGAATATATATGTCATCTACCTCACTGCGGTTGCTTGCTAACTGCTTATACATATGTTAACCTTTTTCCTTTTCTTATTTCATGTTAAGCGCTCTGATACCCACGGGTCTTGTTCGCGCTATACAAAACTTTATAATAAATAAATAAATAAATAAATAAATACTTCTTAGCTAATGGTGATGTGATGGAGAGGAGTCACAATATACAGTACCTTGTTTTGGATTTAGGTGATGTATCTACCATCAGTTTTTTTTAAATATCTTTATTACCTCGTCTACCTCCAAATTTACATTTTTGAATGTGCAACTCAAATAATGTGGGCAACATTTGAGTTATGTAAATACATTTCAAATACAACAAATATCACAATCCATGGGTATATATCATGTGATGCAGCTGATAATCTGTCAAAATCTTTACCTGACACATAAACCGATAATAAGGCATTTTGAGTAGCGTATGAATAAGCGTGCACTAACCATACGTTAAAGAAACATGAGAAACAAATGACATCAAACTTAGTTACTGCATCATACAAGCATGTAGGTAACTGTAGAATAGATTAAATCATATTATTTTGAATAATATAGGTTCATGTTTTATTTACCAGCTCTGATATGTTTTTTCAATGGAACTGGAATATACATCATGCTTTAAGTTGATGAATAGATTAATATGTGATGTTACAACGCGATCAAAATTATCGCAGTATGTAACATCACAGATTTTACAACGCAAGTCGTTACAACGACTTGCGCTGGAGGGCGCAGGACTTAGGAGTAGTAAGATCTACCATTCCAACACCAGTCTATGTACAGTAGGGAAGGTGTTGGAATAGTAAATCTTACTATTCCTTAGGTCATAGCGCCCTCCAGTACAAGTCGATGTAACGATTGCGTTATAATGGCAGCGTTCTTAATGCATTGCGGTATAATCACCACGATGTAAAGGATGTTTCCCGAAAAGAGGGACTGCTACTTTTCTTTTTTTTTTTTGCAAGGGTGGTAAAGCAAACATAAATGCATAATCGTATTCAACTTTCAGTACAAATACAAATGATATCACTGCGGAAGTAAAACAAAAAATTGTCCATTCAAGGATATCACAAAATATTTATTTTGTTTACAACCAATCTTGCCTCATTCCATGTCACACGACATTACATCTCTGCATAGCATTTAAGCCTCTAACTTTTAGCTAAGTCCTTCTCCCTTTCAAAAATCTCCATAACAATGGCCCACCACTCTGTTGCTTTAAAAAATCGCGGGGAAATCCAAGCTCTATAAATAGCTAGTCTAGCAGTAACTAAAATAATAAATAGTAATGTGTGACATGCCTTATTAACATCCCGCTTGTAGCCCAACATAATCTCTTCATTAGAGAAAGTCTGATTTAATCCAAGGCAACTTTTACAAAACAGTATTATCCCCTGTCAAAAGACCCTTAACTGTGGGCATGTGGAAAACATGTGCACCATATTAGCCCCATATTCTTGACACTTAGGACAGTTCATCTTATCCCATGAATATTGAATTCTTTATTTCCCCACCCAGCTATCTTCTCTGGAGTATAATAGAGCATACATATTGTCTTAAATTATTGTAGTGCCAAATTAGTAGACCAAACAGCATATTTTAACATTGTGAGTGCCTCACCCAACATTGTGGGAGTCATTTCAGTTGCCAGTATTGAACTCCATGCTGAGGCTAACTTTAAACAAGGGTCATATCTGTCCTGGCAGATAATGTGTATGCCGCACATATAACCTTCTTCTGAGGAGGTTCATGTAAGAATATCAAAAGGTCCTGACTCTGTGTGCTCAAGAAAAAAATCTCTAATTGTAGGTATTTATAGTAATAATGTTTTGGAATCAAAAAGATATCTTGAAGTTTTTAATAAGTGAAAAATCCATCACAGTCGTCGAGATCTTCCAGTTTATCCACACGCACTGCTTCGCCACCCCATCCTGAAATATACATGGGAGGAGTGGATTATCCCACACCGGGGATTAAAATATACTGATAGGGAATACCTAGCAACCATTTCACGCCAAATACAAACTAGATCTCCAAAAATCTTAAAGCGTACTCTATTAAAGTAGTTTGGGTCATGGATCCGGTAAAGAAATCTACAGCTGTCCTGACTTAGAAGATGTTTATGATTGAAATCCTGGCCCCTATGGGAAAGACAGCTACATTACTGGTTAATAAAAGGAGCTCAGTAATATCATTTGAAATCAGGGAGCAAAAGCCACCCTTGGCTTCATCGAAACGTAAAAATTTTAATTGCTCAGCGAGTACGTTCATATCCCCATACAAAACTACTCACTGGCCCACTCTTAGTGGGATTGAATGGAATAAGTATAAAGAATTTCAGGAGAATAGTCATCTTTATAATATTACATATACCTGTTATACTTATGGGTAATCTATGCCAGCGCTAACGTTTTTAATGACATTATAGAGTAAGGCATCGTAATTTAATTTAACTATTATTTCAATCTGGGACATAATTTGTATGCCTAAATAAGTAGCTTCAGAGCATGTTCCCGTGATAGGATTATATGGTATATAATTCAATAACACCTGAGTTTTATTGGTATTCAATTTATATCCAGAAATCCCCCAAACATTTCCTGCTTCTTGAATAATTAGTTCTAAAGATTGACCCGGGTCCGTCATGAAAACAGCAATATGGCCTGCATAAGCATTAATCTTTAATTCATTGGTTCCTGGAGATAGTGGTAAAACCCTTTTATTAGCAAGTAGAACCCAATTGAATGGTTCTAGATATGAAGCAAACAATATTAGGTACAGAGGACATCCCTGGTGTGTACCCCTATTTATACAAAAAAGCCCAGACTATAAGCCAGCATAGCTTAGTTTTGCCAGTGGTGTACGATAAATCTCTTTTACCCATGCTAAATATTGGCCAGTCACACCAAATGCAGTAAGAGTGAGCAAGAAAGAGCCCCATGCCACATGATCAAAGGCTTTCTCTGCATCTAGAAGTATCATAACCAGATTAACACGAGTTTGTTGAGCTAGATCGAATGCCATTATAGCAGTAATAGTATGAGCCGAAGTGTCTCGACCCACTATGAATCCATGCTGTTGACTAGAATCCAGTTTAGACATCAAGGGAAAAAGATGATTAACCCAAATTTTTGTGTATATTTTAGCATCAGCATTGATAAGTGATATTCGGCGATAAGACCCCCAGTCTTCAGGTGATTTTCCCTTCTTCACGAAAAAAACTAAATTAGTCGTATCCCAAGTTAGTGGTACAATGCCCGAATCACCTATCTCTGAACATACCTTAATGAGCAGTGGAGTTATTATATTCCTAAATATTTTTTCAAATTCAACAGGTATCTAATCTTCGCCCGAGGCTTTGTCAGTACGAAGTGAAGCCAAGGCCATCAAAATGTCTTCTGGAGAGATCTCTGAGCAGAGATGGGCAATATCTTCTAACGACGAAGTAAGTTCTCCTCTCTCTAAGAGGCAACCTCCTCTATTATGATAGGATGGAGCATAAAGATCTTCAAAAAACATATACATTGTGAGAGTATTGTGTGAGTATCTGTAGGAAGGACATTGTCTGTTCCCTTAAATGCAGTAATTAAGCGTTTTACCTTATTGTCGGCTAATTTATAAGCTAATATCGTGTCCACTTGGTTGCTGTTCTAAAAATTAGTAGATCTATATTTATTATAAGCCACAGCTACACTTTCCTTAGGTATCCCTGCTACTAACTCTTCTGCTTCTATCAGCTTAATATAAACTTGAGACTGACCACCATTCAGTTGCCTAATAGTCATTGCATGGGATTGCTCAAAGTTAGTTAATGCTATGCATGCCGCTTTGATAAAAGCCTCTGGTTTTATTGTTGACTAATATAAATTGCTGTGTAATACCCCTTATGAATGCAGACTACTACTTTTCTACTTCTTTGTCTTGTTGTCTTTTTGACTGACCCCGGACACTACTCCTTGGGAACCTATGTGTACCTTATTTGCTCCCTCCTGGCTGACGTCTAAGTTGTGTGTGAAATACTTCGAGTATTTCCTGATGGGACACTGAAGCTGAGCTTGCATGGTTAATGTTCTTTCTGAACTCTTCAAATTCCTTTTCATTTCATGACAAGCCTAGCTGATTAGACTGTCCTGCACACTTTAGATCTTAAATGTTTATTAAGGCTGCATTGCCCTTTTGATATCTTTGATCCATTTACCTTTAAATAAACCATAGACTCTGATTGTGCTTTCCAAAAGATGTATTGATGACAGTGAGTGATCAGTATGGGGAAATTTCTGACCATCAGGTACTAATGGTATTAATTTGTATTGCCTTGACATAATTATTAATCTGTATGATTTTGTTCTGGCTAAACTTCTTTAGAAGGTTCAGACAAGCAGTAATAATCCTCGACTTATATAGTTTGGTGTTGAGAGTTATATACATGAATTTAATTTTTTATTGTGAATCAGTTATCCAATTCCTGATTCTGCTTCAATATACTGGATGTTAGATCTCCTATATCCAACTATCAGCGGCACAAACATTATCTATCAGGGGGTCAGGTTAGTGTCAAGTAGTGTCAGAGAGACAGCACATCTCTTCTGGGGAAGGTCTGGGTGGTCCAACTTTTCACCCTCTTCCCCTACAAACCTAACAGGCCTCAACTAAACAGAAATTACTAGTTGAATGAAACAAATTACACATTCAAAACTCAAGCTATATTTGAAAAAGATAATAACAATTATACTAAAATAAATTACACGCACAATTAATACACTGACTATTTCATAATAAAATACCATTAATTATAACTATATTAAAGTAAAAGATAATACATAAAATAGCATTAAAATATTGTATACCATAAAAATCAATATTCTTAGTTTAGATATTCTGTTCCATGATAATTTCATGGTGATAATATTTTTGACAGTACATTTATGTCACATGATATTTTTAATTCAATATTTGTCATTCACTAAATGTGACAAATGTTACAATGAACCTGGAATACTCATATGAAGATCTCAGACCTTAATAAACTATAAGATGATTTGACATGTTTTATTATTTGTTTTGATTATTAGTGAGTTGCAAAATAGATACTTTTTATGATTTCAATACTGAAATAACAAAGAAAGTTCAATCACAGACATATAAAACAGCAAAAAAATAACCTATGTAAAACCAATATATTATACTTAATGGAAAACAACGTAACATAGAGAACCAAATTCATACATTCATGAAAAGGCCTCTGCTTTCTAATTAATTGTCACTTGTTACATTGAGACAAGGGAAACTTCAAGAGAGATTTAACAGAAAGAAGTGATAATCTTAGAAGACGGATTGTCATGTACTATAGGGGAAAAAGGTAAATCTCTTGGGAAGTGAATAGGAATTAGCAGCAGTTGAAGAATGAATTGACCCAGCTACATCTGCTGGCCTCTATCGAGGAGAAACTGCTGCAGTTGATCCAAGATTCTGTACATAATTGCTTGCAGTGAGAGAAACTCATCTAGAATAAAATTGGAAAGTTTGCTTACAGGTTCATATGTAAATATGAGTCAGGTCATAGCATCTGAAAGGTTAAGAGGAACCAGGGCACATGATATACATAACAACCAGGGAAATTCCTAAATCCATGCAGTCTGGTAAAAGACAAAAAAATAACTAAAATGTGTACATTTTCAAAAGACAAAAACAAGAGATACACATTTCAAATGTAAATAGCAAAAAATATACTCTATGTTTGAGAAGATCATAACAAGTAGTGACTAAGATGCAGGTGACCAGCCCTCTGTGTATTGACAAACTCACATGAAGACATAATGTTGAGATAAATTCTAAAATGAACTTTTTTTGTCCCAAAAGGAAGAATATATATATATACTTAATCTACATCCATAAGGCAGCAAGGGAGATGGAGCTTGGCTAAAATGAAGGTGGCTGGCTTCTAATAGCTCTGTGGACATCTGTTTTTTTACTGAGAAAATGACAACTTGACTTGTCCTTTTTTACATTAAAACTGCTTGGACCTCTCATTATAGTGCTTTGGACAACCTGAGACCGCAGAGGTTGGGGGCACAGGCCGGTGAGATGAGCAGCCTGAGGCAACGATACAATCTACTGCGGCTCCTCACATCACTGCATATATTGTACCACAGTGATGAAAATATTCTATCAAACAAGAGTGTGTTTGTTTTACAGCTGCTTCTTCTCATACATTATTGAAATGCAGCAAGTCTAGACACTCACAAGCATACATTGGACCCTGGGCAATGCACAAACAGATCTCTTCATCTTTAGCTTTGAAGGTGATGCCCTGTGTTCATCAAACAAATATGTAATTACAGTGTTTGACTGTTTGATATATGACTAAACCATTAGTTCTTTCTTGCTGTGCACATATTTTTGTATATGCTGAATTTATGTGATGGTCTTTGGGATGGCCGCAGATCCGAAGACTTGTTAAAAGACTCAGAGGTACTGAAATTGTCTGTAAGTGAACCAATCCCTGCAAGTCACACTGAAGATTTTTATTTTTACTTGAACAGAAATGCAAACCCTAAAAATGGGAGCTCTTCTGTGTTTTAAATCAATACCAAACTATGTTTTCGGCAGAATGTAATTGTTCAAACTCTTCTCCCCACTGTTTCTGCCTTAAAGAGTATGCTTCAGCACATCTTGTTGCTTTAACTTACCCTTTCTGAGCAGGCCCTTCTGGAACAAGTTTTGGCACACATTATGTTTTGCCTTTTTAGCACACCTAAAGCACTTTTTACACAGTTCATTTACCAGAGACACATAAAACTATTGGCACAGAGGCAACTTCAAACCTTAAAAGAATAAGGTGCAAACCTAACAACATTGAGGAAACGACAGCCACCGCAAAAATACTGCACAACCAAGTAAAAGACAAACCAATCCAACCTGTGAAAGTATGAGAGAACTTCATAATGACCCTTGGGGAGAAATTCGCCACAGGGACAGGGAAGAAATCGAGACAATTGGGGGCGATTCCAACTAGGATGGCAAATCCAAGGCACTTTTGACAACCCTAATCCTTTGGTCAAGCTTGCATCGCACAAGGTGGTATATGTGCAACGCAACAGAAACATGAGACTACTCCAGCCATGCAAAGACACTGTACGTTGACATGAGTGGCTTCATAAATCTTGAGTAAGGCAATGCAGGGCACATTGCTGTATTACCTTACACCACACTACAGAGCTTTTCCATGTGTGTCGTGTAGATCTTTCCACGCAACTCCCATGGTTTTTGACACATTCTCAGATTCATCAGAACTGGTAAACCTTAGAATGTGCCAAAAAGTTATGCCTTCTCAGGAGAGGCATAACAAAGATAAATATCGTTATTACTCCTTGTTATTTCCTCTTTCTATGTGTGATTACAATACCTCTGATATGCATCCAGGTGTCTCCTAAAGGAGGAAACAGTCACCCCCCTGCACCCAGGCACATTTGCACCAGGGTAGGTGGAAACATTAGGGGTGAGGATGTCTATATTCGAAATAAGTTGCTGAACTAGAAATAAAAATACTCCAGTGGAATGAAGCAGAGGGCTGTAGTCGAAGATAAGTCCTTGAGGTCGGATACCACTTTGGCGACAGACAATTTAAATAGATTTGCTGCTGTGTAGAAGAACCTAGCAATAGAAACTGCAAAGTCTATCCAAGCGGAAATGCATTTAGGGTGGAAAGGTGAGCAGGTTGGTCCTGATTCTCAGTCTCAGTTATTTGACCCAAGGCAGTCTGCAGGCATTAAGGGCTCAGGGCAGAAAAATGACACCTTCATGAAAGTGATATTTTCAACATTGTAATGAAAAATTGGACTTTACCATTAAAGAGGGTTTATCAATGCAATTTAAAAGGTACTAAACATGCTCTATCTGCTGGCTCCTCATTAGGAAGTATATCTTATTTAAATGTAATAATATATCTCCAATGTTATGTTATGGAAGGGGTAGGCCTCACAGTAGAGAAACACGAATTTTGGGAGTTTTTAACTACCAGGGCATGGAAAACTTTAAAGTACATGTACAACATTTGAATAATAGTCAAATAACAACATTTGAATAACACAGCACACTGTCCTCTGGGCTGCCTAGGACCTATCTAAGGGGTTACATATGTCATAAAAGTGTCGTTTAAAGGTTGGCAATGTGTTTTAAGGGTCACGTAGACATGTTAGTGTGACCCTGCATTCAGGCTGCAATGGAATGTCTGAAACATGTTTTGAGGAGCTAATTTAGTGGCTGGCACAATACTTGCTGCAGACCCACTAGAAGTGTTATGTTCCCAGGTTACACCCATGTAGCAAAGCCGCTCATTTCTTACATTGTCCTGTTGTTCATGAAAACAATTCTGCTGTGGCATTTTGCACATATTTTCAAGTGTGACAATATGTAATTAGTTTCTCTTAAACTAACTTTTTTAAACACCTAGTTCGCAAAACATTATCTTGATGCCTCAAACACTATTTACAAGGCCTCTTTATGTACTATGTACAAATGTTGTTTTAATTTTAATCCACAGAGCCATAACATCACAAATCTATATGCACATCGCAAGGCTGTTGTCTATTGTAAATAATGAGCATTTCAAACATTATTAGAGGAGGCACTTCAGTTGACACCAAGGGTCCCTGCATTAGAGACTTCACCATGCAGCGGTCTGGCATCTCTGTGAGGGGAGTCCAGTTTATGACCAATACAGGTTCCTACATTCTCGCCTGCCAGGTAATGGGGTTGGATTGTCCCTTGGGGGTTTCTTGGCTTCACACCTACACACACTGTAGGTACACTCAGAGTAGGGATTCCATAGTAGGAGTATGACAAATTACTGCCTTGTTTATATGTCTTTATATATTCACTGATTCAGCACCATGGTAGAACTATATCTACTATTCATGCTTTCGGTGCTTGTATTCGCTTTCATCTGCTTTTGTCTAATGATTATTAAAGCACACGTATTCTATACAAGAATGATGCTCGTTCAATAAATATATTGAAAATGTCCCACTGTGTATCCTCTAAATATTTCTCTAAACACAAGTTAGCACAAGTAATAGAGCAAAAAGTTCTCTTCTGTTTCCATGGTCCTTGAGGGGTCAGGGTTGTCATGATCAGTATTTGCTAGAAACCATTTTCTCCCTGGAAAGGTAAGGGGAGCCTATGGTAACCTTGTGAGCTAGCTGGTCTATAGGCCATCATATCATGCGGAATCAGTCTAGCCACCAAGGTTGTCCAGCAAATGTGCAGGTCCTATGGATTCGTAGGAACTACACGACATGGCACCACCAGCGTTCTTTTAGTTCTTATTTAACAGTAAATCTGAGCAGATCAGTCCTGCTTTCACAGGACCCCTACTCGCCTCCTAAACCAGAGACATGTGTGGTGGGAAGAGAGATAAGCCTCAGCTGAGTAGGTTTACCCTATGTATTGGATATGGGTTATTCAAGCATGTAGAATTAAAGTCTACCACATTGTGTAAAACCTATCTCCATAAAATTCATGTTTGATAAAATTCCCTTTTCAGTTAACAATGACTGAAAAAGGAGATGACAATAAACGAGTAGCAATTCTAAATTTTACAGTAAATTGCACATGTGCAGTTGCAATGAGATTACTACAATACGGCCTCCCAGCAAAAGGTGGAGATGTTACCTATCGGATAGAGGCACACAAAGAATTCAGAACAGAGGTATTTTATTCTTGGGTTAAATTCACAGCTGCAGATGTACACACAAAACGGCTTCACACTTACATTGAAGATGAAAAACCAGATGAATACTTACCAAGAGCACATAAATTGGCTAGAAGGCGTGCTCTCCCATACTAATAAAAAAAAGAGAGACTAGGTCAACTCAGTAAAGAAGTGGTGAACTGGATGGTCTAACCTGCATATTCACTGCGTCCTAATTTCACTGATTTAGATGTGGCAAAACTATGCACATTATTCAAAGACTTAGTAACAATTTACAGAAATTTCACACAGTTCATAATGTTAACATTCACAATTAACCCTGCACGGACTGTTCAGACTTTACAACGACAGTGGCTACTACGGATATATGCCCGCAGAGGCTGAATGCCGTTAGGGGTAGGATTTACCCCAATATAGGCCTAGGTAGCTCCACAACTGTTTACCTACATTACAATGCATATCTATTCTGGCTCTGACCTTCTACCTAGTTATAGGCTGAATAAATGTTGATCAGTTTTCTCCGAAACTGGCCTAATGTATTGTTCTTTAGGATTCCTAGTATCATATCTTAATCCCCTGCCCAGGACATACACAGCAGGATTTAACATCTTCTGTACTATAACTCTGTACAAAAGTCAGCACTAACATCATCTTTGGCTGACATTTCTACTAATAATAATGGCAAGCCATTACATATCTAGGTAGAACCCACTAAGAAGACTTCTTCTTGGACATAAAAGAAACACATCTTTGCTGGTGTTTACATTCCAACTGTGGCCCTATGTTTAGCTCACGGGCTAACAAAGAAGCCATGATAAGTTTGGGTTTTGCAACAAGGTATTCTTCTCTATATCATCCTGAGGGAAATTCGATTGTGGAAGGAATAAACTGGACTTAAAGAAGTCTTTAACAGCGAGGATATTAGGCTCTGGTGGCAGTTGGGTCAATCACCTATATGGGGCCCAGAGGGCACTTAATAACATGCCAAGAAGTTTCCTTGAGGGCCATACTCTATATGAAGTCCTGTTCAGGATTAGCACGTGGGTACCTGACCTTGACTGTGGCAGCACAGTGGTGGTTGAAAAACCATTTGACATCAATGATCGTTTAGCAGTTTTACAGAAACTCAATTAATTCCGGGCAATACAAAGTAACATCCAAGTAAAATGCACCGCCACTGGAGAAGTGAAAACTGTACCAGCAAGACCTGCCTGGATTTCGAAGATTGGGGAGCTACTCAGAAAAAAGAGTGTGAACAAAAAATAATGTGGGCCATCTTACAGAGTGCCTGTACCTGTCCTGGTTTTTGAAGGAACAAGAACAGTACTCCCAAACAAAGAAGACCAAGTAAGCAACTTTCTGTCCACCTGCAGAAGAATCTGCATTAATTTCAGCCATTCATTTAAAGCCCGGAAACAGAGGCCTTGAAGGAGCTCCACTGGTTGCCTATCAAGCAGAGTATCATTTTTAAATCTCTCTGTATTATCCATAGGGCATGACAAAAAAGGACCAATACCTCTCCAAAAAAAACTTTAAAAAAACACTCCTCGCAGAAACCTACCATTCACTACAGGCACCAATGTCCAGGAACAGAGATTTAAAAAAGTCAGACAAGGAGGACATATTTTTACTGTCAATGCAGCCCGCAAATGGAACAAAGTACTAGCTTCCATATGATCTCATTTCGACCTGCTAAAATTCAGGAAAGCACAGAAAACCTGGTATTTCCTCACTAGCGACTCGCTTCTCAGTTTTTTGATCTGTTGTCTTCTTACATAGAGGTCTTAGCGCCCGGATACTATTTTTGGTTACAGTGTGCTTTATAAATAATTATTACATTACATTTCATGGAGGTAAGTAGGGTAAGTATTTATTTTGTATTATTAGGAAAATATTTTATTTAAGAAATATATATTTATCTTTATTTTAATGTATTGAAAAAAATTGTGATGAAATAGATTTAGGCACTCTGGGACCGGATGCATGCGAAACAAGGGTTTTGGGTGGAGGGTGTATGCATACTCAAGTTTTAATTTTAATACTGAAGTATTATTTATTACTTAGTTTAATGTAAATAATGTAATTTAAAAAATAATATTGATCTTTATTTAAATGTACTTTTTTTAAATATTAATTTATAAAAGAGGTGTAGGCGCTTAAATTGGGATGGGAAGCATGCAAAACTGGGGTTTTGGGATGGGGAGAAATAATACTCAAGTATTCAAACGAATACATGAGTAAAGATACTCATGTATTCGTTTGAATATTTGAGTACTATTTATTACTTAATTTAATGTAATTATTGAAATTTAAATGACAATATTTAACTTTATTTAAATATATTTTTGAAAAATCTTTACATTTTTGAAAAAAAGGCTTAGGCACTTAACCTCTGGTACGGTATTCATCCGAACCAGGGTTTTTGGGTGGGGGAGTGTATTAATACACAGGTATTAGTTTGGATACTTGAGTATTATTTATTTATTAATTTAATGTAATTAATGTAATTAAAAAAATATATATTTATCTTTATTAAATGTATGTTTTAAAAATATAACATTTTAGAAAAAATAACTTTGGCACTTATCCTCTGGGACAGGATACATGGGAAGCAGGGGTTTTGGGTTGGGGAGTGTATTCATACTCATGTATTATTTTTATTTTTTTCCTTTTTTACTTACATTTGTTTATTGAACAGCTTGTGAAATATACAGTTGGTCCCCTATCAGAGGCTAAAGCGGACATCAAGGATCTCAAATGATAAAAGCATTTTACATAAAGTAAAACAAAAACCCTTGAAACCCCCCACCTGACTCAACCCACCCTCCCCCACGGCACTGTAAAGAGGTACTGTGACCTCAATGAAGAATATCATCACACACAGCAGATTCACAACATATAGAAGACATAGGGTAAAAACAGACCGAGAGCATCAGGGTGCAGCATCCATTGCAAATCAGGGTTACCCAGAAGGAGCAGAGTTAGAGGGGCCCAAAAGTCTTTAGGGTGTGAAGTTTCAGGCAACTCCTCGGCATAAATCTCAAGTTGTTCTTTGCAGTACAGTAAATCCTGGACCTAGTGTTTCAATGTTGGGGTGAGTTTGGAACCCCAGCATTGCGCCACAGCCCTCTTAGCCAGTAAGGTCAAAACAGCCACCGGTCTGCGATTGCAGGGTTTATCATTCTTTACCCAGCCTAATAAACAAACCTTAGGAGTACATAACACAGGTTCAGACACCTCTGTCGTAAACGTGTTCATGACCTTACTCCAAAATGTATATATTTCCTTACAATCCCATGTGAGATGCATTAAATCTGCACCCCCTGCCCACAGCGGACACAGCAAGTGCTTTCCCGCAGACACAAGTGCATCAGTTGCATCAAGGGTATGATATAACTGGTGCAAGTATTTAAAATGGATGATGCAGAGGTTCCGATTTGCCGTTAGGCGGCCCGTCAGGGTGCAGCAGAACCTCCAGACATCCAGCGACAATGAAGTCCCCAGTAGCGCCCCCCATTTTTTATATGAAGGGGAATTAAGCTGTTCTCTTTCCCTAAGGGATGCATTATATACTTCATAATCAGGCCTATGCAATCCACACCTGCCAGCACCACCAGCAACGGCCTGGGTTCAGCTGGCAATCGGGATAGATGGCTCTGATCGCTTGCTGCACATGCACATAAGTGAACTTAAACATGAACCCCCGGTCCTTGCCGCCCTGCACGTCAGAGAGCGACCTAAACTGGCCATATTTATAAAGATCCCCTAGCTGTGTTATATCCATCCATCATCTTTAACTGCATCGCTGCTGCGGCTTTTCCCGCTGTGCGCGGCGATTTTAAAAACCCCGCGGTTCATGACAAGCTGAGCTCATCATGAGTGCACGGCAGGTTACGCTCATCAGCCTGGAAGGGGTTAAGGGCAGCCGGCTCTTGTGCAGCAGAGATGTCCGGGTGCACGGTGAGCAGCAACATGGAGACATAGAGATACTGCAGCAGTGCATGCTTTGTGAGTGCCTTCCATGCCCAAGCTGTACAAAATGTGGGGTTATTTCAGTTCTGGGTCCACCTCCCCTACCAGACAAAGCGGCCACAACAGCATCAGCCTCAATAGCTATGTGTGGTTGGAATCGCTGTGGAAAGAAACAGTAATGTGCAAACTGGGCTGTGCACAGAGGCAGTATAATCGCATATCAGGGGCCTTGAAGCCTCCCGACTCGAACGGTAATACCAGCACCTCCCAGCTGCATCGATGCTTCTTGCCACCCCACACAAAGGACAGTAGTGCTGACTTAAGTGAGTTAAACACCACCAGTGTGAGACGGATGAGAATATTAATAAACAAATAGTAGTTTGGGCAATATCTTCATTTTAACCACTGTGATGTGATCCAACAGGGGAAGTGGAAGCTTGCCCCATCTTGCTGCTCGATCAGTGATGTGAGTCAGGGAACAATTCTCAGTAACCACCCTGACAATGGGAAGTCCAGGTCCACGCGCTGTGTGCGTGCCGTCCATGGAAACACCCGCGACTTTGCCCAGTTAATGTCAAGCCCTGAAAAGTGTTCGAATTGGATGTATTCACTTAGCAGGCCTGGGAGATTCATTGCCGGCTCCCGAACACACATAAGCATATCATTGGCGTACATTGAGGCTACCAATGGATGCTATCTGAGTCGTAACGCTGTCTGTGCACGATGCTGGCGGAGCTTACAAGCCAGTGGCTCCAATGCAAGCGTGAAAAGAATTTGGCAACAGGGGGCAACCCTGTCGCATGCCACATCGAATAGGAAACGCAGTGGAAACCCAGCCACTGACTGGCACATGTGCCACAGGTGCCTCATATAGTAGTTGTATCCATTTTAGAAAAAGGGGGTTAGCCCCATTCTGAGCAGGACCGTGAACATAAATTCCCATTGCAGGGAATCAAATGCTTTAGCTGCATCAAGCAGCACAGCAACCGCTTTAAAATCAGCTTCAAAATAATGCAAGGTGGAGAGGACCTTGCATAAGTTGTGCGCCATTGACTGGGCAGGGTTTCAGCCTAGTAGCAATCATTGTTGACAAAATCTTGGCATCTATATTTATGATGAAGAAATGGCTGTAGGAGTCACATTGACTGGCAGCTTTGTCAGGCTTGGGAAGCATAACCAGGAGGGCCTCTTTTAACATGGGGGGAGTTTACCCTTTTCATACGCCTCTGCAAAGACATCCAAGAGTCTGGGTGCAATGTCATTAGCATAGGCCTTGTACAACTCACTAGGGAGTCTGTCCAGGACAGCCGCTTTACATGTGGGCAGTGACATAATGGCCAATTTTTTTTTTTTTTGCGAGTTTATATCGCGCTTGAATCAACTCCCTAGGGAGTATCTCTGCGCCCAAGAAACATAGCAGACACAGTTAGAGAGGGGACCGGATGGAGCTAGTTTTGGAATAGGAAGGTTTTGAGTTTCTTCCTGAACATAAGGTGTTCCGAACACTGTCTGAGATCTAGAGGGAGCTTATTCCATAGCGATGGGCCGGCCACGGAAAGGGCTCTACCTCCGTGCCTGTCCTTCCTTGCGCGGGGCACAACTAGTAGGGATTGGTTGCTTGACCTAAGGGAACGCGAAGGGGTGTAGGCTATAAATTTATTTTTCAGGTATGCAGGACCTAGTCCGTTTAAGCTTTTGTGGATTAGGCAACAGGTCTTAAACTTAGTCCTCTGCCGGACTGATAGCCAATGCAGTCTGTCTAAAAGAGGCTTAGATGCAGACCGGGGGGGGGGCGTTTAAGACCAAGCGGGCAGCAGTATTTTGCACCACTTGGAGTTTTGCCAATACTCCCTCATTTACGGATAGTAACAGGCCGTTACAGTAATCAATGCGGCTAAGAATCAGAGCCTGCACTAGCGTTTTCCTGACGGAATCTGGGAGAATGGGGAATATTTTCCGTAGCATACTGATTACGTGGAAACATGATCCCACGACGTAGTTGCTGTGTTGTTTTAATGAGAGTTCCTGATCTAATCGGATTCCTAAGTTTTTTACAATTTGTTTGGGATGATTTTACATCATCTACGTCAAAACGCTGTGTGAGGTATTCACGGTGGTTGACAGACAGCCACCCCAACACGATATTGTCTAAGTACACATTTATGTTAGCAGCTGACACATGCATCATTCCCCATAGAGGGTGCACCACCCTACTAATATCAGGCGAGTTATAGTGTGCTATACCCTCAGAGTCTAGCATCTATGTGATGTAGTTCTGACTGTGAGGTGCAGCTAGTTTCTGAGAACCTTCCCCTTAATAGAGGGCAGTATAGCGCTGTGACCTATGCGCCAGCTTCTGATCTACTGTATCATTGTGTTCCATTTCCAACTGCCATATAGTAGCACGTTTATGTGGGACTGGGTTTTGGGCATATTCACGCTCTAGTGCAGAGATGTCACAGGCCAGTTTGCTGATCCGGCGTCGCAGATCTTTCAGGACACCTGCCTACGCTCCCATGCGGACACCTCTAATGGTGACTTTAAATGCCTCTCAAAGAACCCCAGTGCTGTCTACCGAGCTGGTATTTTCTTTAAAAAAGTTACTAATGGCCGCGCCTATGGTACACCGGAACACCTGGTCAGAAAGTGAGGAAGGCTGCAAATACCATTGAAAAGGGGGACGCTCACAAGTGGGCCCTGCAACTGTAACATAACAGGGGAATGGTCTGACAATGTTGTAGCCAGGTGACAACCATCAACAACCCATGTGCATGTAACCTCGGAGAGGAGCCAGTAGTCCAAGTGGTCCTGTGTGCCATGTAGAGTGGAATTGAATGTACTTTTGCGGATACCCGGGTGTTGCTTGCGACAAATATCATGAACAGGCCGTGCATCCAAAAAAACCAATAAAGCGGCAGTTACCTGTCTGTACCGCGCTGCCTTCTACCTAGTTTGTCCAGTTGGCCATCCAGGCAGGTATTGAAGTCACCCCCGAGAAATTCGGCCGGAGGAAATTTCAAGATGCTGCGCCAAACATCTGTAAAGAAGGAGTGGTTGTCAACGTTTGGGCCATAGACATTCACCATAAGAACCCCCACGCCACCAAGGTTCCCATGGACCAATGCTACCCTGCCTTGTGTATCCGTTTATGTATTAAGCACACTTAATGGGACCCCTCTCTTGACCAATATCATCACTCCCCTAGCGTATAAAGAGTAAGAGGAAGCAACCCTCAGCCCAGCCCAACGGGCACCAACATTTTTCTTTGAGAGCTGCATAAGAAGCGTTTCTTGTAGAAAAGCCACCTGGACATCCAGCCTCTCTAAATGTGCCAGCACAGATCGTATCTTCTTGTGACTGTTTAAGCCATGCACGTTACATGTAAGAAACTTTATGTTACCGCCCATGGATATGCCAAATCAGATGTGGTCAGCAGCTTGAAGAATATCATTGAAAACATGCCACGGAGGTGCAGTGCAATATGAAAGTGCCATCCATCCCACCCAGCCTGTCCCCCAGAACTGCACATCCACTTCAGTGACCTACACTTGCCAAAGCCATCCCTTCCCAAAATTAACAATCCTCAACATGGAGAATAAAATATACAGAACTGTTTTTGGGGAACACCAGAGTGCTACTAGCCTCCCACTATGTGAGGGGTTGCTGATCAGGTCAAAAGATATGCCCTAGGATAGAGGAACTGGTGCCAATCAACAATTGCATCAAAGACAATCATAACAAGCAGCTGTTGTGAGTGCTCAAGGACCACAATGGATGTGTGCAGAACGCAAATCCACGGAGGAAGAACAAGCAAGTAGTACAAAGAGTTGCCATATAAGCAGCAAACAACCTGTGCGCAGACTGCAGAATGGCATGAGAAGACGGCAGCGACATCCACCCGCCACACAGTTCTCAGTGCATTATATAGGAGAAAGACACATGATAGGATGTAAATTCAGGTCCTGGCTCATTGAGGGGACAAGAAACGGGGGTAGAGTTTGCCACCTCCAATGCAATTGGAACTCGCAACACAGGAGGGTGAGTAGAAAGGACATCACAACAGAAGTGTAGTGGACAACTCTCCCACCCCGCCCGTATTGTATCAGAGCAGTAGACATAGGGTACTAGCATAGAAGGTGAGTCCCATTCTCAAGCTGGCCCAGAAAGCAGGCATCAATAGCAGCCCACTGTACTGTTATATTTCCTCCTCAGACTGTTCAGTTGTGGCTTCAGTTGTTACATCTCCACCTTGGGGGACGTGAACATTTTGAAGTTTCCCTCAGACCCCACCCGGAGGCGAGCGGGATACAGCATGGTGTATGGAATTCTTTCGGACTGAAGGAATTTTTTCATTGCTCCAAATTTACGGTGCGCCGCTTGGACATCTACAGTAAAGTCCGGGAAAAAGCACAGTGTGTTTCCTTGGTGACAAATATTACCCATGTCTCTGGTCAGCCAAAAAATGACATTGCGGTCCGATAATTCAATGGTCGAGCAATGATAGGGCGAGGTAGAGCCCCCCGGACCGGGTTCGCTGACAAAGAGTGGTGGGTGTGCTCAATTATGAGCATGGAGGATAAGTGCTTGGAGCCAAATATTTCCTTAACTAAATTCTCTACAAATGTCTATCTTCCTACCAGTGTTCGTGGATTCGAGAAGGCCCTTAATCTGGATGTTATTTCTGCGGGACCGGGCCTCCAAATCATCGTTTTTGGCCTGTTTAAGCGCCAGAACCTTTTCCACGCTGAACACCTTGCCAGCAACCTCACTAAGTCTGTCCTACGCAGTGAAGATCCGCTGTTCCATCTCCCCCATTCTTGCGTTTTCCTATTCCATCTGGGTGCACATATGGTCCAGTCTATGATTTATGGTGGACATGCCACCCTCGAGGCTTTTCTGCATTGCCAGCAACATGGATTCAAGGTTGAGCTGTCCTTCCCTCTGTGCATCCGCCTTAGAGTCCGAAGCTGCTTTCTGATGAACCCTGCCAGACTAGCGCGACTCAAACGTGAGGCGGGGTTGCATCTTATTGCTCTTCCCCATAGCAAAGTTGGAGAATGCAGGCCCAGAATAACAATACCAGCATTTGAATGGCTCCCCCCAAAGGCCCAAGCAGCAGGCAGAGCACAGGAGCCCAACAGTATGTTTAGCAAACAGCAAAAGGCTTCCCCTGCAGCCCCACATGCAATCACACGTGGTGCTAGGTCCGGCTATAAAGCCAGGGGTAGAGATATGGCACAGCGATGTATAAGCAACCCCATTGAGCCATCTGCCGCTTGGGGATTATAGGCTTGCCGGTATGCCCACGCCAAATGAAGCCGGAGTAAAATGGCAGGGCAGTGTGAAGTCAGGTGTATCACCCAGAATCACAGAGAGCCAAGAGCTTTAAGCCACAGGGGACCAAATGGGGCATGCAAGTAGTAACAATCCAGGGTGTAGCATCCCAAGGAGAAAAACAGCAGCACCGAGTGGTTAGTGCGGTCCTCCGTGCATCCACTATGCGCACAGCATACTCCCAATGTGAGGACTGAAGGGCTGTAGGGGCCTGTGCACACCTCACACAATGCATGTCAGCAGGCCGCAGCCCACCGCCCAGGCCCACACCACTTCCGTGGCCACAGGCCTAAGCTAGAAAAGCACCCTACCTACTGCAGCCCACGGCAGGCAAAAGACGCTCCCTCTTGGCAGCAGATCAGGTCCTCAGGTGGGCTCATCAGGGCTCCCCGGGCTCTTCACAGCAGTAAAGCTGCACTCTCCGGGACAGCAGGCAGCTAGCAGTCAGTTGTCGTGCAGATGACATCAAGTCATAATTGTTTTTCAATATAACACTGTTGTTTACACTTTCCAATTTATTATTTATAAATTGCACCACAGAAGCATTAGTTTTTTTGTACTTCTTTCTCTGTTCATGTTCTTCCTTACCCTTCCTTATCTCATTACTATTGCGGAGGGTTGCAGATCTTAATCTTAAAATAGCTCTCATGGCAACTAATCCTCAGTTATTCATAAGAAGAGCACCAGTGGTGATAGCGAGAAACTTAAATAGGACCCAGCCTCTGCTTAAAGTCACCCCTCTCAATTACTATGGCGGACTTCATGGACAAACTTAAAATGTTCAAACGTTTATGTTAAATACAATTACTACTGTTCAACATCTTGATGATAAATGGTCCTCTCTAGAAGCAAGGGTCTCTGACTTGGAGCTTCAATCGTTTGAATTCCGAGACACATCTTTAAAGATGAACACTCTTTCTAAGGAGCTTGAAGCTCTTAAAATACAAACAGAGGATTTTGAAAATTGCAATCACAGGAACAATCTTTGAATTTATGGAATAGCGGATGGGGCAGAAGGAAGCATGATTGCTTCCTTCAAACAAAAGTGTCCAAGATAATAGGTCTTGCTATCATTTCCACCTCAACATTTAAAGAGCTCACCACCTGGGAATACATCTTTTATTGTCAACTCCACTTCGAAACACAGAAGAATTATCATTCTGTTTCTACATTATACTTAACTTTTGCAAGTATTCACCACTTCGAAACAGCGAAAACAGATGGTAGACCAGAAAATGAAAAAGGGACAATATACAAGAATGTTGACATCATTTGGATATTACCTTATTTCAATATGAGGCAGTCGTATGTGACAGCATTTGAAAAATAATAGAGGTTGCTACAGTACCTTCTGTTCCTGCTGTTTTAAAAGACATTTTCATATTTCCTTTCTATGTGGAACACATCAGCTCCACAGCTAAGAGAAGTGATTTCCGAAAGCAGCCATTATAAGAGTGTTATCTTCTATTAACAGTTGAAATTAGGTTGTCATATCTTTCTTTGACCAACCCTTCTGTATTTTCACATAATTTGAGATTCCTCTATCATCATATGTTTCAATGGCGTCATTTGTATCTTCAGATTGAGTTGATCATTTTCTTCTGGTCTGAAAATATTACAATTGTTATTGATTACAAGTGTTGCATCTCTGTGGAATGTGATTCAAACGCTTGACTCTTAGACCCTCTTCTTTGTAGAGCCAGCACCAGTCATCATAAACTGTCACCATGAAGCTCTCAAGTATTTTTGTTTCATTATTAATGCCCTGGACATCTGCTCATCCTTTCTCATTTTGGTTAATGATGTCTGATAATTTGTCTAACAAAGTCAATAAACTTGCTCGTGTGGAATGTGTGTGTGTGTGTGTGTGTGTGTGTCTAGGAACCTGGAGTGCTATGCATCCTTCCAAATGAAGAGAGTCTGCCGAATAAAGTATTGTTTAACTCTGTCGCCAACAATACTGCAATACATCAGAAATCCGTGCTAACAAGTGCAGCAACAGAATACATCACTGCAATGACTGATCTATCTATGTTTATTACACAGTTTACTACTGATTTCTATGGCTGTATTTCAATTTATTAGTTGTACATTGAGAAATGGTCAATGGTGGACCGAGGGCTGTATCCTATACCCCAATGGAAGATAGCCACATGACATGTGAACCATCCATGATGCACATTTCAGGGCTCACGGGCAGGGCTAGAGCATTAAGGAACAAAGCACCAAAGATTTAAAGTCTTTGATAACATTGACAATATATTTTATTGTAACACTGCTGTAACATTTTTTGGCTGCAAAATCAAATGAAATGTCAGATAAATTCATCACTTTATTCACTGAGCCACACTCCCACCTGTAGAAAAGGATATTGACTTTAAGAGAACCTGGCACAGCTAAGGCATACTGTTACCAGAAGTACAAAGTGAATTTGTCAAGCAGTGAGAGGAGAGGCAGAAAGCAGAGCCCCCTGGTATCAGCAGCAGTGGGGTCAACAACCTGTGATACAGGAGACATTTGATTCAAGACAGAGGCAACCTATTCACTTCTCTTTGTAGTTGATTGTCTATCAATTTTGAGTCATAAGTAGATCAAACAGGTGTTTGTTTTCGAGCACGAACAAAAATAAAGCTTTCACAATCTGCCACGTCAAACAAATCATTAAGCATTCTAGGAAGCACATGCATCTCCTCAATGACATAGTCAGCATCCCCTAGTGCTTTCCTGACCAAACTCTCATCAATACTTAGTTGGGGAAACTTAAAGGTACCAACCATATAAAATGTTTGCTGGGCACAAATTAGCAATACTAAATGACCCCCATTTTTTAACAGTGATGATACATTTTTGAAGGCACTGCAGAACTCGTCTTTATTTGTTGCATGGACTGCCAAACAATGTGTCAGGAGCAGGCAGTCAGCCTGGGGCAGGATGGTGGGAGACAGCGGGTTACATTTGCTCACGTCATATTTGACAATTAGTTTGATTTTTCTTCTTAACTTGTTTTGCTTCTCAGGCCATTCTTTCCTAAACAAGGAAATAAACACAATTAATATTGTTTTTTTATTAATAGCTAAACATGTTTTTTCATTTAGTAGGAAGTTTAAAAAAATAGTTTGATTAAATTGTAACAATATGGGCCTGATTCACAAAGTAAACTTACATGGTGGTGTAAGTCTAGTCAGAAAACTCCGGGCCCGATTCTCAGAACTAAATTAAGACAAAATCCTAAACTTACCACTTTTGGTATTCACAGAAGTTAGGATTTTGTCTTAAGTTTGTCTTAAGACAGTCTTAAGACAGACTTAAGACAGATTTAAGTTAGGATTTTGTCTTAAGTCTGTCTTAAGTCTGTCTTAAGACAAACTTAAGACGAAATCCTAACTTCTGTGAATACCAAAAGTAGTAAGTTTGGGATTTTGTCTTAAGTTAGTTATGTGAATCGGGCCCTGTATGTATAAAAATATAGTACAGGCCTATATTTTTTTCACTCACCAAACTTTCACAACCCCTCCATGAACAAATCTCACAGCCCCACTCATCATATGGTATAATAAAAAGATCTCCTCTAAAGAGACCCTTCAGGGGACCCGTAGGGCATTGCAGCACCAGCCCTACAAGAAGCAACGCCAAATGATGAAGCATGACATCCCTTGAGATGTGTGAGGCCAACAATAGACAGCATCTGAAATTGTCTTGTTTTGGAAGAACAGAACCTAGAATCTTCCTTTCCCTACTTTACTTTACCCTTAGGAACAGTAAAACTTTCTATGGATTTGTATAGGCTCCCCATGGTGTCTGCCACACTGTGCATGGTTGGGAAGAGGGGACCCATGTATAACCCCACGGGTTCCTTTCAGGGGGCCCTGGGTGAAGGGCATCTGCTATGGGCTAGATTCTGACAGCCGATCCATGTTGAAAAAAACATTTTGGAAAGACAGTCCAAATCCGGCCTCGTAATACGTCAGTCAGAAAAGCGCTCCGTAGACCCGTACGAGTCGCGTAAGAACGACTCGGTTACTCTGAATGCCATTCAGAACTGAGTCAGAAATTCTGAATGGTTTCCAACTATCGTACAGTTGGTTGGTAGGCTTTCCGAATTGGTCAGAAAGATGGGTTCCACATTTGATTCGGACAAACCAAATCCTGCTTGGAGCCTTTCTGACTGCCATCGTAATAGGCCCCAAAGTTGTGAAAATTAAGACTATGCAGTTCCATATTGCAATGGGATCAGAATGATGTGCATGTGTTTTACTGGTACACTTGTTTCTTTCCAAACCTAACTGTGATCAGTATATCAGTATATAGCTTCATTCTTGCCCACCTATGCCATGTCTTGAAAATTATATTTTGTTTAAACTAGGTGTAAGCTTTTATTGTATACAAATAACAGAGTAATTACAAGCACCAGAAAAGAAAATAATAATCACCACATTAGATGGAAAGGGTTTATTTGTTGGCTATAAAACCTTGTCTACATGCGTTTAAATATTACAGTACAATACAATGTCCTGATAGTGGCTGAGTAGTCAGGGTAACTTGCATAGGCATTAAACATCATGTATAGATTAACACAATCATCTGGCCGACATTAGATTAGGCAAGTGAGAAACTCTCTTGCAGGAATCTTCTGTGGCGGGGATAAAACAAGACAGGAAGGGGCTAGGGGGAAAATGCAGAGGGTGTTACTGTACCTTCTATCTCAAATATAGTGTGAGGAAAGTCATCTAGATACACTAGAGGGCACATCCAGGAAAAGGGAACAAATATTCCCCTTTAGAGGAGGGCACTACTGGAAAAGACTCAAAAGTGAGGAGGGACCTGTAGAATCAGTGCAACCCTCATAGCTCCAGAGTCCCCACCCTAAGCTGAGTGAGGCTCTAAAATGATAACACTACTGCAAGAGAAAAAGTCCACTCAGGCGGATCAGGTAATGGCCCATAAAGAGTCCAATACTTTTAATACAAAACAAGGAACTCACCAAGGGGCGGCAGAAAGGTCACACGGTACAGTAAATTTAAGATATGAATGTACAAAATCTTTATTTTCTTTTTGTCATATTTTGTTTGCACACACATTTTATCCAAGATATTTCGTAACATAATAAACTAATTGATTAATTCATAAAATATACATCAATAAATACACAATATGAACACCCCACATCACCTCTCAGCATACACACACATTCTTTTCTTTCAGTCACACACAAACATTCACTGATATACCAAACACTATATGCACATTCCTCAACGTAATCCCCAGAATGACAACAAGAATAGGATCCTGCGGAATCTTCGTAGCAAACTGTCAGAGAGTCCAGGTTGATAAAGCAGGATCCAAGAAACACGTAATGCCAACACGCGTTTCGGTGCAGGGCCCAGGTCTACGGGCGCACCTTCATCAGGGCTCTCACGCCGAGGGAGTGGGGAGCACACAGCACCCCTCAAGGGTCTTGGAGTTGTTTCAAGCATTCCCCGGATGTGCCTTCTAGGGACAGAGTTATATTTGCAGTGCTTGTGGCCTAACTTGTTACAATGTGAGTTTCCATATATGGGTGGTAATTGCACCTTGGTGAGTTTAACTTGCACTGTTTTAATCTGAATGTTTTAAAACTGTGTGCTGCAAACACCCTCTTGGGGTGATAGAAGTTTGCATGCTTTATTGTCAGTATTAAGTGCCCTCAATCATGGGTCTATGCACTTATTGCATGTATTCCTAGGGTGAAATGTGTGTTGCAATTACGAGGTGAGAATCCACTCGCTTTGGTGCCTGTATTAAGTGTTTTTACTCCAAGTTATGTTTAATTCTTGCATCAATAAAGAAGATAATGTATTCACATGTGAGCTGTGGTACTAGGCCCTACTGTATGCATGGATAAAAATGATTACGCAGTGTCATTCAGAAGTATTTCCATCAGCTTGTGTATATTTGCACATTTCTGTGTAGTATTTAGTAGGATGTGTGTAATAAATGTACTTTTCCGCTTTTCTAAAGAAAAAGCACAGACTAAGCTCTTTCTCTGTAACCCTCTGTTAATGAGAATCCCTAGGTATGTAAGTAGTGACTTATTCTATTTGAATACATACAAAGCCATGGTGGCGTTGGTGGTAATTTGTGAAATGGACAGAGCTTTAGTTTTGTCCCAATTGATTTTTTAACCTAATATCACCGAGAAGTCCATAATGAAGCAGTAAACTGTCTAAATTGGCCAGGATGAATAGGATATCATCCATATAGAGCAGCAGTTGGTGAGACCAAGTGACATGGTTATGTCTGTAATCTAGGGTACCTGATCGATTGCTGTGACTAGAGTTTACATTGCCATCGAGAATAGTAATGGTGATAGAAAGCACACCTTTAGTGTTCCTCTGTGCACCAGGATTGGGTCAGAGAGAAATCTCACACAGTTTCCATGCATGGAGAGAGAGTTATAGAGCTGCTGAACCTTCTTGATGTAGTTATGTTATGTTATGTTATGTTATGTTATTTATATTTTTAAAGCGCGCTGATACCCCAGCAAAGGGGCGTCCAGGCGCTCAGACAGGTACTGTAACATAACAGGCAGAATAAAAGAGAGCTATTCAGAGGTAGAAAACAGGAACCTTTTAATAGTACACCTAAAAATGGACAAATCATTCAGGGCACGGGTGTGCGCTGGAAGCGAGTTCCATAGTCCCGCAGCAAGCACCCGGAAAGAGCGACCACCCATTCTGCTGAGTTTGAACCGAGGGCAGATCGCCAAATGCAAGGCCTCAGATCTAAGAGATCTCAGAGGGATGTAAGGGGTCAGTAGATTAACCAGAGCCGGTGGGGAAGAAAGTTTCAAAATTTTGAATGCCAGGCAGAGTGCTTTAAACTTGATCCTCTGCCTGACCGGCAGCCAGTGAAGAGAAGAGATAGTGCTGGAGACAGAGCAATACTTGGGGAGACCAACAATGGCCCGTGCCGCAGCATTTTGCACCCTCTGAAGTCTGGCTACCTCAGCCTGGTTAGCCCCCAGCATCAGCGCACTTCCATAGTCCAGCCGAGATAGTATAGAGGCTTGGACTACGAGCTGCCGAGTTGGGGGATCGAAGTATTTAAGGACCGGCCTTATGCCTCGCAATATGCCGTAGCATGTACCTGCAACCCTCTTCGTATGCCCAATGAAGGTGAGCGCAGGATCTAGCCAGATCCCTAGATTTTTCACCTCTGTGACCGGTATGGGAGTGACACCCAGTTCTGGAGGCCACCACTGATCTCCCCATAGCTCAGCATGTTTTCCTAGGACCATCACTTCAGTCTTAGTAGCATTCAATTGTAGGCAGTTGGTACGAAGCCAATTGGCTACTGCTACGAGTCCAGCTCGGAATCTGGGAGCCTCTACCTCAGGGTCTCCACTCAGTGTCACCGCTAGCTGTGTGTCGTCAGCATATGAGGCCATTGTCAGACCCCACTGTTTGACGACTCCCGCTAGCGGTTTCACATACAAGTTGAACAGAGTGGGACTCAACGAGGAGCCCTGTGGGACTCCCAGATCCAAGGGATGGGTAGTGGACTGGCAAGGTGGTATAGCCACTTTAAAGGTTCGATCAGATAGAAAAGATCGAAACCACTGAAGAGCGATTCCCGTGACTCCGGCTTCCTCTAGGCGTTGAATCAAAATGCAGTGGGACACAGTATCGAAGGCAGCGCTCAGATCTAATAGAAGGAGCGCTGCCGTACGCCCGGAGTCAAGCACCAGGCGTAGATGCTCGATAATGTGGAGCAGGGCGGTCTCTGTGCTGTGTCCAGAGCGGAAGCCATTTTGACTAGAGTCCAGAATCTGATTGCGGGCCAGATGGTCAGATAGAATGGAATTAACATGAGCCTCGGTCACTTTAGCAGTCCAGGGCAGGAGAGATATGGGGCGATAGTTCTCAGGCAGGAGCGGATCTAAAGTAGCCTTTTTCAGAACTGGGGTGACTACCGCCTGCTTCCAAAGGGAGGGGACTACTCCGGTTGCCAAAGACAAATTAATAAGGGTCAATATCGGACCACGGCACAGCGGAGAAAGCAAACTGATGAGGGTTGGCTTCAACGGATCCAGAGGAGAACCTGACTTGATCTTAAGGCTAAGTTTGTTGAAAGCCTCCAGAGACAGGTCCGGTAGGGAAGCCAGAGTCTCGTGACCCACAGAAATAGGGTCAGCTAACACTGGGTCCGGCCGACACACGTCAAACCCCCTGTATATGTTCTGCACTTTCTCCAAGAAAAATACTGCCAGTTTCTCGCAGTGGGAGTCAGTGCAGATCTCTGCCGAGGTAGCTCTCTTATTTGTGAGGTCTTTTAAGACCTTGAATATTAATTTGGAGGGATTAGTGCTGGCTTGGAATTCCCGAGCATAATAATCAGCCCGAGTTCTGCATATAGCTCTATGATAAGCTCTAAGTTGGACAAAATATGCAGTTTTCAAGGCCGGATCATAAGATCTCCTCCAGTTCCTCTCCGCCCTCTGGCAAGATTTTTTTTGCTCGGCAAGGGACTCATTATACCATGGGCTAGGTGTTTTAACAAAGCCTTTCCACCAGCGCAAGGGTATGAGGAAGTCAAGAGCAGCAGTAATCCAAGAGGAAAACATTTGGTAGCGATGCTCCACACTCAGAAGAGGGCTCAAGGGATTCTGCTCTAGTAGCCTGTAGAAATCCTCCAACTGAAGCTTGTGCCAGTGCCTTTTAAGAGCAAGCCTATCCACCGGTTTGAATGGCTTATCATGGATAGAACAGAACACTTCCACCAGCAAATGATCAGTCCATCCCACCGGTATCGGGTCAGACACCTTTATCCTCTCGATCGTGGTAAAAAAAGGATCAAGGATATGTCCTCCAATGTGAGTGGCGGATGACACAAGCTGAATCAGTTGAAGAGCCTCCAGGTCCGCGAGTAAGGTGTTGATGACTCCGGATGACCTATTATCAAAGTGAATATTTAAGTCACCTATGATGTTGAAATTGGCACATCCGGGCGCTAAGAGGCTAACGGTATCAGCAAAAGCAGCTCTAAAAGCTGTGTCATTGCCTGGTGGGCGATAAATGAGAATACCACTAAAAGTAAAATGATGGCTAAAAGCTATTTTAAAAAGGGCACTCTCACAGGCAGGTAACTTGAGTGCTTTCCACTCAGCCGGGAAGCAAGATTTTACCGCCATGGCGATACCGCCACCTCTCGTTGTCCGATTCAGAGTAAAGATCGTGTATTCTGAGGGAAAAGAGAGGTTCAAGATGGCAACATCAGAGTCCTGGAGCCAAGTCTCAGTGAGGAAAATTAGATCGGGGTCTTCTTTTTCGATAAGGTCATATATATACTGGTGATGTTTGACCAGCGACCTGACGTTCAAACTCCAGATCCGGAGCCCACATTCCGGAATACGCTTGCGTATGACCGGAGTGATAGCTTCCAAGGATCGGATTAACGTCGGTCTAGCTACTGACCAGCCATTGCAAGCGCAGGAGTGAGGACCGATTAAAGGGTCCACCCGGTCGCAATGGCAAACCTTAGCCCTGTTCCTAATGGCTAACAGCTCTGCCCGATTGTACTGGAGCAT
This sequence comes from Lissotriton helveticus, assembly GCF_964261635.1. Classification (NCBI taxonomy): domain Eukaryota; kingdom Metazoa; phylum Chordata; class Amphibia; order Caudata; family Salamandridae; genus Lissotriton; species Lissotriton helveticus. The sequence continues at coordinate 119,014,289 of NC_136064.1, read as the reverse complement.
TAATAGAGTCTGCATGATGGTATAGCAGCTAGTGACCAGAGCCCTACCACGTCTCGCGCTTCCTCGTCGCTGACGGGCGCAGACGGGCAGGACTCTGGCACGACTCCGGCTAAGCGAGGGCGACCCACCTGCGCGTCCCACTGCGCGGTAGAGGAGAGCATTAAATAGGCACTCCAGGCCCAGCGCGAGCGCGAGGGCGCTCCAAGATGGCGCCCGTCGAAGTTGAGAGGAGCCCAAACCAAGATGGCTCCTAGGCAGGGCAACCCCCGGGACCCGGACTCGCCAAAACGGCGATGTGAATTCCTTTAAATGCGGTAAGAGGGAGGGAGGGATGTGAAACCCAGCCTAATCCCGCATAAAAGCAGGGGAAAACGAACATAAAATGAGTAAAGCAAATATCAGAACAGGGCGAGTTAAAATACAGAAGCGCCAGCAGCAGCGCATGCGCAGTAGAGGCAGTACCTGTCAAGGCAGAGGTGGAAATGAAACTGCCTTAAATAGGCACTCCAGGCCCAGCGCGAGCGCGAGGGCGCTCCAAGATGGCGCCCGTCGAAGTTGAGAGGAGCCCAAACCAAGATGGCTCCTAGGCAGGGCAACCCCCGGGACCCGGACTCGCCAAAACGGCGATGTGAATTCCTTTAAATGCGGTAAGAGGGAGGGAGGGATGTGAAACCCAGCCTAATCCCGCTTAAAAGCAGGGGAAAACGAACATAAAATGAGTAAAGCAAATATCAGAAGTCTTCCCCTTGTCCCATTTTTTCATAGGGCTTAACATATATCCACTCTCTCTACCAAAAAATGACTTTTTTTCGGCAAGAGATATGGCTACAGCATTATCCTGAATGTTTTTTGACAATCAGAAAATGTATGCTAGGCTTCTTTTATGGATTCATGAAAATCATTCAAGAGCTATCCCCCTTGTCAGTGGTGTATAATGCTTAGGATTACTTTTTAGTGTGAGTGCCAGGACACTGACCTGGATTTTTGTATCACTATTTAAAAAGGAGTTTGGATGATAGCTGCTGTGGAACAGAGGGTCCCTGTCTGGCTTTGGGAGGACTGCTATAGTAGCCATTTTGGAGAGAGATGAAAGAATGACCAACTGTTCTGCCTCCTGGAAGACCTCATATAGTTGTTGCACTACCTCCTCTTTGGTCCATCTGTACAACTCTCCCAGAAAACCAAATTCTCCAGGGACTTTATTGTACGGTAAAGTGGTTGATTAGTAGTGTTATGTGGGAACCTACCATTAGTAAAAATACCACAAACACAATAGCTGAGTCAAGGTTTTAATAAATTATTCCCTTGCCCAAACCTTAACTTAGGAGACTTGCCTATAAAGCTTTTGAAAACACCAATACATGAAATAAGTAAGACACAACACACAATAAACATCTAACACTAAAATAACAAAAATCCAATGCAGGGACCCGGAGATAAGAATTTTGAGAGAATAAACACATTCTAATGCTTTAAAAACAAATGTGCTAACTTGGGACATATGGTTGTGCGTGAAAGGGGCAAAGTAAAAAGTTGCATGGATAAAAATGATTACGAGTGTCATTCAGAAGTATTTCCATCAGCTTGTGTATATTTTTACATTTAAAGGCCTATTGTGATGAGGTGTGGGTCCAATACACTAAGCGGTAGGCTTCAGTCAAAATTTCACCTTAGCATTTAGAATCTTTTTGGGAGCATTTCTTCTCAACGTCAAGCTAGGCACTTCACCAGGCTACATTCGAGTCAACAGTGTCGGCTCGTTCCAACTCCAGACCTCAGTCAACTCGTGGAAGTCTTGAGCTCTGGAGCTTACAGTAGGACAAACTTGAACTTCAGACCAGGTTGTGATTCGAAGTTGATGCCTTGACTCTTGACGCATTGTTCATCTTGAAGAGCCTTTTACTGAAGTTGCTCCAAAATTCTCAACACTTCAGGAACTTCTTCCTGAATTTCCTCTTGTGGGTTTAAAATGTCCAAAACACCAATCTAATTGTCTAGAAGCTCTGAGATGGTCCTTGGGATGCTCCCCACAATGCACCTGACAAAAACCTTAAAAGTCTACTGGAAGCACTTCAGATGGACCCTTCTTGGTTGAGATAATGCAGGTAGAACTCTGTAAACCTATTGCTTTCAGGAAGTCAACTGCTTAATCTTTGTGAAGCCAGGTTAAGTCCCTAAGCTGTGGTTCCATATTGTACAGTGGCTGCAGTCCTTCAGAATGCAATCCTTGGGGTGCAGTTCAGGGTTCCAGTAGGGCCATCCATATTGTTTCAGACAGGGATCTAAGTTGCTGGGCAATACTTCCATATTTATGTCTAAGTCCAGGGTGACAAGCAAGGTGCCAACCCTGCCCAATGGGGTGCAGGGTACGACCCTCAGGTAGGACCACTTCCTCCAAAGTATGCCATATTCTTGACCCAGAAAGCATTATTCTTCAAAAAACCAAAATGGAGAAACTTCCTCCTGGAGGTTAAGATCTGGGTAAGCCATCCCACTGGCATGGCTAAGATTCCCTAGCACTGCTTGTCTAATGTACAGGGGCTCCTGTCTGGCTAGGGGTGCAGGATGTGGGGGTGAGTCTGTGCTGCCCTAAACTGTCATTCCTTCTTTGAAGACCAGCTTGACTACTCCACCCCCATTCTGCCTTTTGTTCTGCAGCTTGCAGTTCTCCTCCCACAGGATGTATTTCTCTCTAGTCTGGTCACTTTACACATCATCAAGGCAGCCTGGTTCAGCTTCGCTTAGTCTGTCCAATAAGGCAAGAGCTGCTGTTAGACTAGATATTGAGTCACAGTAAATAGTGCTTATAACTTCTTTTCTGTGATAGTTATAAGAAATCTAATGGTGGCAAGGTATTGGATTTATTATAATTATCATTTTGATATTATGGAATTTATTTGAGATCATTCCTTTCATTAGTTATACTTTATAAATATAGATTAGATGTAGATGGAGCCCTTTTGCTACAATGGGGACACACAAAATTGGTGTTTATTCCCCTTACTAGGGCATATAAAAATATGTTATAATGCCCCTGCTTACAGTTAGAAGGCACCCTACCCTTGGGTCACCTATGGGAGACGGATGTATGACGTTACAACGCATACTTTTACTCCGCATACCATTACAACGCGGTATTTACAACGAATACCGTTACAACGCATAGCGCTTTGGGGTGCTGGATAGTGGTAAGTATAATTTACTATTCTAACTCCAGTCCCCGTGGACCCTAGGGAAGGTGTTGGATAGTAAATTAAACTTACCTCTTATCCTAGAGCGCCCCCCAGCGCAATGCGTTGTAATGTCATGCGTTGTAATGCCCGCGTTGTAATGGTAGTGCGGAGTAAAAGTTGCGTCGTAACGGGTGTATACCATGGGAGACCTATATGTATAAATAAGGTCATTTGAGACTTTGCAAGCAGATTTAATTGCAAACTTGAATTTGCATACTACTTCTGTAAGGCAGAGCTGACTTTTAAAAAGTCTGTCCACAAAGATCCAACAAAGGATGTTAGGAGGCTTATCCAACAACCTACCACAGAAGGAAGGGATGCAGGCTTTTTATCTGAGCATGAATACAACTACCTCAATACCACGCAACCACGTATCCCTACAATTTACACACTACCCAAGGTGCACAAAGATTTGGATAAACCACCTGGTAGACCGATTATTTCTGGCTGTGGCTCCATACTAGAGCTTGTGTGTAAATACGTTGATTTCTTTCTCAAACCTCTGGCTGAAGGTACTACCACCTATCTCCGAGACACAATGGAAGTGATAAATATGGTAGATGGCTTGGACTTCAATCCCGATACCCAGATACTGGCCACCCTAGACATCAAATCGTTGTATGGGAGTATACCACAAAGACATGCCCTTGAGATCATCAGAGAAGTTCTGGATAGAAGACCTCAACCTGTTCAGGTATCCACTGACTTCATAGTGAAACTCACGTAGATCTCCATGATGCACAACTTCTTCATTTTCCAAAACACTTACCATATCCAAACTAACGGTGTAACGATGGGGGCAGCCTTCGCACCTGATCTAGCTATTCTGTACATGAGCAGCTTTGAGGAACAACATGTCCTGTCTGACAGGAACCCCTATAAACTCAACATCATCAAATGGCATCATCAAAAGGCGCAGGTACATTGATGATATCCTGCTGATCTGGACAGGTGATGAGGAAACGTTGAAAGACTTTTTCGTATGGCTAAACCATTGCTCAGAAGATATCAAGTTCACGTTAAACTATGACAAAAACACCATTGATTTTCTGGACATCTCCATAAAGGTACGAGAGGATCACCTTTATACAACACTATATAGGAAGCCTGCTGAAAGAAACTCCTTACTTAGGTACACGAGCCATCACAACAGAAGCTTGAGAGACAATCTGCCATTTGGGAAGTTTCTTCGCATCCAAAGGACCTGCTCAATGAAAGACGACTATTTCAGGGAATCGGATGATCTGATTAACCGGCTACTGGAAAGATGGTACCCCAGAAGACTTATCACTCGGGCAAGAAAAAGAGAATGGCACCAGAATCGTGAAACACTACTTTCACCCAAGATGCGACGACAGGACAACAAGAGAATGATCTGTGTCACCACCTTCTGCACACACAGCAACATTTAAAAAAAATCATCAATGGCCACTGGAAGCTTATATCTGACGAATTGGGCATTCCAGAACCACCACTGCATGCTTTCAAGAAAGCGATGAATGTACGTGATGATGTGGTACATTCTCTTCTTGATTGCCCATCAAATCTGAGAATACAATCTATGTGGAACCTTCCAGAGATAATAGGACATTTCAAGTGTTTACACTGTAAGGCATGCAAAATGACGATAGAGACTAAGAAATTTTCGTACAGGAACCATGAGATAGAAATGAAAATACACAGCAATTGCAACACAAAAAATGTCATTTATGCAATTGTATTTATGTCCATGTGATTTACTCTATGTTGGCCAGACTCAGCAGATGGTCAAAATGAGAATTCTGCAGCATTGCAGTCGGATACGATGCAGAACCCCAGGAGCTCCGCTGGTGGAACATTTCGTACAACACTCTCATACCCCAGAGTCCATGAGATGGGTAGTCCTAGAGAAAGTGTCACTGGGACCAAGAGGGGGAGACATAGGTTCACTTCTTAATGTTAGGGAGTGTAAAATGATGCACGTTCTAGACACTGTCAACAATGGCTTAAATGAAAAGGAAATCACGAACATGCAAATGGCTATTTTGTCCACAGAGTGAGTCTTTTCTGGACTTAGTACACTATACACATTGGACTTTGCCTCAACTGTAAACATTCCACACATAATGCACACATGAGGATAGGACTGTCTAATTGGGCATGTATAGCGGTATCCTTGACATCAACACATGTTAAGATATGTCAACAGCTATGTCTGTCCTTGATTGCTGTGATAACCAGTTACGTACACAACTGCCATACTTAACATTCCACACTTTAATGCACACATGAGGATTGAATTGTTTAGCTTGACATGTTTATGTGTATCTCTGACATCAACACGTGGTAAGATATGTTAACAGTTATGTCCGTCCATTTATCGCTGTGGTAACCAGTTATGTACATAACAGTATGTTCTCATGCATGATGACAGTGGAGTTTATAAGTGTTGTTGTATAACTATTACTGTTTTGTCAACTGTGATAACCAGCTTCATATTTGATAGTATGTTTACAAGCACTATGACAGCGTAGCTATGAATTGTATACTTTTATTCTGACAATGAGTGTATTTTCGTTTTGATGATTCAATGAGTTGTACCAAGGGTCGGTATTCCATGCATCCCCTTGTCTACCTCTATAGACTGATGCTGACATTAGAAACCCCTCTTCAAGGTTGTTCCAGTCTTTACCAAACATGAACGGGAGTCTCATTAGCTACCTGTTCACATCCCCAAGTAATACGACCTTGTGCTGTGCCTGCCACCATTACCATGAGAAGACGCACACCGGCGTCCTCGCGGACGTCGATCTTTCCATATAACGGAGCGTACTGCTCGGATACGGCTTCCTCATATGGAGAAAGTAACTCAATCCGAGGTAAGTGCTTGTGACCTTAACTGTTTGTGCATATTGTAGCACACTGTGAAATGCCATTCTTACACTGGTGCCATCACGCGATGACGGTACGCAATCAGTACGTCTTGTGCCATTTCTTTTAAATCACCCGTAATGTTACATTGGATTGCCGCCTTATATTTCATTCGCGTTTTTTAACGCTTTCTTGCCCAGTATCAAGTAACCATGATGCAGGATGCCATTGTACACCACCCTATCGGTAATTATGCGGGGCGTTTACCATTTTGGGGTTTTTCACTTAGCGCGAGTACACAGTCGCTCTAGCCTTATGTGGATATATGTTACCTCATTTCACCCACGGCTACGGGTAGTTTGACTTGACTATGGCTTATATTGAGTCCGTGTATTGGCGGTATAGTATACTTTACGGATAATTTTCCTTTGCGCTACCTATCAGTCGCATTTCACCCACGGCTGTGGGTTGATTGACCTGGCTAAGGCCTTTTATTTATTCCGTGTCTGGCTAATAACAGATGCCCCTTTGTAAGTAGGTTCCCCATGTACACATACTTGACTACATCCCAATGCCCACTGTTTCATCGAGCAGGTTTTCTAGCTGTTACCATGATGTATTTTTTCCTTTGCAATGCAATAAGCCATCTCACCAATACCTTATTTTTCCTTTTCTAACAAGGAATGTGGATTGATCCCTCCCTACTGTGAGCCCATCACGCTACAGAACTTCTGTATATTGTTTCATTGATTGTCTCATACCGACAGATGGTTATTGGGTAACCATTTATCCCAGCAGTAAGTTGCATAGTCAATAACGTTGCTTTGTTTGTGACTTTCCTAGTCGCATACCTATATTATGCCTTCCCTCTCCACAGAAGCTTGTTTGAAGCCCTACCTTCCCATTTGATTCCGGAGGATTGGTCCTCCGATGACTCAACATTTAGGTATTTTAACCCCTTCTCTTGCGCCTTAATAGCACTCACATTTTTGTAAATATCCCCCTCACACACCGTTTCTTATCCACAGGTGCTCACACAGTCCTGAAGAAGATCCCACCTCAAGGACCAGAAACATCCTGTATCTAGGGGTCGAAACATTGACTACACTTCGAAAACAAACTCTAGGGACAGAATATACAATTCATTTTTGGTTCTGTCCGAGTTATGTATTGTTTTGGGAACAGTCCTATCATATATGGAAATGTACATAGAAATTTATATTGATGTACTTATGTCACTTTTGTCTTTCCATGTCCCCATTCCCTTACTTAAACACTCTATTCTCATCCTTTCCCTTTCTGAGCACCACAAGCACTGTGAATACTATTACACATTCGTCTAAAGTGAACTCAAATATTGCTTGGATATCAAAATACAGGTGAATACTAATCACACTTGAACCTGTGTCGTTCATTATTCTTTGTGTTACTAGAATATAGGTTTAAATTAATTGTTCTACTGCCAAGACCAACTTTTTGATACTGACTTTTAAAATGACTTACAACAAGGGGTGGTGATGGACAGAGTCTCTGAATTAAGCAGAGTACTCTCACCCAGTCAAGAGATCAGGGCTAGATCCAACACCGTTTTTTAGCTCATTGCACCATCCCAGTTTCAGAACCTGGCTGTATGCAAATTAGTCTGTCCCTGGCCCAGTGCATCATGGGAACAGGGCAGACCAGACTACAAAAGCCAATTCTTACACTGGGAAGGAAACAAGCTTCCGGGGACCGGTTTCTGCCATTTCAGGCGTCTTCGGCCCGGCTTGCTTGAATCCTGATGGTGCAATGAGCAAGGGACTCACATCTGAGTATACCCTTCCACGCTTAGGGTGGACAAAATTATTTACAACAAGGGGTGGTGATGGACAGAGTCTCTGAATTAAGCAGAGTACTCTCACCCAGTCAAGAGATCAGGGCTAGATCCAACACCGTTTTTTAGCTCATTGCACCATCCCAGTTTCAGAACCTGGCTGTATGCAAATTAGTCTGTCCCTGGCCCAGTGCATCATGGGAACAGGGCAGACCAGACTACAAAAGCCAATTCTTACACTGGGAAGGAAACAAGCTTCCGGGGACCGGTTTCTGCCATTTCAGGCGTCTTCGGCCCGGCTTGCTTGAATCCTGATGGTGCAATGAGCAAGGGACTCACATCTGAGTATACCCTTCCACGCTTAGGGTGGACAAAATTATTTACAACAAGGGGTGGTGATGGACAGAGTCTCTGAATTAAGCAGAGTACTCTCACCCAGTCAAGAGATCAGGGCTAGATCCAACACCGTTTTTTAGCTCATTGCACCATCCCAGTTTCAGAACCTGGCTGTATGCAAATTAGTCTGTCCCTGGCCCAGTGCATCATGGGAACAGGGCAGACCAGACTACAAAAGCCAATTCTTACTCAGACATGAGTCCCTTTCTCACTGCTCCATCAGGATTCAAGCAAGCCGGGCCGAAGAGGCTGAAATGCCAGAAACCGGTCCCCGGTAGCTTGTCTCCTTTCTGGTGAAGAATTGGCTTGGTAGTTTGGTCTGCCCTGTTCCCATGATGCACTGGGCCAGGGACAGACTAATTTGCATATAGCCAGGTTCTGAGCTGGGATGGGGCAGTGAGATAAATAACGGTGATGGATCAAGCCCTGATCTTTGGACTGGGTAAGAGTGGTCTGCTTAATTCAGACACTCTGTTCATCACCACCCCCTTTTCTGTATCGGTTTTGGCCACTATAGGTGTGGCAGGGTATACTCAGACATGAGTCCCTTTCTCACTGCTCCATCAGGATTCAAGCAAGCCGGGCCGAAGAGGCTGAAATGCCAGAAACCGGTCCCCGGTAGCTTGTCTCCTTTCTGGTGAAGAATTGGCTTGGTAGTTTGGTCTGCCCTGTTCCCATGATGCACTGGGCCAGGGACAGACTAATTTGCATATAGCCAGGTTCTGAGCTGGGATGGGGCAGTGAGATAAATAACGGTGATGGATCAAGCCCTGATCTTTGGACTGGGTAAGAGTGGTCTGCTTAATTCAGACACTCTTTTCATCACCACCCCCTTTTCTGTATCGGTTTTGGCCACTATAGGTGTGGCAGGGTATACTCAGACATGAGTCCCTTTCTCACTGCTCCATCAGGATTCAAGCAAGCCGGGCCGAAGAGGCTGAAATGCCAGAAACCGGTCCCCGGTAGCTTGTCTCCTTTCTGGTGAAGAATTGGCTTGGTAGTTTGGTCTGCCCTGTTCCCATGATGCACTGGGCCAGGGACAGACTAATTTGCATATAGCCAGGTTCTGAGCTGGGATGGGGCAGTGAGATAAATAACGGTGATGGATCAAGCCCTGATCTTTGGACTGGGTAAGAGTGGTCTGCTTAATTCAGACACTCTGTTCATCACCACCCCCTTTTCTGTATCGGTTTTGGCCACTATAGGTGTGGCAGGGTATACTCAGACATGAGTCCCTTTCTCACTGCTCCATCAGGATTCAAGCAAGCCGGGCCGAAGAGGCTGAAATGCCAGAAACCGGTCCCCGGTAGCTTGTCTCCTTTCTGGTGAAGAATTGGCTTGGTAGTTTGGTCTGCCCTGTTCCCATGATGCACTGGGCCAGGGACAGACTAATTTGCATATAGCCAGGTTCTGAGCTGGGATGGGGCAGTGAGATAAATAACGGTGATGGATCAAGCCCTGATCTTTGGACTGGGTAAGAGTGGTCTGCTTAATTCAGACACTCTGTTCATCACCACCCCCTTTTCTGTATCGGTTTTGGCCACTATAGGTGTGGCAGGGTATACTCAGACATGAGTCCCTTTCTCACTGCTCCATCAGGATTCAAGCAAGCCGGGCCGAAGAGGCTGAAATGCCAGAAACCGGTCCCCGGTAGCTTGTCTCCTTTCTGGTGAAGAATTGGCTTGGTAGTTTGGTCTGCCCTGTTCCCATGATGCACTGGGCCAGGGACAGACTAATTTGCATATAGCCAGGTTCTGAGCTGGGATGGGGCAGTGAGATAAATAACGGTGATGGATCAAGCCCTGATCTTTGGACTGGGTAAGAGTGGTCTGCTTAATTCAGACACTCTGTTCATCACCACCCCCTTTTCTGTATCGGTTTTGGCCACTATAGGTGTGGCAGGGTATACTCAGACATGAGTCCCTTTCTCACTGCTCCATCAGGATTCAAGCAAGCCGGGCCGAAGAGGCTGAAATGCCAGAAACCGGTCCCCGGTAGCTTGTCTCCTTTCTGGTGAAGAATTGGCTTGGTAGTTTGGTCTGCCCTGTTCCCATGATGCACTGGGCCAGGGACAGACTAATTTGCATATAGCCAGGTTCTGAGCTGGGATGGGGCAGTGAGATAAATAACGGTGATGGATCAAGCCCTGATCTTTGGACTGGGTAAGAGTGGTCTGCTTAATTCAGACACTCTGTTCATCACCACCCCCTTTTCTGTATCGGTTTTGGCCACTATAGGTGTGGCAGGGTATACTCAGACATGAGTCCCTTTCTCACTGCTCCATCAGGATTCAAGCAAGCCGGGCCGAAGAGGCTGAAATGCCAGAAACCGGTCCCCGGTAGCTTGTCTCCTTTCTGGTGAAGAATTGGCTTGGTAGTTTGGTCTGCCCTGTTCCCATGATGCACTGGGCCAGGGACAGACTAATTTGCATATAGCCAGGTTCTGAGCTGGGATGGGGCAGTGAGATAAATAACGGTGATGGATCAAGCCCTGATCTTTGGACTGGGTAAGAGTGGTCTGCTTAATTCAGACACTCTGTTCATCACCACCCCCTTTTCTGTATCGGTTTTGGCCACTATAGGTGTGGCAGGGTATACTCAGACATGAGTCCCTTTCTCACTGCTCCATCAGGATTCAAGCAAGCCGGGCCGAAGAGGCTGAAATGCCAGAAACCGGTCCCCGGTAGCTTGTCTCCTTTCTGGTGAAGAATTGGCTTGGTAGTTTGGTCTGCCCTGTTCCCATGATGCACTGGGCCAGGGACAGACTAATTTGCATATAGCCAGGTTCTGAGCTGGGATGGGGCAGTGAGATAAATAACGGTGATGGATCAAGCCCTGATCTTTGGACTGGGTAAGAGTGGTCTGCTTAATTCAGACACTCTGTTCATCACCACCCCCTTTTCTGTATCGGTTTTGGCCACTATAGGTGTGGCAGGGTATACTCAGACATGAGTCCCTTTCTCACTGCTCCATCAGGATTCAAGCAAGCCGGGCCGAAGAGGCTGAAATGCCAGAAACCGGTCCCCGGTAGCTTGTCTCCTTTCTGGTGAAGAATTGGCTTGGTAGTTTGGTCTGCCCTGTTCCCATGATGCACTGGGCCAGGGACAGACTAATTTGCATATAGCCAGGTTCTGAGCTGGGATGGGGCAGTGAGATAAATAACGGTGATGGATCAAGCCCTGATCTTTGGACTGGGTAAGAGTGGTCTGCTTAATTCAGACACTCTGTTCATCACCACCCCCTTTTCTGTATCGGTTTTGGCCACTATAGGTGTGGCAGGGTATACTCAGACATGAGTCCCTTTCTCACTGCTCCATCAGGATTCAAGCAAGCCGGGCCGAAGAGGCTGAAATGCCAGAAACCGGTCCCCGGTAGCTTGTCTCCTTTCTGGTGAAGAATTGGCTTGGTAGTTTGGTCTGCCCTGTTCCCATGATGCACTGGGCCAGGGACAGACTAATTTGCATATAGCCAGGTTCTGAGCTGGGATGGGGCAGTGAGATAAATAACGGTGATGGATCAAGCCCTGATCTTTGGACTGGGTAAGAGTGGTCTGCTTAATTCAGACACTCTGTTCATCACCACCCCCTTTTCTGTATCGACTTTTAAAATGACAGCAGGCACCACAGTAGTGAGCACTTAAGTGCATTAAATCTGCTGGGCCTCTAAACTGACATGCCCTACCATATACTAAGGACTTACAGGTAAGTTGTCATGACCTAATGGCAACCAGAGCTGACACACAACACAGGCCCTGGATCTGGTTAGGAGAGCCCAGTGTACAATCAGAGTCAGAAAACCAGCATACTGTTGTCAAAATGGGGGCAATAAGGGGGGACACTGCAAAAGCCCTGGTTTCTCACAGACGGCCTTCTAGAATAATACAATCCAGGACTATCAGGGTGACTGGCTGTTATGTTAAGTAAAAGTCAAGTTGTGATTGGGTCCCATATATTGCGAAAAGGAAGATTTATTATTTGCCAGATGGGTGGAGAAGGCACCATATATCTAATAAGCCCTGATCATTGAGAAAGTTGTGCAAAAGTGCCCTGCCCTGTCATTATTATTGTCCATATATAGTGGGACAATGCAGTCCGACAGTGCCGAGGACCAAATTCCTTTCTCCCCTGATGGCTATATGGGATGTCCCAATTCCACAATGATTTCACTTAATGCAGTCTTGTTCCCATTAGAGACATATGTGGAACCCACATCTAATACTATGGTGACAATCAATATCTTTGTAAATACATATCTACCCCTTCATCCATCCAGGCTTTTATGAACTTGCACGTAGAGATTTATGTGCAAGTGGTGCTGCCCCACATGTTTGGTCATTTGACAGCAGGGTGGCCAGAGTGGGATTGAGGCTGGGGTGTCATGCAGTTGAACAACTTTTTTTACCACCCAGTCCTCCTAAGTTTTTCTGGTTCTTTGTTTCACAGTTTGTCTCGTGTATGATGTCTATGTCCTACTTTTATAAAAAATAAAAAAAGTGAAAATCTTTTGTCTGTTTGACGTAGTTCTTCAGCAGGCCATTCATGTTTAGGGTGGTGATAGTGAGAGGTCTGACTCTCATATTGAGAGCAAAGGGCAAAGAGTTGCAGAGTTGAGGAACAAACAGATATAGATCATACGATAGTCTTCACTGGATTATGAGGTAATAGAGTAAAAGGTAGATCGATGAGTGTTAGTCAGGATTTGGAGCAGGAGGATGCTGTTTATTAAGAGGGGGTAAATATGCTATGATTGTTAAGATGTTTAAGCAATGGGTGTTGTTTGGATCTGGGTAAGAGAAGGGTGTGACCTTTGTCGTATAATGGCTGAGATGCAGTTCAAGTCTTGACTCATGATGGACAAAAAGTTGACCAACTTTGTTAGTTGTGGGGAGATAACGGTTTATGGAAAGTGTTCTTTCTTTTATGCATCACTACTATCTACTAATACTTTCCTGCCACTGGGTTGAATCTAACCATCTAGTCTTCTGTGACAGAGTGTGAAGTGAATTATATACAGAGTCTTACATAAAATAGGTCCTTCCTGGTATAGGCTGAGAAATTAGTAGTAGAGGCTTGGCTGCACCATTTACGTTTAATAGTCTCTGTCATGGTAATATTGGGCTCTTGGAGCACAACTATGTAGATTCTTATACTAGCAATGCATGCATTTTGTACCACATATTGACTGCATGTATCCCCTGATGTTCCATGTTAACAGGGAGAAACCTCAAGAGTAAATTGTTCTTACAGTCATGGAACATTTCTTGGGTTATTGCGCCTTTCCAATTCATTTTCAAACTAGTGAACGTAAAACAAGACAAATGACAGATTAACCCCTTCCGCGCCAATGACAAAGCCAGCTCGTCATGGGTGTTACCTGCGCTACGCGGATGACGAGCTGGCTTTGTCATAAACAGCGCGATTTTCAAATTTCAGCGCACAGCGGGAAAACCCGCTAGCGCGCATGCGGTTAATACAAAGGATGGGGTGGAGGAAAAAGATAGTCAATCCAGAAGAAGCAGAAAAACTGGTGTCATGAGGAAGGGTTTGTTGTGAATGTATCTAGGACCCTAATTAAAACATTCCCGATGTATGCCCTTATGTGGTTATAACAAATCATATCCTTATAAAGGCATAAGAATCATATCCATATTTAGTCATAGCCAATGCAGTCCAAATACGGCAAGGCTACTCCCATAGACTCCTAGAAAGCACAACGCGTTCTTAAACAAACCTAGCCTCCAGCAGCCCTGGAATTCCCCCTGCTTCTGTTTTGATTTGTCCTAGAACTCCTGAGAGTCCTGAAAGAACTGACTGTTCTTAGTGACGTCTTATGTCCAACCTTACGTCAAACTCGGCACCTTCCAGGTATAAATATACCAACATCTGCCTTAAGCAACACACAGTGGTTTGGAGCAGATCGGCTATCTACTTGCACGACGCCCTGCTGATGCGAGTGCCGAAGGAAGCCGACCCTCCCTGTTGACGCACTGAGAGAGACGCTGTCTTTTCTCCTGCCGAGAAATCCAGCTCCAGTGTCTCCCTGCTACCCTCGCGGGTTACTGGGAGATTGAGTCCTGAGAGAGAGATACAAGACCTCCTTCATCCGATACCCAAGGTACGGAGCTGATTAGACCCTTAGAGAATTCTTGATTCAGATTCTTGGCAAAAACTGTAACTCATCTACTCCTTCCCACGTACTAGGCTTAGGTTAGGTACACCGGGGTAGGCGTATCTTAGAAACACCAGTTGAGTACGTTTAGTCATTATTTTATCATTGTATGTATTTTATCCATTTAAAGTATCTTATGGCTTAGAAACCATATAAATGCTTTTACAGTATTATTTCATAATACTCCTTTTACTGCACGCACTTTATTTTATGACAAGTATTGCAATTGTGGCAATTCATTTCTCTTGCATGAGAAAGAAGACTGCTCAATAAATAACCCTTTTATTGAAAACGCTCGTCACTCTATTTCTCTGCATTTCTGGTGAAACGAAGCATGCACGATTGACTGAGTAAAATAGATATCTATTTTTTCCGCGACTCTGAAGATATTCCCTATTTCAGGGGATTACTCGAGAAAGTTTCTAGTGACCTCTGTGCTAGCTGGCACACACAATTAAGTCTAACATATTCAATAGAGACCTTGTCGACCTCAGTTCTACGTCTACACTATCGTTTACGTTATTCCAATGCCCAGAGCCTATTGGGAATATAGGAACTACACTACAGGTTAATATGTTACAGTGGATAATGTTCGGATGTCTTGCTGAGGGAGCACCCATATGCTAATGATAATTAGTCTGGCAGCCCTCATGTAGGGAGTAAGTGTTAGTAGTAGGGGAATTTGTTGTGCTCCCATAGTTTCCCATGGTTCTGTTTGTGTAACTTAAGGGATGAGTGGGGACATCATAAGTACATCCCAGTCTAGGTTAAGGATGTGCTTGGGGTACTGATCAGATAATGTTCAAGAGAGGTCACAAGTCCACCAGTGACATCTAAGGCAAGAACAATTTTCATTCAATAAGGTTAACTGCAGACTAGCAGTTCACCACCAGGGCAGGGCAAAAGTCCTGAAAAAAGTCAGAGGAGAGGTGTCATCTTCTTTTGCAGAATATGTTGAGGTGGAGATGGATACTTTGGATGATTGGTGAAATTACCAATTCAGGTCATTCACTGAGTTGGACTTGTTAATGGGAGGAAGAGGCTACCACTGTGGAAGGAGGATTCCCACATTTTTTCTAGGTGACCTGCATCTCCTTTTTGGATCTTTCAGTCCACCCATCCATACAGCATGTCAGCCTCAGGGAAGGGATCCAGTCTTTCCGCCTAGTTGAGTCCTGACAGAATCTTTTGTTGGCCAGGAATAAGGAAGAATATTCCCAAACTTTCCCTTTAATGCCCATGAAAGAAGTCTGCCAGTGCTTAATGTCCAGTGTATAGTCTAAGAGGAAAGGCTCTGGTGGTTATCTTCTTGAAGGCACCTTGCTTATTGTGCTGAATGTAATTTCCCATCCCAGTCTATGAAATATGGGACCTTGGTGAATTATTGTTATGACAGAGCACCATGAGGAGGTCATCAGGCTGGGACCAGATATACTTTTCTATAGAAATGAAAGGGGTGGGTTGATGGGGTAGTACAACGCCCTGGTTTCTAGAAATACTACTGAATCCTACCCGTTGGAGCCCTTGGACATGCCAACCTCGCAGATGTTGCGATGTTTGAAGCATCCCCTTGCATCTCCTTCCCTCAAAGAACCACTCCTTGTCCACTGAGTTAATGGAGGTCATATATTTGTTGTTGTAGCTATTGTATTGCCTTCTTCAATTAGGTAAGCTCTGTCAGCTAATCATTTGTGAACATCATTTAAAAGCCAACATCAATATCAATGGCATCAATCTTTACCTCAAGAAAAGCCTTGATTATGCCATGGTCTTCAAGGATAGCATCTAGTTTGTCTGGTCTAGTTGTAGGAGAGTCAGTTGTTGAGGGCCTGTGGCTGTCTTCTGATGGCTGGTTTCAGGTGTGTACACCACCACAGGGGCAGCCCTAACCACCTGAACCAGGGGCTATAATTATTTTTACAGAGGTTCAAGAGTATACAACAATCATTAACATATCATAAAAACAATAAAATGGAAAGGAAATGAGAAAAAAGGAGAATAAAGGTGTTTTGGCCCATGAAAAAATGATTCTAAAAGAAATATACGTGTAGTTATAGAAAAATACAAAATGTATTTAGATTTAAAAGGTCATATAAAGCTCAGATATGTTGTCGGTATAACAAAAACATTATAAAACATATACAAAACCAGACAAGTGGCAAACACATAGAGGTTACATAGACAAAAGAGTTCTAAAACCATACAAGAACTCCTGTACAAAAAACAATGTGTCCTCCTTAAGTTGTGGCCACAGTAGCGTCAACGGCGTTTCGACCGTTGTCATTAGTACATGGTCATCCTCAGGACAATACGTTAACTGAGCTTCTCACCAACCAGTTTCTGCATTGTAAATTCACAGGCAAGTAAAGCCAAGGGGTACTTGTATCGGTCAATTTAAAATAGCAAACCGCTAAAGACTCAGTTTACTGATTCCACTAACTTCGATAATGTTCGTCTGTGACTTGGTTCCAGAATTTTGAATAACAACTGTTACATGAAGTAGCCACAAATCCATCAATGTCGTGGCACCCAAACAAATATAAATTAGGTTCGGGTCTGTCGTTGTAAGGGTCCACAATTCCGGTTTCAGGTTTGGTCAGATTTTTTGTTCCCATGATGTAAAAGGCCATGTTTGGAGCTGATAGTGAAGAGGTTTGGCTAATTGTTTATGGCATTACCAGCAGAAGAAGAGACACAGTAGTGCAAAGAAGAGTGGCAATCAGCCAATGCCAGATTCCCCTGCAACTATCAGGACCTAATGGGCAATGAAAGTGAGGAAATACAGCACAAGCAGTCTGACTTAGAAATCCTATCACTGGCTTGGTCTGGCATTCGGAAGGCCCCACGGGTGACCAGATGGTGGGTTCTGTTGGGATGCTTGCACTCTGTAGCTCACAGGTAGTGAATTCAATATGTTGGCCTCTTTGTAGCCATAAAAGGACCTGTTCACACCTAGGACATGCCTCTGACACCACAATCTGTGCAAAACAACACCAGCCAATATCTTCACATTGCAGCCTTGACTAGTCATGGAGGACTGCCTACACAAAGCTCCAGCTTGCCCGTCTGTGACACCCAGCCTACTCTTAGCATCATGCTGACAACCTCCTTCGACTGTCTCCTTGCTCCTTGTGGCCCTCTCTAATTCTAATTGCGGGACTAATCTAGAGCTGTATCTACCCTGAGCTCAATCATGGTTGGCCTGAAATCTTGACTTTGGCCCAGTGGTGCATTGTGGATTCCATTGCAAGGGATTGTGGCTGTTGCATGACCAGGGCTTATGCCCCAGGTAACCAGAAGCCATATTTTTCACATAATATATGTTGAGTAAGTGGGGAAAAAAAGACACATAGAAAAGTGAATGGACATGGCACTTGGACCAGGTAACTTACATCAATGAATGTTAAATGATGATTCAAATGATGGAGGTGATAAGTTTAGGATAATTTTTGATTGGATGATCTTTTCATTCAGGATGAACAATGGGAATGTTGTTTTATTTATTACCATTCTGGACGTTTGCACACAGTTACCTTGTGGGTCTCCCAAATGTTCTTAGTACATCTATACTAGACTAAGACTAAACTTCTTTTTATTTTTTGTTCAACAGATCTGTCTATTTTTGGAAGAAATACAATCTGCAGGTCTCAACAACTACATACAGAAGAATTAATGCCTCTCGACTTATATAGGTAACGAGGATTGAAAATGGAAAGGGGTCAGTTATTCGTATAAGTGGACTAGTGGCTTGAGTGGCAAATTCAAGTGCTTGTCAACTTGTGATGGACATGATGATCAGCTTTTTTGCTGTGCTCATGGATTTGCTGAATGATGTGTTTGTCTCTCAAAGTTCTACCTGCCCATCCAATCTTCAGATCCTAAAGGGTCCTTCCCCAAATTGTGCATTACTTATGTAATATATGTTAAGTTAGTTTTTTTTCATGGTGATGATTTGGTGTTTAAAAGACACATACACTTCTCACATTCAAAGCTTTTGTCAAAGATCGTGTTGTTCAAAACATGTCAGACTATTGATTAAACTTCTTGATAGCAACAATTCTTGGAATGTCTGTTTCTTTCTGTGTGTGACGTTACACACAGGATTTTGCTTTTCAAATACTGTGGGTCCTGCTCACAGTATCTCGCACTAACTCCACAAGGTGGATGCTGTTGGAAGGCAGCAGGAACTCAACATTCTAGTAAAGGTTACTCAAACCCAGCCACCAATGTTTGGAAAGTATATGATTCTGGAGGAAGTCACAAAGTGAGTAGTTGGGGACTGTCACCCATGTTTGTTTTATGACTTGCGGTGTTACTGATCCCTGGCAGCAACACAGGACCATTTGCAGCACATGCCTGTTCTGTTTACTCATTCATTTCTGGTAGGAGTTCTGTCATGCTGGAGTGTCTCCGGCACTGCGCAGCATCAGGGGATTGGCTGACTATGTTGAACAGGTCAAGAAGCGGTGGATTGTTCAGATAAACATCTGCAAAGCTATTTGCAAAAGACTGGATGTGGCAAGTATCTGGTCAACGAACATGAATCAGGGCATGCCACAAGCACAGGAAATGGTGGTTCTAAGATACCCACCACAGGAATAACTCTGACACAGGACTTAAACCAATATGAAGAAAAGGAGATCAATCATATTTCAGAGGGGAATTACCTAAATATTTACATCCAAGTGGGGCAGAGTACCACAGGTTTTAAGGATTTTAATCACCCAAATTATTAGAATCTGTACGTTGAACTGCAGGAAAAATTATACCTTTTGTGGGCGGGCACCTGTAAAAATATATTGGCCCTTTTATCTATGCATTGGCATTGGATGAAGTGGTGTGGACATTAAGAAAAAGAAGAAGTCTTTGGACAAACAATCCTCACAAGAATAGGTGCAAACTTTCTTGAAGCAGTTGTAAGCAAGACTTGCGAAATGAGAGGAGGAGATAAAATTCAAGAAAAATCAAACATTTTGCAAGATAAGATGGATTATGCCTCTGGGAGAATTTTTACCTTTGGCACAAAATATTTTGGGGCCCGGAAATAATTACATAGAGATGGCCTCATTCATTAGGAATTGATTACATCTGAATCCAGAACAGATAATTAGTTGAATGTTGATGATCCTCAAACATATTTAGCTTCCAACCTAACATCTTTTATAACTATTGCATTTTACAGAAGAATCAAATGCCCTACAGAAAACAAACAGGAGGAGGAGGCAACAGCAAACTGGTAAAAAGATAGAGGAGACGTCCAAACAGAGAAAAGTAACACTGTGCTGCATGGAAGGAACACTCTGCAGAACAAAAGAGCTAAATATTAATTAGGGCTCCCGGTTTTATGGTATTTATATTTTTTTCATTTCCGTCTTTGTTTATCCATATTTATCTTTTGCTAATTTTACCCGTATTTATCCATATTTATTTGAGGTTTTATGAAAAAAATGAAACTGAAATGTGTATATTTCTGCATTTATTTAACTGGTTAATCTACACTTGTGCCTGAATGCCTGACAGGTTTCCATGATATATATACAAACTCAGATGATAAAATATGCACTTATAAGAAAAGAAATGCACATTTTAGAATCATAGTTGTGCAAATCTACTGCTGTGTAAGGCTCTTTACTCACATTCATTTATTTTTGTAATCCCCTTGCCGTTAATCCCCGCAGCTTTTGGCCTTGCAGTCATGATTGACAGTATTCATAATCACTCAAAAAACAACCCAATTTCCATTTTTAGCCACATTTAAAAATAAATACAGACAGGAAAATAAATGGTTTTCCGTCTGTATTTGTCTGTAAAAATGGAAAACAATAATTGAGCAATCCTTACCGGTGATCAATTTATCTACCATGAACTGAGTGATGAGGAATATGCACTCTTGAAGTTAGGATGTTCTTTTTGCAGAATTGAAAATGTTGACTATTCTAAAACTAGAACGGATCTGTTCTTATCTGTTCGCAAGTTGAAATTGTTGAAATGACGTGAGCAGAAAAAAAGCCAATTCTAGATTTGGGATGCATTTGTTTCTGACAATATGAGGGATCCTACTTTTGATAGTCTCTGTACTGGGGACATAGAGGGTCTAGCGACATTGAGGGGATTTGAATACGGAGGGAGAGATTGGCTAAGAGAATGGAAGTCATTTTTCAATCTAGGTTTAGAAATTGATACACCTAGCAGGAATAATTTAACCCAAATCCAAATGCAATCCAGTTACACCACATAAAAATGTAGACACTTTTCATGACTTTAAACACTCTCAGAAAGAACCCACCCTTTGTTATTGAGCTGACTGACAAGGGAGGTAATGTTTTATTGTGGGATTTCAACAAGTACAAATGGGAAGCGCCAAGGCAGGTGGAGATTTCTGGAAGTTATGGGAAGACTTCATTCCTTCAATAACAGTAAATTATCTCTGAATATCATTATTTGCTCTTTTGCTGGCATGGAAAGGGGCTTTTAGATGCTGATGAATTCCATTTTTTTTTTGGTACAGAAACTTGTGGCACCTCGTTTCTAGCTGCTTCCCAAAATCCATAGCAAAAGACACACAAATGATGGACAGAATGCAGAACAAATCAAAACATTCACCCGCAATCAAGCTATCTGGGGTAAATCCATCATTCTTTTGCTCACCATGCCACCCCAGTTTAGACCTGGGCATATGCAAATCAGTCTTGACCCTGTGCCTCATGGGAACAGTTCAGCCCAAACTGCCAAGTCAGGTCCTCCCAGGAACCCGAAACAAGCATCCTAGGTGATTCCTGTGGCACAGTGAGCCCAAGACCCACGTCTGGGCATACCTGGCGCACTTAGGGCGAGAAAGCAAAAGACACACAATTGATGGATGGAATGCAAAACAAATCAAAACATTCACCCCCAGTCAAGAGAACAGGCTTAAATCCATCATTCTTTTGCTCACCATGCCACCCCAGTTTAGACGTGGCCATATGCAAATCCGTCTTGACCCTGTGCCTCATGGGAACAGTCCAGCCCGAACTGCCAAGCCAGGTCCTCCCTGGCTCGGAAACAAGCATCCTAGGACCGGCTTTGGGGTTTCACCCCTCTTCAGCCAGGATAGCTTGATTCCAGTGGCACAGTGAGCCCAGGACCCACGTCTGGGCATACCTGGCACCCTTAGCGTAAGAGAGCAAAATCAATAAGCACTGCACTGACCCCCCAGGTAGACTTATTATTTCTGCACATAGAAGTTTGCTAGAGAATATCTCTGTCTACCTTGACTTTTTTATCTGTCCATATGTCTTAAACTTGCATAGGATTTGCAGAGACAGCAAGTTATATTCTGGTAATGACAATTGTTGTATTGTTATACACTTGTATTGATCATGAATTAAGATTGCATGCAAGTACTTTTTAGAGACAAATCTCTACTACTATACGATCACATTATGATGCTGTTGAGGCTGCTGAGGTTCTGTCTAGAACACAATTTCTTTCTTTTTGGCAACCAATAGTTAAAAAAACTCACCGGGACAGGTATAGGAAGCTGCTTTGCTCCCAATTATGCTGGAAAATATATGGTGTGGTGGGAGGCACAACATATTTGGATAAAAAAAAGAAGGTAGACTCAGCATCTGGCATTTAGAAATATTACATAGATCACCTTTTTTGTCATCTGGATGCTTTTCTGTTTTGGATAAATGACACTCTGAGATTTATTCATAAAACCGACAACTATGGAGTTCTTGGTAACTGTCCAAGAGGGTGCTATCACTACCTGCCTTTTCTGAAAAGCAACTGCGGGCAACAGTATTCTTAATTCCTGTAGTCACTACCCACATAACTATGGGCCCAATAACGATTGCGGTGAATCCGCATCCTCCGGGCCCACGGAAGCCACCGCCGGCCCGGAGGATGCGGATTCACGGCTGCGTTGTGAGAAATGACTCCCCGCCAGATTAGGATGGCAGGGGGGTCATCTGCGGACGTGGAGACCGTCCAACACTTTTCTGCTGCGAGACCGCGGCGGAAAAGCTCTCATATGATGGCGGTGTCTATCAGACACCGCAAGCCATATTAGGATTTACATTTTGATATGCCTTTCTGCGGCGGCAATGCCGCCACGAAATGGCATACGGTCTTTTCTTTGGCGGCCCGTTGCGGGCTCCCAGGGTGAAGGGGAGGGTGGGGGTGCACATGGTTGTATGCACGAAGCTGCAGGCACCGCGCGGTGCCTGCCGCTTTGTGCATGCAAATGCACTGCTTGCATTTTTAACATTGCGAAGCAGCACGCGCCGCAATGTTAAACATACAGGATGTGACCGCCACGGTGGCGGTCACATCCTAATTTGCACGGAGGGACCGCCGCTGCCCCTGCGGACGGTCCCTCCTCCTCTGGGGTGGCGGACGAACGCAGGTCCGTCCGCCATCCTAATAGGGCCCTTAAAGTGGAGTATTCCTCATGGTGAGTTGCTTCCTGTGAAGGGTAAGAGCGGTACTGCTGAGGCTTTTGAGATTGAAAAGAATAAATAGATTGACAGATTTAAAGCTTGAGGGGACGCACTCAAAGTGATTAGGACAGCATTTGACAAGGTGTCTGAAGTCAATAGGGACATCCTTTTAGAATCCAAGAAGAGAAAGGAAACCAACCCGAAGTTAGGTTTATCACTACCTATAGTCAGGAATCAGGGGCCATCAGCAGGTTACTCAGGAAACATTGGGGCATGGAAAGATCAAACATGACAATTGGAAAGTTAGTCAGTCCATTTCCCTTCATCACGTACACGAAGAGTAGATCCTTGAGGGATATACTAGTAAGTAGCTATCACACAAAGAACCCAGGAGTTGCAGGCGTGTGGTTCAGTTAACAACGTTTTGTTTTTTTTTAGATGCGGTTGCAAGGCATGTGCACACACCACTAATGTGGATTCCTATATCATATCCACAAGTGGGAAAGGTAAAATCACGAGATTTGTCACTTGCAGTATTGATTGTGTTGTACATGTCTTGTTCTGTCCATGTGGAGTTTAATATGTGGGGAGTACTATCTTTCCCCGGAAGAAAAGGATTCTTGAACTATTGTGTGCCGTAAGGAATATTGATTCCAGTTACCCTATGGTGAGACATTGACATCAGATCCACACAAATCATACTGAAAATATTTCTTTGGATGGTCTCAATAGGGTGCTGACGAGTACAAGTGGTGGAGACAGGGATGGAGTTTGAATATATCATCAAGCTTAACAGCAGGCATTCTGGGGGTTCAACCAAGATGAGGAACTCCATGCCCACATAGAATGAATCAATTTTTCAGTATACAGTCAAAATATTGAGTTTTTAATATTGAGTTACAATAATATGAAGTTAAAAATATAGAATGGACACAATATCGAATGGACAGAATATAGACTACAAAAATATCGAATAGAATAGGATTATTATCGAATCAAAAATAAAGAATGGACAAAATATCGAATGGACAGAATATAGACAAAAAAATATATCGAATTTGAGGTAAGTTAATATTCATTTTTTAAATAATTTTTTATGTTAGTATATGTGTGAAAACTGTATATTTATTTTATAATTTATTTTAATTAATTAATTTTATGGTATTTAATTTTTGCGTAATATAATTCTGTAGCGGGTTGTAGGTTTATAGGGGAATAAGGTGGGAAGTAATTTAATTATAATTAATTAAATATGTTAATTCATTTATTGATATTTAATTTGAATTAATTGTTCATCAAAAATTAATTGGTAAGTAATTAAAATATAATTGGTAATTATTTCAATTAATTGATTAATTGATAATTATGTTAATTTAATTAATGTTTTCTATGTAGCGGGTTGTGGGTTTAAAGGGGAATAGGGTGAGAAGTATTTTTATTATAATTAATTAAATATGTTATTTATTTATTGGTATTTATTTTGAATTAATTGTTAATTAATAATTAATTGGTAATTAATTACACTATAATTGGTAGTTTTGTTGTAATTTTTAATAATGTTTTACTTGTTAATTAATGAATTGTTAATTGGTAAATAATTTGTATTAATAGGGAATTATTTGTAATAATTATTGCATTTTTATTTTTAATATAATAATTATTATATTATATAAAATTGTTAATTACTTTTAGTTAATTTGTATTTGATATTCATATTTAATTTATTTTTATTCATATATGAAGTATTTACTTTCCTTACTATTGCACTATCTGGAGTGTGAATAGTACCTTTTAACCCTACGCTATCCAACGCTTTCTCTACTGTTGCACTCTTTGGAGTGGGAATAGTAATTTTAACTCTCTTGCTATCCAATGCTTTCCCTACTGTTGCACTCTCTGGAGTAGGAATAGTAATTTTAATCCCTAGTGCTATCCAACGTTTTCTCTACTGTTGCACTCATTGGAGTGGGAATAGTAATTTTTACTCATACGCTATCCAATGCTTTCCCTATTGTTGCACTCATTGGAGTGGGAATAGTAATTTTTACTCCAACGCTATCCAATGCTTTCCCTACTGTTGCACTCTCTGGAGTGGGAATAGTAGTGTTTACTCCTACGCCTTTCAACGCTTTCCCTACTGCTGCATTCTCTGGAGTGGGAATAGTAATCTTTACCCCTACGCTATCCAACGCTTTCCCTACTGTTGCACTCTCTGGAGTGTGAATAGTCATTTTTACCCCTACGCTATCCAACGCTTTCCCTACTGTTGCACTCTCTGGAGTGGGAATAGAAATTTTTACCCGTACGCTACCCAATGCTTTCCCTTCTGGTGCACTCTTTGGAGTGGGAATAGTAATTTTTACCCCTACGCTATCCAACACTTTCCTTATTGTTGCACCCTCTGGAGTGGGAATAGAAATTTTGACCCCTACGCTATCCAACGCTTTCTCTACTGTTGCACTCTTTGGAGTGGGAATAGTAATTGTAACTCTCTTGCTATCCAACACTTTCCCTACTGTTGCACTCTCTGGAGTGGGAATAGTAATTTTAATCCCTAGCGCAATCGAACGTTTTCTCTACTGTTGCACTCATTGTAGTGGGAATAGTAATCTTTACCCCTACGCTATTCAACACTTTCCCTATGTTTGCACTCTGTGGAGTGGGAATAGTAATTTTAACCCTCCCCTATCCAATGCTTTCTCTACTGTTGCACTTTCTGGAGTGGGAATAGTAATTTGCACCCCTACGCTTTCCTATGCTTTCCCTACTGTTGCACTCTTTGGAGTGGGAATAGTAATTTTAACTCTCCCGCTATCCAACGCTTTCCCTACTGTTGCACTCACTGGAGTGGGAATAGTAAATTTTACCCCTACGCTATCCAAAGCTTTCCCTACTGTTGCACTCTTTGGAGTGGGAATAGTACATTTTACTGTGCCACTATCCAACGTTTTCCCGACTGTTGCACTCTCTGGAGTTGGAATAGTAATTTTTACCCCTACGCTATCCAACGCTTTCCCTACTGTTGCACTCTCTGGAGTGGGAATAGTAATTTTTACCCCTACGCTATCCAACGCTTTCCCTACTGTTGCACTCTCTGGAGTGGGAATAGTAATTTTTACCCCTACGCTATCCAACGCTTTCCCTACTGTTACACTCTCTGGAGTGGAAATAGTAATTTTTGCCACTACGCTATCCAACACTTTCCCTACTGTTGCACTCACTGGAGTGGTTATAGTAAATTTTACTCTTTCCGCTATTCTACGGTAAAAATATTTGTAATTTTGTATTAATGTTACGTTTATATATATATATATATATATATATATATATATATATATATATATATATATATATATGTATTAACAAATCAATTTGTATTGTTTTTTTTTACTTACATTAATTATTTATTAATTTTAAGGTTATTTAAGTATTTTAAGTATGTTTAAGATTAATTATATTTATTATTTTATGTATTTTTAATTAATTTAAAGCATTTTAAAAATTTCAATATTTTGAATATATATATTTTTTAAATCAATATTTTTGATTCAATATTTTTGTACTTACCTGTTTGGAGATAGGAGGTCGATATTTTGGTATTCTATATTTTACCTTGATATTTTTGTAACTCGATATTGTTGGCATCGATATTGTTTCAGTGATCCCTATTTTTCATAATGGGCGTCTTCTGTTGTTTCCAGTCTCATGTGGCTTGGTCTAAGCCAATAGATAGATGTTTAACTAGATAATTATTCTGCATTCCAGCTTAGAAATAGTTTTTCTCTTTTTTTACTTATATTTTTTAGGATGTATTATTCATGTGTGTTCTTTTGATCAATCACACAAAGTATATTTAATGCTATGTTTATAGAAATACATGTCCTGTTATTTTTCTTTATGTGTTGACAGTCATTCTTCTGCCACTGGGCCGGTTACATTTGTTTGTTCTGATTTTTCCTTTTACAACAATGTTCATCTTGTAATTTGAGGCCTTCAAATGTAGGTATTGACCCTTGGGCATCCTTTAATTATGATTGGCCACTTGTCTGATATACTTGTTAAGCCTGATCATGTCTTTATGTTTATTTTGAAGGTGTGGGGCCATTTTCTTTAAACATATCCCTCAAGGTGCTCTGTGGGTTGCCCTTCTCGGCTACGAAATTGAATGTCTTTCATGGTGTGCTCATGGTTATTATTGTATTTGCGTCGCATATCACAGAATTGAGCAGCTATTAAATGCTTAACTTCAATTATGCCACCATGTATTTTCTTAATTTGGATTACTTACATAATGTTTGTTGAGTTTGTTTTCTTATGTTCAGTAGGACGTGGTGTTTCTATTTCTCACATTCATGGCTTTTGACAAAGATTATGTTCATCAAAGCATGTCAGTCTTTTGATTAAACTTATATATGTGTGTATGTATATATGTATAGTGAGACAATTGATGCTAGGCTGTGTCACATCGTCATTTCTCAATGTAGGTGATCACGCAAGGTCACTACCGCTCAGGTTGAGCCGCCACTGGAGAAGAAATATAATAATATAATGGAGTAGCATAAAGAAGCATCACCCTCTGGCACACTGCATGGTGCCACTTGCACTGATTTTACAGCACAGGACAAGTTCCCAGTGCCAAAAATCAGTGTAACGCACCAAACTCTGCCATTCCTGGAACTCACCCACCATTAATATAGATCTACATGTATCTGTTTTCTAAATAAACAAATTGGGGCAGATTTACAATAACTGGCGCATCCCCAGGGATGAGCCAGTTATCGTGCGCCACAGCTCCGCCACCCATGGTGCGCCGCACTAACAATGCGGCGCACCATGGTGCAAGGAAGGGCAGATGCGTGACGCATCTTTTGGCTTATGGGCGGCGCATTGCTGGAGTTGCATCGCAAGCGCGACGCAACTCCTGCAATGCACAGGGGCCACCCATACATTACATGGTGCGTCTCTCCTTACGCCTGCTTCAAGCAGGCGTAAGGAATTGATGTAGCAGCTTTGGGAAAGTGACTCATAACTTTCCAGGGGCGTTCCTGCGACGGAACGCCCCCACCTGCACCGGAACGCCTACATGAAACCTGACACAGGTTTCATGTGGCGCAGGGCCTTATACGTCACGTTGTAAATGCCTCGTAGGGATGCGCCACGTTTACGCCGCCTTGTGTGACGCAACAGCGGCGTAAACGTGGCGCAAGTGGCTCGTAAATCTGCCCCTAAGTATCAGCATTCCTGTCGCACTCTACTGAACTATGCATTTTTTTTAAACACCAGATTCTATGTGCCCATCTTGGACTTGTGTTGCTCTGTCTCTAAATATGTATTGCATCTGCTTCCACTAATATACAGAAATGTTGTATGTGGTGGAGCTGCCAACCTCTAGAAGATGTCAGGGGGCTTCAAACACCTTCTCCTGTGTCCCTATGTATGCCAGTGTCTGTCTTGGCCATAA
Source organism: Lissotriton helveticus (assembly GCF_964261635.1). Lineage (NCBI taxonomy): Eukaryota > Metazoa > Chordata > Amphibia > Caudata > Salamandridae > Lissotriton > Lissotriton helveticus. The sequence goes on along the minus strand of NC_136064.1, from coordinate 118,985,946 downwards.
AACAACAAACTGGGTAGAAAATAAAAATATAAGGGAAAGATGCAGGGAAAACTATTCTAAAAGTGAAAATAACATTTGAAGAGTGTGAGTGGTGGACAGGAAATGACAGGCTGCAGCTGGACTGAATGAGTTTTTATTTAAAATGATTGCATGCAGGTGTTGCACATCAGGCAATGTTGCACTATTTTTAATACAAAATGTGCTTTTGCATCTTTTTTTGCCAGAGTTATTGCACAATTATGTGAAATTTAGGATGGATTTTGGGGATTTTTGCATAATTGTGCTAGCTGTAATGAATCGGAATTTCACATTTCTAACTTAAAGAGAAACTGAAAAAACGACTATACTTGCACCATGTCCACATTTAGATACCCTTGGACTGGATTTATAGTTTGGCAGAAGAATAATATACTGGGATAATATCCTTTTTAATCTTTGCTTCTCTGAATTGCATACCTCTATTCTTAATGCTTCATAGGGCATATTGTATTCCTCTCTGAGCTGTATCTGCTTATGGATGTATGACGTTACAATGCACACTTTTACAACGCACACATTTACAATGCATTTTTTACAACGCAACATCCATTACAACGCATTCCATTATAACGAAATTTTAAAAACGACATTTACAACGCATTCCATTACAACGCATAATACCTTTACAACGCATACCATTACAACGCATTACATTTTATTGCATGTTTGGTAAGTATTGGATAGTGTAGGGGTAAAATTTACTATTCTAACTCCAGGGGGTGCAACAGTAGGGTAAGTGTTGGATAGTGTAGGGGTAAAAATTACTATTCTAACTCCAGGGGGTGCAACAGTAGGGTAAGTGTTGGATAGTGTAGGGGTAAAAATTACTATTCTAACTCCAGGGGGTGCAACAGTAGGGTAAGTGTTGGATGGTAATGTTATGCGTTGTAATGGTATGCGTTGTAATGACTGAGTTGTAATGGTTGCATTGTAAATTCATGCGTTGTAATGGATGTTGCGTTGTAAAAGTTTCGTTGTAATGGTAGTGCTAGTAAAAGTTGCGTTGTAAAGGTTGTTTCCCCTGGTTATGGGCTATGACTTGGCAATTAATCCAGTTCACTTAGACAGCTAATGAAAAAAAAGGAAGGCGTTGTGAACTTGTTTATTTTATCAATATTATGATGGTGATAGGAACCTTGAGAACTCTCCAATGTTTGTAAACGTGATGGACTATGGGCTAATATCATTTCAAAGGAAATTACAGATATGCAGATGTAATACACAGATGAGTGCAGAATACATACCCTTTGCCCTCAGTTTCACAAATCATCTTTGCTGCATGACTCAAGTCCAAAGCCCCAGGTGCATTTGTCCTCCATTTCTCTACCTCTGAGATACACTTATCAGTTGGGCAGGATAAAATGATGTCTGTGAAATGCTCACAGGCTGGCAGAGCCCATTGGAAGAAAGGAACGATGGACATTGCAATCAATGTCTCTCCCTTCACAACACCTGGTAAGAAAAATGTGAATTACTTCAATTATTGAAGCGCTTACAAAAATAAAAATTTAAATGATATATTGATACCAGTTCATGCAACACCTGAAGATTTTCAGACAACATTAACAAAAAAGTTCATAAAAACAAAAATTGTAAATCTACATCATGGTGCATGCTGTTCACCATAGAGAGAATATCCCAAAATAAAAATAACTTCAGGCACATATTAGAGCATATTGAGAAGAGAACAATGCTGGTCCTATTGGCTCAATTATTGTGGACAGTCAGTGATGCTTCTCAAAAAGACCTCCTGATGGTGATTGACCTGCACTGGGAGGCGTGTTTGGGCAAAAGATATGAACATGCAGATGGGGATCTCACTGGGCAATACATTGCTTAACTGATACCTGACCTGCAAGGTCAGTGGATTTCAGAGAAGTGTGTACTTAATTCAGTCCTCATCATGCAGGCAGAGCGGGTGTTGATCAAGTGAGAGCAGCGACATTATGACTGTGGGTAGAAGGCTGGATAGCTGCTTACTTTTCAATTACCAAAGGGGATGATGGGCAGAGTGTAAAACAATGCAAGCACTCACCCCCAGTCAACTGATCTGGGTTTAATCCATCACCATTCTTTAGTTCACTCTGCCACCCCAGTTTAGACATGGCCATATGCAAATCAGTCTGACCCTGTGCCTCATGGGAACAGTCCAGCCGGAACGGCCAAGCCAGGTCTTCCCTGGACCAGAAACAAGCTTCCGAGGACCGGTTTCTGGCTAATCAGCAGTCATCATCCAGGCTAGCTTGACTCCAGTGGCCTAGTGAGCAAGAGACCCACATCTGGGCATACCCTGACAACTTAGGGAGTACAAAGCAAAACCAAAGGGGATGATGGACGGAGTATTGAACAATGCAAGCACTAACCCCCAGTCAACTAATCTGGGTTTAATCCATCATCATTCTTTAGCTCACTCTGCCACCCCAGTTTAGACGTGGCCATATGCAAATCAGTCTGACCCTGTGCCTCATGGGAACAGGCAAGCCCGAACTGCCAAGCCATATCTTCCCTGTACTGGAAACAAGCATCCTGGGACCAGTAGTTGAATGTATGACATTGTTATGCATTCTGTCCATCAATTGTTGTTTTTGCATTTGTCACCCCAAGTGGGACTGGTATGCTCAGCGGTGAGTCCCGTGCTCTCCATGCCACTGGAATCAAGCTAGCCTGGCTTATGAGGGCTGAAAGCCCGAAACCAGTTCTAGGATGCTTGTTTCCAGTCAAGGGAGGAACTGGCTTGACAGTTCGGGCTGGACTGTTCCCATGGGGCACAGGGTCAAGACTGATTTGCATATGGCTAGGTTCATACTGGAATGGCATGGTGAGCAAAACAATATGGATTTAGGCCCAGATTTCAGTTCTGGGGTGAATGTATCACATTGTTCTGCATTCTGTCCATCAACAGTTGTTTTTGCCTTTGTCACCCTGAGTGGGATGGGTATGCTCAGACGTGAGTCCTCTGCTCTCCATGCCACTGGAATCAAGCTATCCTGGCTGATGAGGGCTGAAATCCCAAAAACGGTCCTAGGATGCTTGTTTACAGTCCAGGTAGGACCTGGCTTGGCAGTTTGGGCTGGATTGTTCCAATGGGGCACAGAGTCAAGACTGATTTGCATAAAGCTAGGTTCAAACTGGAATGGCATGGTGAGCAAAAAGCAAAAAATAAATGATGGATGTATGACCAGATCTCTGTGCTGGTGTGACTGTATGACATTGTTCTGCATTCTGTCCATCGATTGTTGTTTTTGCATTTGTCACCCAAAGTGGGATGGGTATGCACAGACGTGAGTCCTTGTGCTCTCCATGCCACTGGAATCAAGCTATCCTGGCTGATGAGGGCTGAAAGCCCGAAACCGGTCCTATGGTGCTTGTTTCCAGACCAGGAAGGACCTGGCTTGGCAGTTCAGGCTGGACTGTTCCCATGGGGTACAGGGTCAAGACTGATTTGCATATGGCTAGGTTCAAACTGGAATGGGATGTGAGCAAAAAAACGATGGAAAAAAGGCCCAGATCTCTGTACTGGGGTGAATGTATGACATTGTTCTTCATTCTTTCCATCAATTGTTGTTTTTGTACTTTTCAATTACGGTAGAGAAAAATATAGTCTACATTAGCAGCCATGCATAATATCAGCTTGCGATGTTCGAGACTTGTTTTATTAGTCTCTACAGCTCAGAGATGCAAAAAAGAGGATAAAGATGTTCCAAAGCAATTGGACCTACCCTCTCTCATAAGAGTAGTGAACAGCTAGAAGGTAAACTTAGGCAAAAGGAAATACCAGCTCTGCACCCTACTGATGCTCTTTAAAAAGGGAAGATCTATTGCCTGCTGTACATTAGCTCTATGGAAAATCTATACTTTCACTCATTTGCCAATAGGGGAGAGATCCTCTAGAATGTAGTAGCTATCGCCTCATATCATTTATTAACAATGATCACATGATCCTTGCCAAAATCTGGCCCTCCATATACCATGGTGAGTCCATGACTCATGGGTGAGGATTGTTCCAGTTTGATCTTCCTGAATGAGGATAAATGGCACAGGTTAACCAGTGAGGCTTCTTATCACGGGCATTTCAAGTTGGAGATTGATCCCTTCATCCGCTGTTGTCTGTCTTTTGTATGTGCCCATTTTCTGTCTTTTGTTATTTGTGGCTTGTAATTGTAATTGTCATTCTTGATATTATTTGTCTTTTTTTACTGTTTTTCATTGTACCTATGCTGTTGTTGTGTCCTCAGTGCCAATATTGCCACCCTTTCCTGCTGCCACCGTGGGCCCTTCCAGCTGCCAGTTCCTGCTCCCGCCTCCCAACTGTACATCCTTCCCCCTTCCCTATAGAAGGGCAAGTCCGTCTGTGCCCAACCGCAACCCCACTGCAACCACCACCAGGGACCCTGGTTCTTTGACCGCTACGATGCTGCTGCTCTCCTTGCACTCAACCCCAGAAGGAACAACAACTGCTATCTGTCTACACTGAACACCACCCATGGCCAGTTCTCCCGCTGACACTGCTGACAAACCTTCACTACCCTCTGCCCCCTACTGCTGCTGCCCCACGCCAGATACCAGCACCCCAATGACCTGAGGTGCATTCTCCTTAATGTGCACTCCCTGTACAGGCATGCTGTATGGATCTGGGACCTCCTCTATATCAAGGAAATCAAAAGGGGGAGTGAAGAGGTGGTGCCGATGGGCACCGAGGTGGGCACGTCCTCCTCTTAACAGGGATTCAGGTCAATCAAACAAGGGCCACCTCACATTGGGTGGGTGAATATCCGGATGTCATTGGAATACACCTTCTTTGTTAAAATACCCCTCACACACCAAAAGGGCCCTTGGTGTCATGCTTCATCATCGGGGTCTTCCCGTCCCACTGCGGGGCGGGGCAGTGCTGCGACAGGCGGATACGCCAGAGCACCTTTAGATGGAAGTGCTATGTGTTTGGAGTGAGTGTCAGTGGGGTCAGGAGTGATATATTAGTGAGTTGTTAAAAAATACCTGGCCTAGTGGAAAAAAGAAATTTTATGAAACACTGGCTGGTATTGTTAAAAGAAAAGTGAAGCGGAGAGATGGAGCTAGTTAATGGGCTCTCTCTCCTATGTGGGTCAACATGTTTCGAGGCGCAAGGCCTCTTCGTCAGGACCTTAGGGGAGATCCCCCTGTCACTCACTAGTGTTTTCTCCACAAAGGTAGAAAAGGTGTATATACAAAAAAGTGAAAAAAAGAGACTAAGGGGACGATTAGGATGGAGGATTTTCCGCCTCCTCCGGGCCGGCGGAAGCCACCTCCGGCCCGGAGGAGGCGGAAAATCCTCTGCGGAGGCTCCAAAGACCCACCGCCAAATTAGGATGGCTGGTGGGTCTGGAATTCCGTCCGCCGCTTTTCCGCCGCGGTCGGCTTCCGACCGCGGCGGAAAAGCTATAACATGGCAGGCGGTGTCTATGAGACACCGTCCGCCATATTATAATGGTTGTGTTAAACTGCTTTTCCACGGCGGCTTTTCCGCCATGGAAAAGCATACGGACATTCACTTTGGGGGCCCGTTGCGGGTCCCCTGGGTGAATGGGGGGTGGGGGGTGCACATGGGGGGTACCTATGGTACCCCCCTGCATTTGCGTGCACAAAGCAGCAGGCACCGTGCGGTGCCTGCCGCTTTGTGCATGTAAATGTAACACATGCTTTTTTAACATTGCGGCGGGTGCAGCTTGTAGCTGCACCCGCCGCAATGTTAAATATAGAGGATGTGACCGCCACCCTGGCGGTCACATCCTAATCAGCACGGAGGGAACGCCGCAGCCCCTGCGGACGTTCCCTCCTCCTCAAGGGTGGCGGACAGACGCAAGTCCATCCGCCATCCTAATCGGCCCCTATGTGTGTAAATACAATTAATAATTACAACACTGTTATGCTACCACACTAATAATGTAGTATGCCTGCAAGATAAGAAAACCTGATTAATAATTGCGCCGATCCCAGAATGCGCTTGACTGTAAGTCACCTGTAAGGGAAAAGAGACACACACACACAGATATACCGGTATGCAGTAAGGGATCTAGCATGAATGGTGAAGGAATATGAAGAATATCTTCAGACACACATAGTCACACACTCAGAGTAAGTAATGCATGGGGGATGTGAATAGCCAGGGATAAAGGAATTCAAATACATACTTATCAATGGAGGAATTAATGCCTCATGAGCCAGCTTTAGACAGAAGGGTATAGTGGGGTCCCAACTGCAAAGGGGAAGAGAGAGGGGGTACATTGTAAGTTCTATCCCATTTGTTGTATCACCAGGTAAGGGTATTGCTGGGATACATAAGTTCGTCCTATTGAAACCGGCTACGCCGTACTTACTGAACCCCTTGCACGCTTGTGCTTCCTCCTTCGTCTGCTGCTTCCGTGGTTATGAGGGAGGACGGGAGCGGCGAGTATTTATATACTCCAATAATTGGATAATTGATCAATTTTAACAACACTGGTTGCTCCCCACCATTGTGGTAACAACCGCCTTCCACCTAGTGGATTCCATTTTGTTTATGATAATTGCTAGGGGAGACAGAATCCACTATTCCCTCTCCCTCCCTCTTTTGTTAACGATTATTTGTAGACAGCGCGCAGCTGTGGGAGCCCCTCCCTTATCGAACAACACTATATTTTGACGACACACTTCACATTCAACATTATACTGACCATCCACCAAAACCACCATGGAGGATGAACACGGGCTAACATTCACTGAGGATGAGATTGACAGAATTTTGGCGCAGGACAATCCATTCGAGGGTTTGAGCACCGACAACCCTGCCCCTACAGTAGGAGATTGGGATGAAGTGACCAATGTGCGGAAGGTACAGATCAGAGCTGCCCTACATGGTCTACTAATGAGGGAGTATTTAAGGAACAAACTAGCCCCTCAGGGTTTGCTAGTAAAAAATGAACATTTTATTTTCCAAGATGACTTGGCCTTTAAAAAAGCATGGTCCTTAATCTCCTGGCATTGCACCAGGGACTGGTTGGTACTAATAGTGCAGACGGCAAGTAAAAAATCCCAAGAATTAAAGATTGAGATACAGAGACTGGAAGTCCAACTAAAAGGTTATATCCAACCGGCTGATTTAAAGAAAGGTTTGGAAGAACTTAATAAACAAATGTCTGATTTCGAAGCCACTTTGAAACAAAGTAAATTTAATAAATTAAAAAAAGACAAGGACCGCTTCACAGCTGAATGGGCTTACCCTTACACCAAAGCGGACTATGTGGCGAGTGGGAATACCAGTGATGCTGACAGCGTCAACTCGGATGGGAGTTCTTCCATTAACAACTCTGGGGGATTTAGGAACAAAAGACAACAAAGGGGCGGTTATCGGCAACAGAGAAACCAGTATCCACGCCAAAGGGGATGGCGAGGTTTCCAAGGACCACCCTTGTTCAATCCTTTTCAAGGCCCATTCCAGTTTCCACAGTACCAGTATGGTCCACCACAAATGGGACCAATGTACCCACAATGGGGGGATGATCAGTCCACCGTACCACAACAAAACCCACAACCTTTTTTATCGTGGGGCCCAGGATCCAACAGGGGCAGGAACAAGAGAGGGAACAATGTCACCTGGCAACCGGTGACAGAATCAGACCCCAGAATGCACAGCAGGAGCATGACAGCGGGTCAAGCCTCAACCAGCAAGAGAGGGACTTAGTTATCAACATATCCCCGTGGCCACTAACTGAAATACAGCAAAAAGTATTGAACAAAGGTCTAGGCTATGTACCCACGAACAAACCAGACATTTTTCTCCTACACAAAGAGGTCCAGGATTTTATTAGGACCATCAAGCTAAAGGCTTTCTTCTATAATCAAGAACCCAGTGTCGAGACATCAGACACGGGTTTGAAGCCTAAATCTTCCTTCACACCACAGGATAACCAGCTCCCAGTGGAAGTTTTAGCTTTTGAAAAAGCAGTCATGTCGGAGTTAGGCAAAATGAATACAGACTCCAGGGTCTTTCAGAACATGAGCAGACTAGAGAACGAGGCTGTGAGGGAATTATCACAAAACAAATTGATTATCATAAAACCCGCGGACAAGGGCGGGGCCGTTGTGATCCAAACAACGACGGCATACGATCAAGAATGCAGGAGACTCCTCACAGACAGAAGGAACTATCAGGTTCTGGACGAGGACCCCACAGAGTCCATACGAATCCGAGTAGGAGCAATGACAGAAGAAGCTCTAAGCCATGATTGGCTCACGAAAAAAGAGGCCCTGTTTCTAACACAAAAAAACCCACGAGTACCGTATTTTTATACGATACCCAAGGTTCACAAGAACCTCGAGAACCCCCCTGGTCGCCCCATCGTGTCTGGCATCGCTTCAATTTTGGAACCCCTCTCCAAGTTCGCAGATGCTTTCCTGAGACCTTTGGTACATGCCACTGATACGTATCTCAAGGATACAAAAGCCGTCCTTCAATTACTGAAAGACCACCCTTTCAACCCAACCTCTCAAATCTTACTGAGCCTCGATGTGGAGAGCTTGTACACCAGTCTCCCACACGATGAAACCCTCAACATCATTGAGGAAGTCCTATATAGCAAACAGTGGCTTTACCATACCCCACGAGGTGTAGTGATGGAATGCATCTCGATGGCCCTCACCAAGAAGTTTTTCGAGTATGAAGGCACCCTCTACTTGCAGCGCCATGGGACTAGCATGGGGAGCACATTTGCTCCAAGCCTGGCGGGTCTCTATGTACACCATCTGGAGACTACCAAAATCCTTCACCAGGACAACCCGTTCAGGAGTAAAATCCTGTCATGGAAACGTTATATTGATGACGTCTTGGTCATATGGGAAGGTAATAACCAATCTGTCATGGACTTCATGCAATGGATTAACAGCCAGAATGATTTCCTGAGATTCACTCACCAAATGTCCAATGAGTCTATGGTCTTTTTAGACCTTAACATTTACCATGAGGCAGGCCATTTGAAAACGGAGACACACTTCAAGCCGGCAGCAAGGAACTGCCTCCTCAGGTTCGACAGTTTTCATCCACGTCACCTGAGGGAAAACTTACCATATGGGCAGTTCCTTCGCCTACGTCGTAACTGCAGCGATGTGGGGAAGTACAAAATCCAAGCACTGGATCTGAGTAAAAAACTACAACAAAGGAAATACCCAGATAAGATCATTAACCAGGCTATGAAAAGAGCCCGGAACAACAACCGGGAAGCTCTTTTGGATGACAACCCACCAAAAGAGGAGTCTGGCAGACCAGTCTGTGTCACGACCTTCAGCCCCGTGTCAAACCAGGTATCCAAACTGGTAAATAAGCATTGGCGCATCCTGACAAGTGTGAGTTTAGATCTGGAAAAACCCATCTTTGCACACAGGAGAGGAAGAAACCTGAAGGATATCCTGGTCCATACGAGACCTCAAACCAATGTAATACAGCAAACAAGGCTGAAAGGACTACATGGGCATCACCCATGTGGGAATTGTAACAATTGCCACCTGACTGAGAAAAGCTTGACTCTAGAATTCAGTAATGGCGAAAAGTGGGAACAACGTGCTGTCACAAATTGCAATAGCCGTAATGTGGTGTATCTCATCACATGCCCTTGTGGAAAAGAGTATGTGGGAATGACCACACGTGCAGTGAAAACCAGAATCAATGAACACAAGAGCAATGTGAGATGCAAAAAACAGACAACGAAAATGGCATCCCATTTCCTAGAAGCACAGCACTGTGTAAATGATATACATTGGACTGTCATTGAGCAACTGAAATCTGAAAGAGGTTTGTTTGAGAAGGAACAAAGATGGGTGTTCCGTCTGGGCTCAGATGTGACTGGGTTGAACGACTCCATTCCATGGAGCCAACTGCGCTAAATAACCCCATTTTTTCCAAATACGCGGATATCTGATAACCACCTTTCTCCAATAACTGGTAACCAATTGCATGAGTTTCCTGTCCCCAAACTCACTACCTAGGAGAACATCCTCGCTAACATCTATGCCAAAAAACCCTATCCGCAGCAATAACTGTACCTACGGCTCAAAGGGTTTCAGTGATCCAAACCCTCCAGAAAAATGCATTCTGTATTTTGTAATTTCTATTTTTAATTTTTACTTCTCCACTGACATTTTTCGGGCTTTAAGTAATTTTAACATCTCCCCCAATGCCGAGGGTTTAATATTATCCTTAATTGTGTAGGCGATCTATGCATGGTGCCAATAACCTTCATCGAGTCCTTAAAACTTTTGACAGCTCGATTTAATGGAATTCATGTAATTTTTCGGGTTTCTGAGGCAACTTCAGGCGTAGGCTAACACATCGTCTATTACCGTTTTCGCGCATGCGCGAGGCGGCAGACACTGAGTCAATGCTGTCACCGGTTTCGCGCTTGCGCAAGGCGGAAGACACTGAATCATTGCTGTCACAGACAAAAAGAGGTGATGCGCATGTGCACCTCTCCTACACTGCTCTACCGCACATGCGCATTCGCACGGGAACGCTCTACCCGATGCGCGCAGAAGCGGAATGGAAACCAGGGGTCCGGACCAGTTATGGGCTTTTTCCGCTTTCAATTAGAGGCTAATTGGAGTTAGTTGAGACTATAAACACTCGCTCCTCACCTCACAATTTACTCGTCGGAGCCGCGTGGAGGGGTAGCAAGCCAGACAGTCCTGGGAATAACCGTGAGTGTGTATGAGTGTATGAATATGCTAAATGGTGTGTGACCTTTCAAACTCGAGGGATTACAACTTTTTGATCCATTTCCTTGAATACCTCACAGGTTGCCATACCGGGTAGAATGGACCCCCAACACGCTGTGGCTCATGAGGCCATTTGACCTCTTTTCATAAGTAAGCAATACATCTGGGTCAGAAACTATACCCTTAAAGGCTTATCAGATACTTTGAATGAATGTGTGTCTCAGTCTATATGTTGTTCGTTTTTTCTGTTTTTTCTTTTTTTAGGGTTCCTGGACCTTCACTTTTGTTCCTTGTTACCCTTCTGTGTATCTACACAGTATGAAACAAAAACATGTATTATCCTGTTTTATTTGATTTTTCTGTTTACAGGTGTCTTGAATCGCCAATTGGGTGCAACGGACCTTACATTCAACATAGATAGGTACATTGTCACCTTATCTTATTTTTGTAGAGCACACTTTAAAATCTACACACATGTGAGTAAGGTGGGGATAAGTAGTGCATTTTCCCGTCCTGAAGAAGGAGTTCTTTAAACTCCGAAACATGTCGACGCACTAATTTGGTTGGGTTACCCTAATCAGTAAACCACAACCACTCTAGCACTCTTTTTTAATAATACCAGACGGAGACTAAATAAAAAAATTTCGGTACTCACGTGCCAGGTATTTTTTAATTTTTCACTTTCACCTCACCACTCACATTCTTGTACTCACACACACCAAACACATAGTTCACTCGAAAAGTGCTCCTGGGTAGTCGTGAAGTCGTAGCACGCCGCATCCCGTAGAGGTTTGCGAAGACCCCGATGATGAAGCATGACACCAAGGGGCCTGTTGGTGTGTGAGGGGTATTTTAACAACACTGGTTGCTCCCCACCATTGTGGTAACAACCGCCTTCCACCTAGTGGATTCCATTTTGTTTATGATAATTGCTAGGGGAGACAGAATCCACTATTCCCTCTCCCTCCCTCTTTTGTTAACGATTATTTGTAGACAGCGCGCAGCTGTGGGAGCCCCTCCCTTATCGAACAACACTATATTTTGACGACACACTTCACATTCAACATTATACTGACCATCCACCAAAACCACCATGGAGGATGAACACGGGCTAACATTCACTGAGGATGAGATTGACAGAATTTTGGCGCAGGACAATCCATTCGAGGGTTTGAGCAGCGACAACCCTGCCCCTACAGTAGGAGATTGGGATGAACTGACCAATGTGCGGAAGGTACAGATCAGAGCTGCCCTACATGGTCTACTAATGAGGGAGTATTTAAGGAACAAACTAGCCCCTCAGGGTTTGCTAGTAAAAAATGAACCTTTTATTTTCCAAGATGACTTGGCCTTTAAAAAAGCATGGTCCTTAATCTCCTGGCATTGCACCAGGGACTGGTTGGTACTTATAGTGCAGACGGCAAGTAAAAAATCCCAAGAATTAAAGATTGAGATACAGAGACTGGAAGTCCAACTAAAAGGTTATATCCAACCGGCTGATTTAAAGAAAGGTTTGGAAGAACTTAATAAACAAATGTCTGATTTCGAAGCCACTTTGAAACAAAGTAAATTTAATAAATTCAAAAAAGACAAGGACCGCTTCACAGCTGAATGGGCTTACCCTTACACCAAAGCGGACTATGTGGCTAGTGGGAATACCAGTGATGCTGACAGCGTCAACTCGGATGGGAGTTCTTCCAGTAACAACTCTGGGGGATTTAGGAACAAAAGACAACAAAGGGGCGGTTATCGGCAACAGAGAAACCAGTATCCACGCCAAAGGGGATGGCGAGGTTTCCAAGGACCACCCTTGTTCAATCCTTTTCAAGGCCCATTCCAGTTTCCACAGTACCAGTATGGTCCACCACAAATGGGACCAATGTACCCACAATGGGGGGATGATCAGTCCACCGTACCACAACAAAACCCACAACCTTTTTTATTGTGGGGCCCAGGATCCAACAGGGGCAGGAACAAGAGAGGGAACAATGTCACCTGGCAACCGGTGACAGAATCAGACCCCAGAATGCACACCGGGAGCATGACAGCGGGTCAAGCCTCAACCAGCAAGAGAGGGACTTAGTTATCAACATATCCCCGTGGCCACTAACTGAAATACAGCAAAAAGTATTGAACAAAGGTCTAGGCTATGTACCCACTAACAAACCAGACATTTTTCTCCTACACAAAGAGGTCCAGGATTTTATTAGGACCATCAAGCTAAAGGCTTTCTTCTATAATCAAGAACCCACTGTCGAGACAACAGACACGGGTTTGAAGCCAAAATCTTCCTTCACACCACAGGATAACCAGCTCCCAGTGGAAGTTTTAGCTTTTGAAAAAGCAGTCATGTCGGAGTTAGGCAAAATGAATACAGACTCCAGGGTCTTTCAGAACATGAGCAGACTAGAGAACGAGGCTGTGAGGGAATTATCACAAAACAAATTGATTATCGTAAAACCCGCGGACAAGGGCGGGGCCGTTGTGATCCAAACAATGACGGCGTATGATCAAGAATGCAGGAGACTCCTCGCAGACAGAAGGAACTATCAGGTTCTGGACGAGGACCCCACAGAGTCCATACGAATCCGAGTAGGAGCAATGACAGAAGAAGCTCTAAGCCATGATTGGCTCACGAAAAAAGAGGCCCTGTTTCTAACACAAAAAAAAACACGAGTACCGTATTTTTATACGATACCCAAGGTTCACAAGAACCTCGAGAACCCCCCTGGTCGCCCCATCGTGTCTGGCATCGCTTCAATTTTGGAACCCCTCTCCAAGTTCGCAGATGCTTTCCTGAGACCTTTGGTACAGGCCACTGATACGTATCTCAAGGATATAAAAGCCGTCCTTCAATTACTGAAAGACCACCCTTTCAACCCAACCTCTCAAATCTTACTGAGCCTCGATGTGGAGAGCTTGTACACCAGTCTCCCACACGATGAAACCCTCAACATCATTGAGGAAGTCCTATATAGCAAACAGTGGCTTTACCATACCCCACGAGGTGTAGTGATGGAATGCATCTCGATGGCCCTCACCAAGAACTTTTTCGAGTATGAAGGCACCCTCTACTTGCAGCGCCATGGGACTAGCATGGGGAGCACATTTGCTCCAAGCCTGGCGGGTCTCTATGTACACCATCTGGAGACTACCAAAATCCTTCACCAGGACAACCCGTTCAGGAGTAAAATCCTGTCATGGAAACGTTATATTGATGACGTCTTGGTCATATGGGAAGGTAATAACCAATCTGTCATGGACTTCATGCAATGGATTAACAGCCAGAATGATTTCCTGAGATTCACTCACCAAATGTCCAATGAGTCTATGGTCTTTTTAGACCTTAACATTTACCATGAGGCAGGCCATTTGAAAACCGAGACACACTTCAAGCCGACAGCAAGGAACTGCCTCCTCAGGTTCGACAGTTTTCATCCACGTCACCTGAGGGAAAACTTACCATATGGGCAGTTCCTTCGCCTACGTCGTAACTGCAGCGATGTGGGGAAGTACAAAATCCAAGCACTGGATCTGAGTAAAAAACTACAACAAAGGAAATACCCAGATAAGATCATTAACCAGGCTATGAAAAGAGCCCGGAACAACAACCGGGAAGCTCTTTTGGATGACAACCCACCAAAAGAGGAGTCTGGCAGACCAGTCTGTGTCACGACCTTCAGCCCCGTGTCAAACCTGGTATCCAAACTGGTAAATAAGCATTGGCGCATCCTGACAAGTGTGAGTTTAGATCTGGAAAAACCCATCTTTGCACACAGGAGAGGAAGAAACCTGAAGGATATCCTGGTCCATACGAGACCTCAAACCAATGTAATACAGCAAACAAGGCTGAAAGGACTACATGGGCATCACCCATGTGGGAATTGTAACAATTGCCACCTGACTGAGAAAAGCTTGACTCTAGAATTCAGTAATGGCGAAAAGTGGGAACAACGTGCTGTCACAAATTGCAACAGCCGTAATGTGGTGTATCTCATCACATGCCCTTGTGGAAAAGAGTATGTGGGAATGACCACACGTGCAGTGAAAACCAGAATCAATGAACACAAGAGCAATGTGAGATGCAAAAAACAGACAACGAAAATGGCATCCCATTTCCTAGAAGCACAGCACTGTGTAAATGATATACATTGGACTGTCATTGAGCAACTGAAATCTGAAAGAGGTTTGTTTGAGAAGGAACAAAGATGGGTGTTCCGTCTGGGCTCAGATGTGACTGGGTTGAACGACTCCATTCCTTGGAGCCAACTGCGCTAAATAACCCCATTTTTTCCAAATACGCGGATATCTGATAACCACCTTTCTCCAATAACTGGTAACCAATTGCATGAGTTTCCTGTCCCCAAACTCACTACCTAGGAGAACATCCTCGCTAACATCTATGCCAAAAAACCCTATCCGCAGCAATAACTGTACCTACGGCTCAAAGGGTTTCAGTGATCCAACCCCTCCAGAAAAATGCATTCTGTATTTTGTAATTTCTATTTTTAATTTTTACTTCTCCACTGACATTTTTCGGGCTTTAAGTAATTTTAACATCTCCCCCAATGCCGAGGGTTTAATATTATCCTTAATTGTGTAGGCGATCTATGCATGGTGCCAATAACCTTCATCGAGTCCTTAAAACTTTTGACAGCTCGATTTAATGGAATTCATGTAATTTTTCGGGTTTCTGAGGCAACTTCAGGCGTAGGCTAACACATCGTCTATTACCGTTTTCGCGCATGCGCGAGGCGGCAGACACTGAGTCAATGCTGTCACCGGTTTCGCGCTTGCGCAAGGCGGAAGACACTGAATCATTGCTGTCACAGACAAAAAGAGGTGATGCGCATGCGCACCTCTCCTACTCTGCTCTACCGCACATGCGCATTCGCACGGGAACGCCCTACCCGATGCGCGCAGAAGCGGAATGGAAACCAGGGGTCCGGACCAGTTATGGGCTTTTTCCGCTTTCAATTAGAGGCTAATTGGAGTTAGTTGAGACTATAAAAATTCGCTCCTCACCTCACAATTTACTCGTCGGAGCCGCGTGGAGGGGTAGCAAGCAAGACAGTCCTGGGAATAACCGTGAGTGTGTATGAGTGTATGAATATGCTAAATGGTGTGTGACCTTTCAAACTCGAGGGATTACAACTTTTTGATCCATTTCCTTGAATACCTCACAGGTTGCCATACCGGGTAGAACGGACTCCCCAACACGCTGTGGCTCATGAGGCCATTTGACCTCTTTTCATAAGTAAGCAATACATCTGGGTCAGAAACTATACTCTTAAAGGCTTATCAGATACTTTGAATGAATGTGTGTCTCAGTCTATATGTTGTTCGTTTTTTCTGTTTTTTCTTTTTTTAGGGTTCCTGGACCTTCACTTTTGTTCCTTGTTACCCTTCTGTGTATCTACACAGTATGAAACAAAAACATGTATTATCCTGTTTTATTTGATTTTTCTGTTTACAGGTGTCTTGAATCGCCAATTGGGCGCAACGGACCTTACATTCAACATAGATAGGTACATTGTCACCTTATCTTATTTTTGTAGAGCACACTTTAAAATCTACACACATGTGAGTAAGGTGGGGATAAGTAGTGCATTTTCCCGTCCTGAAGAAGGAGTTCTTTAAACTCCGAAACATGTCGACGCACTAATTTGGTTGGGTTACCCTAATCAGTAAACCACAACCACTCTAGCACTCTTTTTTAATAATACCAGCCGGAGACTAAATAAAAAAATTTCGGTACTCACGTGCCAGGTATTTTTTAATTTTTCACTTTCACCTCACCACTCACATTCTTGTACTCACACACACCAAACACATAGTTCACTCGAAAAGTGCTCCTGCGTAGTCGTGAAGTCGTAGCACGCCGCATCCCGTAGAGGTTTGCGAAGACCCCGATGATGAAGCATGACACCAAGGGGCCTGTTGGTGTGTGAGGGGTATTTTAACAACACTGGTTGCTCCCCACCATTGTGGTAACAACCGCCTTCCACCTAGTGGATTCCATTTTGTTTATGATAATTGCTAGGGGAGACAGAATCCACTATTCCCTCTCCCTCCCTCTTTTGTTAACGATCATTTTAGGTCATGGACACTGTGTCCAACAGTAGCAAAGTGTGTTGACATTTTCGTGGTAGTCCTATTGCAGCGCACATTGCTACGGTGTTCACCCATTCGAATCTTCACGGGTCTGCTGGTCATGCCCACATACTCCATGTTGCAGGGACATGTGATTAGGTACACCACATTGCGGCTGTTGCAATTAGTGAAGGCTCGCTGTTCCCATGTAGACTTGTTAGAAAATGTGATACTTCTGCTCTTCTGCGTGTATTGGCAAGATACACAAGTGCCACAGGGGTGGTGTCCGCTGACACCTGCTATCCTGGAGGGTTCAATTGCACCGGTAGCTTTCGGTCTGGTATGAACAAGAAGATCCTTCAGGTTCATTCCTCTCCTATGTGAAAACATAGGTTTGGGAAAATTCAGTTTACCACAGGATAACACTCTCCAATGTTTGTTCACGATCTTCGTGATCTGGTTGGAGTTTGTGTTGTAAGTTGTTACGCAGATGGGGCGAGGGTCGGGTTCCTTCCCTTCGGTATCCTCCAAAAGTGCTTCCCTGTTGTTGTTGCGTGCACGTTTGAGGCCTTTCCGAACAATGTTCGTGGGGTACTGCCTGTTCAAGAGTTTGCACTCCAAATCTGCCGCCTGTGTCTTAAAATCGTCAATGTTGCTACAGTTACGCCGTAGCCGGAGGAACTGTCCATATGGGAGATTCTCCCGTAAATGGCGTGGATGGAAGCTACTGTACAGGAGCAGACTGTTCTTAGCTGTTGGTTTGAAGTGAGTACTTGTTGCAAGTTTACCTTCTTTGGGGTAGATGTTTAAATCTAGAAACACCAGATTTTTATTGGAAGCCGTATGTGTAAATTTCAGGAACTGATCCTGTTGGTTCAGCCAGTTCATGAACCGGGTAACAGAGTCTTGGTCGCCCCTCCAGATGACAAAAATGTCATCTATGTACCTTTTCCATGTGAGTACATGATGTCTGTAGGGATTGCTCTGTTCCAGGATTTTTGTGGATTCCAGGTGGTGCACGTATAGACCCGCCAGACTGGGGGCACAAGTGCTCCCCATGCTGGTTCCATGTCTTTGGAGGTAGTAAGTGTCCTCGTATTGGAAGAAATTTTTCGTGAGGGACAGAGAGATGCACTCAAGGACCACTTGTCTAGGGGTGTGGTAATCCCATGTTGTTGAGAAAAGTACTTCCTCTATTATTTCTAACGTTTCTCTATGTGGGAGGCTTGTATATAGGCTCTCCACGTCGAGTCCCAACAGGAGATCATGTTCTGGGTCAAAAGGAACTTCTTTTATCAATTGGAGGACTGCCTTAGTGTCTCTGAGATAGGTGTCAGTGTTTTGGACAATTGGACGGAGGAATGCGTCAGCAAACTTCGATAATGGTTCCAAGATTGAGTTGATACCGGACACTATCGGACGCCCAGGTGGATAGGGGGCGTCCTTGTGAATCTTGGGTA
Organism: Lissotriton helveticus; assembly: GCF_964261635.1. Classification (NCBI taxonomy): domain Eukaryota; kingdom Metazoa; phylum Chordata; class Amphibia; order Caudata; family Salamandridae; genus Lissotriton; species Lissotriton helveticus. Next base: position 118,967,635 of record NC_136064.1, on the reverse strand, counting down.
TAGTGTAAAAGTATGGTACTTTCGGTTTATCTTGGACTAGAAACTCACTCTCTTTCTTAGTTAGCCAATCATTAGCTCTGGCTTCTTCGATCATGATCTGGATCGCTATCCTTACTTCCTCAGATGGATCATCTCTTAGTTCTTGATAATTACGTTCATCATCCAGCAGTTTCCTGCATTCCCTGTCATAGTTACTGTAGGATTGTACAACCGTGGCCCCACCCTTGTCGGCTGGTTTGATCACTATAGTCTGGTTATTTGCAAGTTCCTGTAGTGCAGCTTGTTCTTGCCTGGAAGTATTCCAAAAGGAGATCTTGTCACCGGTGGGTAACTTCTCAAGATCTTCCATTACTGCTTTCTCGAAGGTCAGCAGTTCTACAGGGATAGTGGAGTCTAACGGGGTGAAAGTCGACTTTTTCTTTAACCCTGTATCTGACTGCTCGGTGCCCTCTTTGGTGGAATCCTGAAAAAAAGCTCGGAGTTTGAGTTTCCGCATGAACTCCTTCATCTCCAGACAGATTTTAAATTTGTCCATTTTATTCGTAGGGACAAAGCCTAGACCTTTTGAAAAAACGTTCTTCTGGGCCTCTGTTAACTCTTGATCTGACAGGTTCACTACTAAGTGCCCCGACTGGTGGAGGCTGTTTGGCTCCGAGTTGATACACCTGGTGTGGTCTCCGGTGGTTGGTTCCAATGGACCTGGGTTCCCTTTCGATTTCTTCCCCTTCTGGGGCCTCGGCGCTGGCCTAAAAATGGCTGCTGCCCATAGTAATTGAATTGGGGAGCGTGTGGGTCCCAAGGTTGGAAAGGGTGACCCATAAAGGGTGGTACTGGTTGGTATTGCATGTACCCTGGAGGGGCCTGGTATGGTACCCATCCTCTTCCACCCCTTGGGAATTGTCCTCTAAAGGAGGGTTTTCCTCTGTTGGCACCTTGATTACTATTTCTACTTGAGTTAGAGCTATTTGAGCTGGTATCAGAAAAGGTAGTGTCTTGATCATTGTTTTGACTCTTTGACACATAGTCTTTCTTGATGTACGGATAAATCCGTTCATGTGTGAACTCCTCTGTATCTTTTTTATGTTTTTTAGATTTACTTTTTTTCAGAGTGAGTTCGAACTCAGTCATTTCTTGATTTAGTTCCTCAAGTCGTTTTTTCAGGGCAGTAGGGGATAGGTAACTCTTGATTTTGACTACCAATTTAGAAATTTCGATTTTGAGTTCTTGGGTCAACTTGGTTGCCGTCTTTACAATTAGAACCAACCAATCCCTGGTGCATCGCCAGCTGATCAAGGACCAGTCTCTTTTAAATTCGAGGTCATGGGTAAAGATGAAAGGTTTGTTTTTAACTATCAACCCAGATGGGGCTGTCTTGGATTTCAGATACTCTGACATGAATAGACCGTGTAGGGCCGTCTTGATCTGTGTCCTCCTGAGCACAGCCAATTCATCCCAGTCACTGTCATTCACGCAAGGTTCGGTGTTGCTTAGTCCTTCAAAAGGGCGGAGCGTGGCTAGAATTCTATCGACTTCCTCATCGTCAAAGGTAAGGCCTCCTGCATATCCTCTATCCTCTCACCAGACGGCGCCTTCTTCACAGAAACATGGACCAACCCCACCTCCGCACCTGACATCATTACCGCAATCCCTGATGGATACAAGAACCAGAGGATGGACTTCCTCCACATCCCAGGAGGAGGACTCACCATCGCACACAAGAGCTCCCTCTGACTCACCATCTCCAGCTCAAGCGACTCTGTGTCCACCACTGAACACTTCCATTTCCATATCTAGACCAGCCCCAGAACGACCTTGCGAGTCACCCTCGCCTACAGACCTCCTGGACCTCAAACCACGGTCACCACTATCATCACTGACTTCATTGTGTCCCATGCCATCACCTCCATGGACTACATACTCATTGGAGACCTCAACTTCCACCTTGACAACCTCAGTAACATAAATTCCGCCACCCTCAAGGACAACCTCACCAACCTCGGATTGAAACAACTCATTACTACCCATTTGGTAGTTCACACCTTCGACCCCATCTTCAAAGGCGGTTACAACATCCACTTCAGCCACACCAAGCAACCCACATGGATGGACCACCACTGCATAAATGTCCACGTCGCTGAACCCACTGCACCCAAACCTGCATCCTGCCGTCAATAAAGGAACTAGAGCAAGGTTACAGAGGAGCATCCCTCCGCAACCCTGACAGACAGCATCCCAGGAAGACAACCTGGGTCACCACCGACCTCCAAGAATCCAGACGCACAAATAAGTGATGTTGCATCACATGCGGTACAACGCCTGCGATTACAATGCGGTTGTTTAAATGCATACCATTACATCGCAAGTCCTTTCTATGACTTGCTGTAGGGGGTGCTCTAAACTAAGGAATAGAATAATTTACTATTACAATTCCAGCATGTGAAACAGTAGGGAATGTGTTGGAATAGTAAATGGGTAGCATTGTAACAGCACAGTGGTTACAACGACTGTGTTGTAATCTCATGCTTTGTACCGCATGCGATATAAACGCTCCTTCCCAGACGCACCTGTAGACATCTCAAGAAGAATTAGAGAAATAGCAAAACTTCGGAAGACCACTCCACATACAAGAATGCCATGACAGAATACCACCAACTCATCAGATCCACCAAGAGGACCTTCCTTCGAAACAAAATCCATGCTAATGTCAGCAACTCCAAGGAACCCTTCAACATCATTCAGGAATTCACCAGCCTGCACAGCGAAGGCATGGACCTCACAGCCTTCCAGGACCTCTGCAACAAAATCGGATTCTACTTCCACCTGAAAATAAAATTCCCTATGACAACTTCGACAAACAGATGCCCAACACTGAACCCACTTCTCTCCTCAGCAACAAAAGTCAGCCTACCATCTCCTTCTGGACCCCAGTTACTGCCGAAACAACCACAGTGACACTAAAAGGCATTCATTCAGGATCCCCCAAGGTCCATGCCCTCTGCACATCTTTCCCTGAGCTGCAGCTGCCATTGCACCAGAGCTACAACGCACCATCAATGCCTTCTTTAAAGCCGGCACATTCCACAATGACTGGAAATGCGCAGAAGTCAAGCCCCTCCTCAAGAAACCCTCAGCAGATCCGATAGACCTCCAGAATTACTAACCCATCTCTCTGCTCCCTTTCAAGGCCAAAGTCACTGAAAAGATTGTCAACGTCCAACTAATGAAACTCTTCGAAGAGAACTCCATCCTCAACCCCTCCCAATCCTGATTCCATAGCAACCACAGCACTAAGACCACCCTACTCGCCTCTACAGACCATATCCACATGCTCGTCGACCAAAGACACACTGCAGCCCTGATCCAGCTCAACCTCTCTGTAGCCTTCCACACCATCTCCCACTGCACTTTCACTGCCAGACTCCTCGACACCAGGATACAGAGAACCATCCTTGACTAACTCTGCTCCTTTCTCACTGGCAGAACGCAAAGAATCAGACTTCCTCCCTTTCACTCTAAACCCACAGAGATCAGTCGCAGAGTACCTTCAACATCTCAATGGCCCCCTTTGCTACCATCGTCAGACTGCATGAACTCAGCATAGTATCCTACACTGATGACACCCAGCTGATCCTCTCCCTCATTAAAGATCCTTCACCACCAGACTCAAATTTCATGTAGGAAGAAGGGCGTTGCATACTGGATGAGCAGCAGTTGCCTGAAGCTCAACTCAGAAAAGACAGAAGTCCACGTCCTTGGACCCTCCCTCTCTGCATGGGACAACAACTGGTGGCATACCACCCAAGGCAGTCCCCCCACCCACAAGGACCATGCCCAGAACCTCTGTATCATACTTAACTCCACCCTCTCCATGACCCAACAGATCAACCCTGTCACATCCAGCTGCTTCAACACCCTCTGCATCCTTAGTAAGACCTTCAAATGGATCCCCCTAAATCAAGAAAGGCTGTCACACACACATTCATAACCAACAGATTGGACCACGGAAACACCCTCTATGGTGGGATCAACAAATCTCTGTTCCACAAACTCCAGACCATACAGAACACCGCAGCGAGACTTGTACTCCGCATCCCTCAACACAAACACATGACCCTACACCTGGGAGACCACCTCTGGCTCCCCGTCGAGAAGAGAGTAACCTTCAAGATACTCACACACGCATACTAATACCTCCACAACACCGGATCCCAATATCTCAATTAAAGAATTACCTTCCACGTATCCAAGAGAAACCTTTGCTGCTCTGACCTCGCCCTTGCCAACACCCTGCACATTCACAGAGCCAGAACGGGTGGAAGAGCCTTCTTCTACATTGTGACAAAGACCTGGAAGAAGCTCCCGATCGACATCAGACATACTCCCACTTTGGCCATCTTCTGGAATACCCTCTGGACCTGGCTCTTCCACTGACTGGAGCTGCACCCCCCTGTCAGTGCCATGAGACCCTTATGTAAGTAGCATTCTTCACAATTCCCTGGTTGATTGATGTGGGAAACAAGCATAGGTGGTGAGTCAGTAAACAAGGTAAAAGGTGCAGCTAATGATGTCACTAACTCTGCCCATTGCTAAATGTGTCACTAACATTAGTCTCTTCCTCAAAGATGGAACATATACTTCTTTGGATCATTGCATTCTGACTTTGCATTAAAAGTCGCATGTCTTTCGGTGCCTGCACAGCCTAAGGACCTTCTGCAGGATGAAGTTCTCGAGACTATTTTGATGACCAATGGACACTGGAGCCTTGCTGGAGCTTGTTTGGCACACCTTGTTATTTTTCATTACATGGCAGACATGTCTCATTACAGGAGGGCATTACTAGGACAACATTTGTGTCCAGGATTGCATGCCAGAGCACTCATAAATCACTAGAAAGTGTTGTTTCTTTGGCTGGCAAATTGACTTTTTTGCTTTATATTCTTGAAGTTTTCTTTGAGAATGCATTTACACGAAGAAGGGAGTTTTTTTTGGGGGGGTTGGAACGTGACCGCTTGAAAGATGGTCATCTTGTGATAAAGCTCTGTGAAGTCAAAACCATCAGATGTAAAAATATGAAATAGCACCGCCTCAATTTGTAAGAGAAATGATGGGGGAATCAAGAGACTAGCTCTGAACAATGATTAATAATTATGTTAAAAGTAGTGCCAACGGCAGGATCGAGCTGGACTATCCTATGCGACTTGTGCTTGGAGGAGCATCCAAGAGACGCTGACGGTAAATTCAAGACTCGCAGGGAGATCCATTGTGATTCCTGCTCTCCCAATGATCTAGGGAGGAAATGCTGGTGCTGCTGAGCCCTCGGAAAATCCCCAGTGAAGGCCTGAAGGTAATGGGATCTCACAGGAAAATAAGACAGCAGCAGTAAATACCATCTCACCATTAAGTTGGATCTAATGCCTTTGTTGATGCGCTTGGGGATCAACAAACTGATGTAGAGAAGATTTAACATTTCCCGGTTGTGGCTTTGCTAGCTTTTTTGGAACATGCCAGGTACAATTTTACCATGTCACATGAATGCATTGATAGCACCATATTGGTTTCCTTTGTTTGTGTTCTGCAGAGGCCCAAGTCATGCCACCTCATTCGGGGGGATGGACTTCCTTTTACATTACCGTTGCTGAATCAGCATAGATTTTCAATGAGTCTACAGATTGAAACCGCTATATTAAATACTCCACACACTTCACAAAGTTTGTTGATCGCCTGTAATCATGATTTGGAACTCAGTAGTACCATAGTAAGAGGACTGTGGCGAGTGAGTCAAAAATGAAGCTCAAAGGTGCTAAATCCTACTATCAATGGAATTCCCCAGTAGACTAAAAAGAGACATTGAAGGAAGAGAGTCATTGTACTCATTATGTTGTGAGGTGAATTATTATAAGCATATTAGGGTCTTGTTGTGTCATGAGCGTAGTGAAAATGCCCATATAAATATCTTATTTTGATCATGCACTTGCTTGCAGATTCTTTTATCTCATTTAGTAGAAAGGGTAAACATCCTTTACAACGCAACTTTTACCACGCAGTGCCTTTACGGCGCAACTTTTACAACGCAAACCATTACAACGCATTGCGCTGGGGGGCTCTCTAGGATAGGGAATAGGTTTAATTTACTATCCAACACCTTCCCTAGTGTCCACGGGGACTGGAGTTGGAATAGTAAATTCAACTATTCACTATCCAGCACCCCAAAGCGCTATGCGTTGTAAAGGTTTGCGTTGTAAAAAACGCGTTGTAAAGGCATGCGATGTAAAAGCATGGGTTGTAATGTCATACATCTAGTAGAAAGTTGTATACATGCCCTGAAGTGTTAGTATCATGTTACTATTGTTTTAGTTACAGCAACAAATTATTTACATGTATATCAATATAGAACATTTATAACTGTATGTATTTTCCTTGGTAAGACTGTATAAGCCTGATTATGAGACTCACATGAGCACAGCGGTGGTAGTCCAGCCGCAGCTACAGCCGCACCAGAAGTCCGCTGGATCGCCCGTTCCCTGGAGGGTCCATGATAGTCCGAGGCCGCAATTTGCTTGGTGGGACTGCTGCGGAGCTGCCAAGCATATTCTGAGTTTTCTTTCTGCGGTGGTGACATGGAGGTTGCTACTCCATGTCAACCATGGTACATCCACCACTTGTGCATGCCCATGGGGGGGTATAACATAGCATGGACTTTTCAGTTCATGCCGTAGATAAAAATGTGAGGGATGTTCCCATTGCGGTGCCATTTTCAAAGGCTCTGCAGTCTTTGAAAGAGGCATCCCTCTAAGAATGCCACACCACCTGCTTTCAGGCTACAAATAACTTGTAAAATGGCGGGCAGGTAGCAATGAGTCTTGGAAGTGTGGGGCTGTGGCAGTGGAGTACAAGGTGCCCCCACACCACCACAACCCTTCATTGGGCCCCTCAGTGTCTCTAATTGTTATTTTATTTAATAAACTTGAGATACAATTGATATTTATATGCTGTAAAAACAAAGATATCTGATAAAATTTTAGAGGGACTTCACAGTATGATTATCAAGCAAATGATCATGCCAGTTGGCAGAGACAACCAGCAGTTTGGTCAGGGGCTGCTTCAGAAACGGTGCAGAGAAGAGGACTTGAGGCCGGTACTGCATATCATTCCATGGCAAAGGTTGTTATAAAGAATAACTAACAGATATTTTAGAGAGATTTTATTGAGACACCAAAGACTTAGTTCGGATCATTGAAGGGATGCCATGGGAAAAGGGCATGCAACTGATCACACTAGACATGATCAGTCTCTACACGTGCATAATGCATGAGAATGGCTAGAAAGCTATAGGATACTTTCTGAAAAAGAGGCCTTTGAAATAATACCTGCAAAAACAGGGTATAGCTATGAGTATGTGCTGCTCCCCCAACTATGCAAATCTCTTCATAGGCGGGTGGGAGAAGCACGAGGCCTGGGCGGTTAAAAATGAAAAATGGATGAATAGCATGACACTATGGGCATGCTGTATAGATACATTATTTATCATCTGGAGGGGCACCCAAAAAGAGGCAGAAGACCATATAAAGAACAACAATCTTTAGCATCGAAATTTTAGTGGTATAGCACACAGGCATGTGATACAACAACTATTTAAACTCTTGGGACTTGCATTGTTGTTACTTACCTGTGAACAAGGCATTATGCCAAAACCGTCAGGGTAAAAAATGTTCTACTGTAACCTGTATAAGTCTACATGTTATGTTGTCTTGTAAAGCGCATGGCTACCCCAGCAATGGGGCGTCCCAGTGCTTTAGACCACTGGGGAACCCGTCCTGGCTTTCCCTGTGAGATGATCCCTGCTGGGTATCTCCAAGGTGAAACCAGGCATCCCCAGCGTATGTTGGGGGCCGTTGTGGAGATGAGGCAAGCTAATGCCCAGAGTTGCCGAGTGTGGAGTGGTTGTTCCCATCATGCACTGGGACAGGAACAGACTAATTTGCATATAGCCAAGTTCTGAGCTGGGATGGTGCAGTGAGGTAAAAAACGGTGATGGATCAAGCCCTGATCTTTGGACTGGGTAAGAGTGGTCTGCTTAATTCAGGCACTCGGTTCATCACCACCCCCTTTTCTGAATCACCCTGGTTAGAGTAGGCACTGAAGCGAGAATTATCGAGTCCGCTGACCCTGGCCCACGATCCTGCCACGTCGGGAATTGAACCCTGGTCCCGGGCCATCATCTGCTTCCGGGTCTGCCGCCTCTAACCAGTGAGCCACACCACTCCACCATTGAATGTGGTTATCTCCAGTCTTTGGTCTTGGATTCAATTACGGGAAGATCTGTCTCCCGCAGCCATGGCCACGCTGCAGGGTGGGGTCCTCGCTGGCAGAGGATGTTTAGAGTGCCTAAATGAGGAGGGCAGGAGCCACTCCTATTAAACCTATGGATTTCAAGCAATATTTATTTTGGGAGTGAGAAAGGGCAACATGCAAGGCATACACCTCAGCTTGGTTGAATCCGGACTTTTGCAGCAGCAATGAACTAATGTAAGGTGCAAATTCCATTTCAAGAGAATACTAATTAATGGCTGTGTATCGAGGAGTATATCAAATGAATTGCAGTATGGAAAGATACCATTGTGGCAGGATATAGATTATACTACAATTCATATGGCTTTATGGGAATTGTAGTGTGATAGCACACAGGCATGTGATATATAACGACTATTTAAACACCTGGAACTTGCATTGTTGTTACTTACCTGTGAAAAAGGCATCCGCCAAAACGTGACAGTGTAAACAACATTCTGCTGTAACCTGTTTCAGTCTACATTAAATGTGGTTATCTTTGGATCCGGGTTGTGGCACTACTTTTGTCCTGGATTTAATTATGGGAAGCTTTGTCTCCTGCAGCCACAGCTGCCCTGTTGAGGGTGTCTGCATTTGTCACTATGTCAGCAACAAAGCGGGTCACTAGACTAAAGTTGTTGTCGCACTCACCCACTTGGGAATGAACTGTGCTTTAAATCTGGAAATGATGCGCACACTCACTCGGGTAAGATTGTACTACAACATCCAGAGGGCCATGCTTCTGTCCACGCCCACTGGGACCGGTGTTCAAATTTACCAGCATGCAATGCGCTTATCATTTCCTTGAACAACACGCCACTAAGGAAGGCAACACAAGTTTCCGAATATGCGTTATGTGTATGAACTGAATTGAGCGAATTGCAGTGAAGTCCTGTGCTTGCCTGCTGCCATTAAAACCAAGTATGTAAAGCATTGTCTTCCTGTGGCCTTAGTCGAATGGGGAACATGTAATTGTAGGAAATATATATACATATATACATACATGCATATATACACACATACATACAGAGAGAATGCCCCTGGTGAATGAAGGATGAGCACCTGCATGGTCTACAGTATTTTTGGTAGTAGGGCCAGCTTCACCGCTGCTATCTGGCCTTGGTATAAAAGTCTCCATCCTGCCAAATCTGTAAACCCCTGTGAGCTACCTGGAGGAGGTCAGAGCAGTTTTGGTTTGTTGTATTCTAATTTGTTAAGCAGAGTTTAATGCGTAAGCAGGAAATATAGTGGTTAGCCCAGGTAAAGGAGCATTGTCCCTGAAGATAGCCTTTCACTTCCAGGGGTATGGAGTGCCAGGAACTGTAACTTTGGAATGCTTTCCTTAATCCCTGACACCGGGTACAATGATTCTAGTTCATGGAGTTATGCCAGACATTAGGATATCTGGTTGGTGAGCAGCATAAGAACATTGTCTACCTAGAATTCTATCTTATATTTTGTGCAGCCAAAGGTGACCCTCTGATGTATGGGTTTCTAGATATTGCCTCTGCTAGGGGTTCCATGCAGTGGGTAAAGAGGAATGGAGACAGGGACAGTGTTGTCTAGTTCTCTTCTATTTCGCAATGAGGCCCAAGGTTTTATCATTGATGCGGACCTGGGCATCCAGATTGTCATAGCCACTAAACATCCACTTTTGGAATCTGGGGCCCACTTCCAAGTACCTCCAATAAAAGGGGAAACTGGACTCTATTGCATCTTTTCTAAGCTTCGATTATTAAAAAAAAGGCAAATATTTGGGCATGTCGTGCTTTATTCATGATATGAATTAGGTTTTGTGTTGTCAGAACAGCCCTTTTCAGTGATGAATCCAGTGTCGTCCTGTCTCACATAGTCTGTAGTAATTATCTTTGCATCTACGTTGACAAATGAAATGGGGCGATAAAAGGAACAGGTGTATTGATCCTTACCTGGCTTGGATAAGACAATAATTAGACGCTGTCTGCATCATTAGAGCGTTGCAGCAGTGTCTGCAAAAGAGTTGTATAAATTTAGCCAGTAGTGGAGCCAGGTGTGTAATAAAGTTCTTGTGAACGGTTGCTGTAAACCTGTCTGGACCTTTACCAGTATGTAATTTGGAAATGCTATCAATGGTCTCCTCTACTTTTATTTCCCCCATGAGCGAGGCTGATTGTAGTGTTGTGAGGGATGGTAGTGGGATCGCACTTAGGTATGTCTGCATGACTTTGGGTGGGGAGGGTTCTGAAGAGTATAGCGTGGAATAGGTTGGGCGGAATGCCTCTGGAGTGTATGCCATGTCTCCTGTGTGGGTAGTGATCTGAGAAACGGTAGCTCTCTGCTGCTTTGGTCTGCTCTTACAGGCTAGTAGTTTACCTGCTTTGTAACCTCTGACATAATATATATGATTGGTGCGTAATAATGCGTATTCCGTTGCATCCCGATCTAGTGCTCAAACCTTCTGCCTTGCTGCCATAAGCTGTACAAAAGGGGGTGGTGATGGACGGAGCATCTGTACCAATCAAACACTCACACCCAGTCAAAAGATCTGGGTTTAATCCATCACCGTTCTTTAGCCCACTTTGCCACCCCAGTTCAGACATGGCTATATGCAAATCAGTCTGACCCTGTGCCTCATGGGAACAGTCCAGCCCGAACTGCCAAGCCATGTCTTTCCTGGACCGGAAACAAGCTTCCGAGGACCGGTTTCTGGCATTACAGCCGTCTTCAGCCCGGTTTGCTTGAATCCAGTGGCACCACCCCCTTTGGTACCGCATTGCTGTCATAAGCTGGCACCAAACCTTCCAGAAACACATACTTTTATGTTGAGTCTCGAGGATGATCACTGCTTCTTCCAGTTCTCTGTGCTTAGCCTTCCTATCTACATTGAGATTAGCTTCAATTCCCCCCAGGACCTCATTAAGTTCCTCGCAAAGCATGGAAATCTGTGGACCAACCTCTCATTCTCTGCCATGAAAGAGGAGGTACGACTGCGAATAGAGTCTGAGATCTCTGGCTGCTTCAAGACGTTGTCATTCAGTTGCAAATTAAGTTATCAGGGGGTCTATGCAGATCATGCAGGGTGAGTGACACTGGAGCATGGTTGGACAGAGTGATGACTCCTATGTCATCCTGGTGCACCGGGGGGAAGAGCTGTGTGTATAGTCCCTAGTGTTGAATGTGAAGGCTGCTCCAGAATGCTAATATCCCCAAATCTTAGACCACTGCAGAGAAGGCTCCCTTTTGCCTGATTGATGCACCGATCGGCCAAGATCAGTACTAATCAGCATGTTAAAATCCCCACATTTAAGGATCTCAGTATCTGGGGTCCCAGGATCTGAGATGTTGCTTCACTGAGAAACCCTTCCTGTGCTTCATTGGGAGCATATAGGTTACAAAGAGTGAAGTGTAGGAGAGGTGTGTTATGTATACCACCAGCATTCTTTCCGGGTTTCTATGCTACAGTGGAGAGTAGTTTGCCTGTGAATTGATAGGCTAATAATATGGTGTACCCTCCCCTTTTGGCTGGAGCAGAGGACAAGACCTGCTGGGCAAACCAGCACAATCAAATCTGGTTCCAGTCCATATAAGCAGGTGAATTTCTTGCTATAGGTATATGTTGCCACTTGCACAGCATGAAAGCTTAGTTTGCTGTGGCATTAAGGCCCCTGGTGCTGAGTCCTAGATATGCCAGGAGTAGGGATAGGTGCCTTTGTTGATCATTAGGGCAGCACAGTGTTGGGCAAGAATGATGTGGAAGTGTGGTGATGGTGTCTCCAGTTTTCCCCAGTAGTCCATTTAATTTTGGGTCCAAAGGATACCACACAATCTGTGGCTCATCTTACCAGTCATTAATGTGCACTTGGTGTTTCTCCAACCCGGCCCCATAAAGCTGTGTAGATGCACATTCACTGCCCCGTACCTTCATGTGGCAGCGAATACCAGGTGGACATTCCTGCATTTACTGTCCAGTTTCTGAATCATATGTCTGTAGTTTGTCCAGCACATTTGGTGATCTCACTGCATCTCATCCTCTGAAGTTTTATATGTTGAAAGCAACTTTAAACCATTTTCCAGCACACCGCAGTAGGCATTCTGCCCTCATTAGAGTAACTGATGAGCCTGGTCAGTAAGCTCTGGGAGGTCAACAATTGCACAGGCTTCTGCTAGGGAAAGAATTGTTTGTGCCTCTCCATTCCAGTTGAAGATTAGTTGAAAGGGATGTGGCCAATGGTACTTCACCAACGTACTCTGGAGGAAGGTGGTGACAGGTTTGAGTTGCTGCTGACGCTTCAGGGTGTTTGGTGCTAATTCTTACGAGAAGAGCGCCAAGGTGCCCTCAAATTAAATGGCATCCATGTATTATGGCTTCCTTCTGGCAGTAGTAGTGCACGGAGATCAGCATAACTGGTGGGGCATCACCTGCACTCATGGGTCTATTAACTCTGTGGGTTCAGTATATCTTCTCTTCCCAGGTCGGGAGAAGCTGGTGAAATAGGCACTTCACATACATCTGAATGCCCCCTTTCTCTGCCATATGAGGTATGCCACATATGTGTTTTGAGTGTCTTGCATCTTGCTCACACCGTGAAGCAACGTGCACAGGTTGCACAGAAATGCCACTGCCAGTTTACTGGTTTTGAACGTGTTCCCTGGCCAGCAGTTTCTTGAGAGCAGGGAATGTGTGGCAAATCCTGTGACCTCTTAGCATTTCTGTTAGAGCAAAGGATCATGGTCATGTGTATGGCCTTTATATAGGTGGATTGATGGGAAAGGCACATTTTTTTAAATTTAAGTTTGAATGTGGTGTTGCAACCTCTTGTTTAGACTGTTTTTGACAAATACCATTTCCCATTGGTAACATAAATAGACACAGTTCAGTTCGGACTTTGACTGCATTGTCATCTGTTTGCATAGTAAACCGAGTCTGATTCGTAACCTCAATGCTATTCTTCAGCATTTGCAAACAATTCAGTCACATCGGGATTGTTTCTGGATGATGCAGTCCGACAGATTGCATTCTGATTGACTCGGTGGGAGTTTAACATGCATTGCATCATGATACTTTGTTCGGGAAACTCGCGGTCGAGTCGCCCAGAAAGCATTCCGGAACCAATTTGGCAGAAATGCTTTCCTGACGAGATCGTAATCGGCCCCTAAGTTGTGAACAGTTGAAGAAGACACCCTTTAATGTTAATTGGGAATTTATTGAGCGCTCGTACGCCCGGAGGCTTCATGGCGCTATAGAAAATTAACCAAGCAGGCAGACAATAGAAGGAACAGTGCTATCAATAATGAGCTTGAGTGAAGAGCCAGGTTTTCAGAGAGTGTCTGAAACTGAGGATGTTATCGTTGAGTTTTATATGGAGGGGGAGAGAGTTCCAAAGACCTGCAGCAAGGTGGTCGAAACAGCTGCCTCCAAGGCGTTTCCTTTTAAATGGGGGTACGATCAGAAGTGATTTATAGGTCGAACGGAGATGACGGGAAGGGCAGTATTTTTTGAATAGATCTCTGATGAATAAAGGGCCAGAGTCATTCAGAGACCTGAACAGTATGCACCCGGCCTTGAAGGCCACACGCTGCTCAACTGGCAACCAGTGAAGCTGTTTAAGGCCAGGTCTAATAGATTGCCTCCTAGGTATATTCAAAAGAAGCCTGGCGGCTTGGTTCTGAACAAGCTGGAGACGTTTGAGCTCTCCAATTTGTAGGCCAAGATAGAGACTGTTAGAGAAGTCAAGCCTGGACAGCACCAAGGAGATGACAATCTGTGCGAGGGCTGCTGAGGAAAAAAAACAAGCGATTTTTTTTATTTTCTGCAGTTGGAAGATGCTGGAGGATACCACCGCTCCAACCTGTCTTTTTAGCGAGAGATCCTCGCTGATAAGGATACCTAGGCTCTTGACCACAGTTGATTTAGATGGGGGGACTCCCATGCTAATGGGCCAGAAGCTGGAGTTCCAACTAAGCGAGCTCTGTCCGGGCAAGATCAACTCGGTCTTGCCCGGATTGAGCTTCAGATGACTGCAGCTCATCCAACTCAGTATGTGGGACATAGTTCTTTGGAATTCAACCACTGAGTCCTGGGTGTTAAGAGGAAAGATGAGCTGCAAGTCATCCGCATAGTTGAAGATGGTTACGTTTGCATTCCGGAGCGAGTGCAAAAGAGGGCGTAGGTAAACATTAAAGAGCAGGGGGGACAATGAGGAACCTTGTGGTACCCCGCAGGTGGTAGATAAGGTGGGAGCAGAGAAAGAGCCCAATCTGACCGATTGAGTGCGGCCCGTGAGGAAAGAGCGGATCCAGCTTTAGTTAGCATTAGCAGGAGTTGAGTAACTAATGGCCACTTCTAGTCTTCAACCCAGCAAAGAAAGTTTTACAGGGAAGACTAAGATTCCGACTTTGATGGGTTAATGGAAAATGGGAAGAAGGAAGGACGAGTGACATATAATATATGACTGGCAGAGAAGGATGCATGGATGACGGGGGCCCGGGGATGCATATAGGTGGCTGATAGGATGCATGGATGGTTGAAGCAGAATGGGTGAAAGGTGAAATAAAGGATGCTTACCTGTGTGGGTGAAACTGTATAGGTGAAAGGAATCAGTAAAAGTATATATTCACCATGAACCTAAGTCGAGAAAAACAGTGGCTAGTAACTTAATACCTAGATTACCACAGCAGGGTTTCGAGACTAGCACCACTGGGCTGGCCCTGGGGCTGTCAGAGGGTTCAATAACTACTAACTCTAGCATATTGCTGACTTCAGCTCTGATGCTTTCCTTGACTTGATCCTTGACTTGATCAGCCTGTCGATAGATGTTGTTCTTGTCACGTGAATTGTCACCAATGTTCACATCATGGGTACACCAGTTTATCTGACCAGGGGTTCAAGGAAAAGAGCTTTGCATACTGCTACAAGACCGGCTTGCAAACAGTCTGCTGGTGGGCAGTGAGGGTGTGTGAAAAGACGATTCCATCCACTGACCCGTCTTTGGAGCTGTACGAGAGGAGGTCAGGGAAAGGTTCACTCTCTGTCTCATGCTCCTCATCTGTCCCCATTTGCATGGTAATTTTAGCGTTATCTTGGAAAAGCTTAAGGCAATTCACATGGATCACCCTTTTGGGTGTCCTGCTTGTGCCCAGGTCAACCAAGTAGGTGACATCATTTTCCTTTTCTAAGATTGGGAAGGGCCACCCCATCTTTCTTGGAGAGCCCTTGGTGCCACTCGCTCCAAATTCCACACCTTTTGCCCTGGTTGAAATTCTACCAGTGCAAAATTTCGGTCATAACAGTGCTTCTGAAGCTCCTGGCTGGCCTCAACAAGACCATTGGTTTGTGGATGATAGGGTGCAGTAAACTTCTACGGCATTGTACATTCTTTCTACATGTGTTTGTGGAAAGCAGACATGAAGTTGGAACCTCTGTCTGAAACCACCTCCTTAGGAACCCTACCCCGTTGAAGACACCAATGGTGTCTTGGTTACTGCAGGAGCAGTAGTAGTCCTAAGGGAATTTCTTCAGGATACCCAGTGGCATGGTCTACTACCACTAGTATACATTTGTTTCCTGATGCTGTGTGAGGTTCAAGTGGACCCACTATGTCCACACCTACCCTGTTAAAGGGAACCCTACCCACTGGTAGTGGTATAAAGGGGGCCTTTACGTGCCCACCTATTTTGCCACTGGCCTGACAGGTGACACAGAAGATGAAAAACTCCTTTATTTTCTGAGACATCAGAGCCAGTAAACGTTTTGGTTTGGCCCAGATGTCCAACTAGGGGGATGTTATGTGCTAAAGTTAGTAATAACTCTCTGTACTTCTAAGGCATTACCACTCTC
This sequence comes from Lissotriton helveticus, assembly GCF_964261635.1. NCBI lineage: Eukaryota > Metazoa > Chordata > Amphibia > Caudata > Salamandridae > Lissotriton > Lissotriton helveticus. The sequence continues at coordinate 118,951,491 of NC_136064.1, read as the reverse complement.
CTAGTGGTCTTTGGCCGCAGTGTACAGTAGTCCCTCCTTCCAAAAACCTTTGTGGGTATCAATGACATCTCCCTTTTTCTGGGTAGCAGCTTGTTGCCTCAGGCATTCAAGAATGGGACAGTCCTGCTGACCCTGGCACAGCTCTTCCCTAGAGGCTTCCCTGGGCCTAAGAATTCAACCTGGTAATGGTGAAGGTCCATGGGCTCTGTTCCCTCTTGGGTGTCCAACTCCTCTCCCTGAGTAGAGGGGTCCTGATCCTTTTGCTGTTCAGAAGCTTGTTTCCAGGATTTTCTCTTGGAAAGTTGGGCCATACTTTCAGGCTCCAACACTTCTTTTTCACCCTCTTTTTCGCGCTGTGCTCTTGTTTTTACACACACCATCTCAGGGATATCCAGCATTGCTGCAAGGGTTTTCAAAACTACTTTAGCCCATGCTGAGGTTTCCAGGTCATTGCCACATAGAAGCAGCTTGAAGTTTTGGAGAGACCGCTACCTGTTTCAGGCCAGTGACCCCTGTATAATGTCATCATAGCAATTGTATGATTAGTGGGAATACTGTCAGCATTAGTGACTGGGTAAGTTCTCCCAATCAAGTATTATTCAGGGGAAACCAGTGTATCTCTATCTCTCACCATAGTGGCACTGGCACTTGTATCGATCAGAGCTTCTATCCTAGTTCCATTAATCCAATGGTTTTGCAAATATTTCTTTAAGTTGGGCGGCCACACAGCTAAAGTGGTAAACTCTACTTCCTCCTTTGAAACTACAACTGCTTCAGTGTGCCACCCAATGTGCTCTAGGCACACTGTTGATCCCATCTGGAGATTGGCTACACCAGGAGTAGCTGTACCGAGAAAAATCCTCATTTTAAGACTTTTGGTATTTACAGAAGGCATTTAGAAGTCCTAAAGTTAGGAGTCCTAACTTTACTACTCCTAAATTGAGAAAAATCCTAATTTTAAGACTTTAGGTATTCACAGAAGGCATTTAGGAGTCCTAAAGTTAGGAGTCCTAACTTTACTACTCGTAAACTGAGAAAAATCCTAACTTTAAGAATTTCCGTATTCACAGAAGACATTTAGAGTCCTAAAGTTAGGACTTCCTAACTTCTGTGAATACCGAAATGAGTAAGTGTCTTCTGTGAATACCAAAATGAGTAAGTGCCTTCTGTGAATACGAAAATGGTAGTAAGTTCAGGATTTTGTCTTAAGTTAGTTCTGTGAATTGGGCCCAGTGTGTCCAGTTAACCAACCACCTAGTGTTTTAACTGAGTAGTCTGCAAAGTCAATCCAGGATTAGTTTTGGGTTTTGTGAGCCTCCTGAATCTAATTATATCTTCCTCAGTTGTGAGTCCAAATCCCTCAATCAGACTTCTCGTGATGAGGTCATAAGACCCAGCATCTGCCTCAGAAAGGGTCAGGAGTCTGTCTCTGCAGTCACTAGAGAACAGTTCCCAAAGGAGTGCCCCCAGTATGACTTCTTCTCACTTTTCTTATTTCACAGGCCCTCTCAAAGGCTGTGAACCTTTTTTGTGATATCATCAATCTCTTCATATTTAGGGACAATCCCTTTGGGGATTTCAGGATCATAAGAATGCTCTTTATCCTTATTAAGTAAATTGCTACTGCCATTGAGTCTGGTCTCTTGGTCCAATCTTTTGATCAGCCTGGCTAGTAGGCTGTCCTCCTCATTGAGGCTCACCTCAATGTCCTCAGAGGGCCACTGGGGCCCTTTTCTCCCTATTACGTGGGTGGGTTGGCCTACCTCCTCTATCTTCTTCCTTATCTGATTGGTCTCTACCATCTTCACATGGGTGGTCCTTAGCATACCGAGCCAACGGCCCCTGGAGCTTTTGGTGGTGGGACGGGAAGTCATGGTTATGTTTTTAATTTTACATAGTGACCTTACCTAATTGAAAGACAACTGATGGTAAGGGGTGAGGTCAAGCTCCTCAACCTGGTCCTCTATGTCAATATGGTTATTTTCACTAAAAGCTGGGTACTTGTTATGAGACATTGTTAAAAAAAGATTTCTAACCTCTCTAATCCTAGCTAGATTAAACTTTTATTTTTCTAAAATTTTAAAGGGACTGAAACAAGGACCTAGCAACACTTTTAGTAAATTTGTAAAAATGTCAATTTGAAAAAAATCTGAATTCTAAAGACAATTTAAGAGTAATGGTGTGTGATGAGGTGGTAACCAAGTTAGTCCAACAAATGCAAGTTGTAAATCCCACTGCTGATTCACCAATGTAGGAAGCTGGCTCTGTATATACAATACTAAAGTGAGGTATAGTGTGCACAAAGTCCAGTGGAACCCCAAAGGTAGGCAGAGATAAAGTTAGATAGCACCTCATTCTCTATTTGTGATAGTATGGTTGAGCAGTAAGGCAGTATCAGAGGACAGTGTTAAGCATTTTTTGTACACACTCAGTCAGCAAATTAATTTGCACACGCAAAGACTAAACGTCAGACCAATTGTTTTTGTATAAAAATATTATTTTAGTTATTTTATTTTCTAGAACCAAGCAAGCCTGGACCAGGTAAGTGAAAAATACTTTGCAGTAATAGCACAGTTTTGAATTGCAGTTGTATATATACTTTGGTTTTATTACAGTAGAATAACTGGAAATGCAATACTGTGGAATACTGTACATATACGTTGTATTGGCTTTTCAATAGAATGTCTAGTGGATTACTTTACAGATTACTTTTCTTACACAGTGCAGTATATCTGGATACTGCACTAGGTCATTTCCTATAAAAAGGTAAGTAAAAGTGTTTGTGTTATTTAGTTACAGTTTTAAAGGTTTTCATAAATTTTCCAACCCCAAACTTAGAAACTTATCATAGAAAAACAGTCAATGTTATCCCATGAAGAAAAATTGTGTTATTGGTTAACAGGTAAGTACTTTGTTGTGGATGTTGGTATTCTTGAGATAGACTCAGGGGTCCCCCAGGGTCAAGGAGGCACTCTAGATATACCCTCAGTGACACTAAGGCAGCCGGGTGCAGAGTGCAGAGTGCTGAGGACTAAGGTTATCCAATCGGGGTTAGGGGGCCTCCGTTTGGTGGCTGCTGATGAGCAGGGCACTGAGTTGTGGGAGCAAATCTCCTGGACTTAAGCACAGGGTAAATGGGGGTTTGAACAGCAAAACACACAATATGATGAACGGAATGTTGCACAATGACAAAACATTCACCCCCAGTCACAGATTTGTGTTTAATCCATTGTTATTTTGCTCAACAAGCCACCCTAGTTCAGACATGGCAATATGCAAATCAGTTTTGACCCTGTGCCTCATGGGAACAGTCCAGACCGAACTGCCAAGCTACGTCTTCCCTGGACCGGAATCAAGCATCCTAGGACCAGTTTCTGTCTATCAGCCTTCATCAGCCAGGATAGCTTGACTCCAGTGGCGTAGTGAGCACGCCACCCAGGTCTGGGCATACCCTTCCCACATAGGGTGAACAGCAAAACACACAAGATGATGGACGGAATGTTGCACAATGGCAAAATATTCACACCCAGTCAAAGATCTGGGTTTAATCCATCTGTATTTTGCTCACCAAGCCACCCCAGTTTAGACATGGCCATATTCAAATCAGTCTTGACACTGTGCCTCATGGGAACAGTCCAGAACGAACTGCCAAGCCATGTCTTCCCTGGACTGGAATCAAGTATCCATGACCGATTTCTGGTTATCAGCCTTTATCAGCCAGGATAGCTTGACTCCAGTGGCATAGTATAGACGGGACCCACGTCTGGGCATACCCTTCCCACATAGGGTGAACAGCAAAACACACAAGATGGGGGTTTGAGCCAGCACAAAAGATGTACCCTCAGTGGTACTGGGCCAGCTGTTTTGGCTTCTGGAACCCTGTAGTATACAATAGGTAATCTCCGGTTTGCAAACACACTGCAGGCTCTGGGATGAAGGTCTTCTGGGTGGGGCCACCATTTGAAGAGGTAAGTTGGGATGCTCTGGGCTCATTAGGCACAGTCAGTTGGGGTATCCAAGGCTGTGGGGCATCAGGTGCAGGGGTACCTTTATGGTTGGCTCTTCTTACCAGCTCCTAGTCACAGGTTTGAGGCTGCAGGCATCCGCTGGAGGTTTGAGGCAGGTCCGGGGTTACCTGATCTTGGGTCAGGATCAGCGGGGAGACTTCCTCTTGGTGTTGGGCCACTTGAACTCAGGCCATGGGCATCGGGTACAGAGTGGTGCAGACTTGTGGATCTTGCCTGAGCTGGAGTCTGTTGGTGAACAAATCTGGTGTTCACTGGAGACAGAGTCTTTTCTTTTGAAGACAGGGCAGGTCCTCGGGTTTCTTGAGGCTGATGGTTGCAGGACACACTGTAGGCTTGCTTCTGCAGGTTCTAGGTGGGGATAGGCCACTAGGGCTGAGGCCAAGTCAGTGGGCGTCCTCTTCTTGTTAGCTTCAGAAAATCTGTTTGGTTCTTCTTCTTTTCTTCTTCTGGTTTTTTGTCTGAGGAAGGAAGGTTCAAGGGTGTCCCAAAATACTAGATTTAGGGGCATTACAGGTTGGTAAAAAGGTTGGGACCAGTGGGTCCCTTCCCATGGGTGGATACACCCCCTATTATGCCACCATCCAGTGGGAGGGGGCATAAGTCTTTTCCTAATTGGCTGGGTCCCCCCATCTGCAAGACTCAGAGTTGTGCGTCACCTCACCTCCTCCACCTGAGGGGTGGAGTTGGCAGACATGGGCATACCTCTCTTCCTTACTTGTTTTTTCCACCTGTTCTCCCACCCAAAGTGGGGTTCAGAACCAGTGGGGACCAGTTGCTGAAAGCAGCAAGTGGCCTGGGGTAGCTCACAAAGTTGGCAAGCCTTTTAATATTCCCCTTTGTGGACCCTGCCAATCCTGGGGATGAGGCTTAGCACCTTATCCCAGGATGTGCCCCTGAGAGTAGCAGGCGCTATACCCAGGGGTCCAGAAACATCTTTGGTGATGGCAGCTGTCTGGATTCTAGTGGTAGGTCATTTTTCAAGGGGCCTCTCTAAGATGCCCTCTGTGTGAATGTTTCCTTGAATTCCACACTGGCATCAGTGTGGGTTTAATTTGCTGAGAAGTTTGATGCTAAACTTTTCAGTTTTCAGTGTAGCCATTATGGGGCTGTGGAGTTTATAATGGCAGACTTTCAGCACCATATACTCCTAATGGCAGAACTGCACTTATAATGTCTAAGAATGGACACTGTAGGGGTACGGGGATCATGCACCTGTACCCTACCACTGATATGGTGCACCCAGTTAGAGGGGTGACTGATCTATGCCAAGGTAGTGGGTTGTAGGCATAGCACCCAGCGACGTGTGCCAAGTCAACTCTTCACGTTGTTCTGCACCAAAACATGCAGCCTACAAAGGCATTGTGCCGGGCCACTAGGGGTGGCAAAATACGTGCTGTGGTACCATATACCAGGGGCTGACCTAGGGCCAGAGATGCCAATTGGGTTTTGTTTTCAATGCAGTTTTAGGGAAATAACATAGGCCCTGGGTACCTGATCTGGAGGAGCCCAGGGCACACTCAGTTGAATTTGAAGGCTGCCCAGCAGTACTTGTTGTGGCCTCAAATTCCCTGCCGTTCTTTCTCTAGCTGAATGGCTTTCACATCTATCCAAATGTTGCAGTTACCAACGTGTCTGTCTTGAAAAGGAAAGCAAGTGTCCGGTAATGGTTTGTACCCTGGATTAAGAATTGTGGCAGAATTAAAATTGTTGGCTGACACAATGCCTCTTTGCACCCTTGTATTTTCAAATATGTGAATGATCAATCTCTCCACCAACTCAAATGCTTCTTTTGTTCCTCCACACATGCGTACATTACAGACATGCAACAATGGCATAGCTTGACCCATAGTACAGTCCTCCTTGCTGACCTCACATGTGAAGACCTCAAATGAAGCAGCATCTCTGTCAGGCATTTAACTAGGCCCCATTGGTCTATCTCAATATTTTTTTTTAAACATCATTTATTGAGTTTTTATAGCATCAAACCATACAGTATAGTTTTTCCAGGAACTTTGTTACATAACCATATATAATAAGGCATTACATCACAAAATCCTCAGTTTGCACAGGTATGTATATGAACGTACAACTTTATAGTACGCCCAATATAATCAGTCATACTATATCTTACCATCATTGCAATATAAGGCAGTACCCACAATAAAACCCAAAACAACATCCCAACTGCCCCCCTCCCCTAAGGTCACGGTCTCTGTCCACCCATTACACACTGCACCGAAAAATCAGTGGGCAGCTACAACATTAAAAGTGTCTGATTAACACATTCAACATTGTACTAAGTCCCAGCCTTGTTCTACTGCACACACATTACCTGAGTCTTAGCATATCAACCATCCCTTTCCTAGGTCATAGAATCCAAATCATGTGATCGCATCCCTTCTAGCATAACTTCCCATTCAAGGGAGATCGGGGATTTACGCAGGCCTCTGGTTTCTTCTCTGCGTAGTGCCGCACCTTCTGCACTGCTCCAGCGTAATAATTCTGTGTGCCAGGCACTTACTTCCTGGGGTTTACCAGATTTCCACCTCATAGTTATATTTATAATAGCCAATATAAATGCAAGGTGTACAAATCGGTATTGCACTTTCTGGGTAGTGGCATGAATATGGAGCCCCAAAATGCACTCCCCCAGTGTATTAGTGATGACAAGCTGCATAGCCGATTCTGTCATGTGCCTTACTGTATCCCAATATCGTTGTAGCTTTGGGCATTCCCATATCATGTGTATAAAACCCGCTCCTTCTATGAAACATCTCGACATAAGAGCTGTGTTTGGGGAAACATCTTATCTAGTTTGTTCGTGGTTAAATATGCTCGATGTAGCACCATTGTTTGAATAAATTTGAATTTGGCATTGTGGGGGATCCTTCTGGGGTGTTCCAACACTATAGACCATTCCTTCTCTGACAGTTCTTTTCCCACATCCAATTCCCACAGGGTCTTCAAAGTTTGCAGGGAAACCCTTGTATGTGTACCAATACCAGCATATAGCCATTTAATCAGATGGCGTCCACCACCCATGTAATATACCATCTTAACCAATTTGTTCTCGGGGGGGGGGGCTGTTCTCTGTGGGGCCCAATGCAGCTTAATAAATCTAATCAGTGCTGTATGCATTAAGTACAAATGTGCCGGAGCACCAGTCTGATTTAGAAATGTGTCAATGTCCATTAGTGTCTCTTCCCCGAACAAATCCGCCACCATACATATACCCGCTTCTAGCTAGTGCGTCATTTTGCATTTCGTTAGCCTACCACTTGCTAGCGTAATTCCTAATAATGGTATATTCCCTGCGTTTCTTTGTGTCGTGTGTGTATATTTCAACGCCGCTCTCCAGCACTGTAGTGCCAACTGCAGTAGTGGGGGAAGGTCTGTTAGGGCCCTGCTACACGGCAATAACAAAGCGTGTAGTGACCCACTATCCAAGTCTGCATTGGTATAGTTGATTTCTTGCAGGTTACGGCCAGCCGTCCAAAACTACAACCACTGCAGCTGACAGGCATAATAATAAGCACGAAAATCTGGTACTCCTAGGCCACCCGCCCTGGTCCCGACTTGTAGTTTTTTTTAGGCTGATAAGTCGCCTGCCCTTACCCCATATGAGATCTGTAACCAGGGTGTCGAGTAAACTAAAGGTATGCTGTGGCAGGATCATGGCAAATTCGTGAAATAATATAGCAATTGTGGCAACACAACCATCTTAGCAATAGCTGCTCTGCCCGTTATAGAGAGCGGCAAAGCATTCCTGAAACTGACGCTAGCTTTCAATGCTCTGATTGCTTTATTCAGATTGCCCTCCAAAATGTACTCATGCTTTCTATATATTTGTATGCCTAGATATTGAAATGTCAACTGTGTGACCTGGATACTAGTGCTTCCGATAGCTATCTCTGCAGTGCCCTCCTGTTCCACAAAGAAAAATGCATGTGTTTTTGTGGTGTTCAGAGCCAGTCCCAATATACGTTTGAAACTGTGAAACGTCTCAAAAAACGTCCTCAATTGTTTATTAAGATCAGATATGTACATGAGGATATCTCCGGCGTACGCTGAACATAAATGAGTCTTGTTACCTATTCATATCCCCAAATCTAGAAAATCCTGTTGTAACTTTAGTGCCAACGGCTCTAATGCTTATTTAAAAAGGAGGGGGGACAGCGGACAGCCCTGTATTGTCCCTTTATGTATGGTATATTCCTCTGCTATATGCCCTCCTGTTCTAGTGCGTGCCGTAGGGGCACTGTATAATATTCGTATCCATGTTATGTATTCTATCGGGATTCCACATTTTTGCAGTGCCTGGAACATATATTCCCAGTGTATGGAGTCGAAAGCCTGTCTTAAGTCCAGTGAAAGACAGCCGGCATGTGGATAACGCTTCAGGCCCTCTGTTAGCAGATGGTGTAATTTCCTTATGTTAAGTGCTGCGAGCAGGCAAAAAAAAGGTTTGGTCTATGTGTATCAACTTTGACAGATGTGGGAGCAGTCTGTTTGCTAGTACTTTGCTCAATATTTTGTATTCAATGGACAACGACAATGGCCAGTAGTTTGCCATATCTGTGTGTTCTCTGCCCTGCTTCGGCAGTGTAATGACCAGGCCTTGGGCCATTGTAGTAGGCAGAGAGCCCTTCTCCCATACCTCTTTATATAAATCTACTAATTGGGGCACTAGAGCCTCTGCATATGTGTCATAGAACTCAATGGGGAGCCCATCAAGGCCAGGTGTTTTGTTTTGCGGCAGCCCCTTCATTGCTACCCTGATCTCCTGTGGTGTAATGTGTCCTATAAGTCCCTTACGCACCAGTTCTGAAATAGTCGGATAGATTAGGGTGGATAGAAAATCCACTGTTTGGTTCTCAGTGGGGTAATCAGGTACCCCATATAATGTGGCGTAATAGTAGCGGAACGCCGCATTAATCTCCCCTTGAGTGGTAACTATGTCCCCATTGTCTTTAATATTTTGAGGTATGACCACCGATGGAGGGTCGTCACGTATAATGCGAGCCAATAATGCTCCTGCCTTGTCGGCCTCACTATGAGTACGTTGTGTGAATGCCGTATAGTTTATGACCCTCAGGGATTCCAACAATTCTTCATGGTGGATTTGTGCCTCTTGTAGAGGGCCTTTTTGCTCCACATCCATAATTGCCTCTTTTTCTAGCTTGCCCAATGTCTCCTCCACCTCCACTAGCGATTTATGCGATTCCTGCCTTGCACCCGCCGTCGTACCAATAGCCTTCCCACGTATCACCACCTTAAAGGCATCCCATTCTATCAGTTTATTCGAGGCTGTATTACTGTTGTTTATAAAATAGTATTCAATAGTAGTGGAAAGGGCATTTCGAAATACTTGGTCCTCCAGGAGTTGCGGCCAGAGGCGCCATGTTGGGACAGGTGTGGGTACCCTACCCCTTGTGATGATGGATTCCAGAGGGTTATGATCTGAGAAGGTCTTGGGGAGATAAGTGGAGCCAGTCACCTGCATTGCTATCCTGCTGGAACAGAGCAACCTATTTATTCTCGTGTGGAGGCTGTGTACCACAGAATAATATGAGTATTCCCTATGTAATGGATGTCGCATTCGCCATACGTCGTGTACATCCCACCCCTCTGCCCATCTTAGTAGTGCCTCTGCTTGTTTTTGTACATTAGTGCCCTTTAATGGCGGATGCGACCTATCCAATGATGCATCTAGCACTACATTACAATCCCCTCCCAAGAGCCATGGATATGTCTCCCAGTCCGCTAATGCCCCGCTCATTGTATTCCAATATTGGTCTTGTTTGTAATTAGGGGAATACAAATTCCCCAAGATCACCAAATGGCCGTCCAACGTCCCTTTAACAAGCAAATATCTAGCCAATTTGTCAATTCTCTGCTCCTGCGAGACAAAAGGCACCCCATGCTTTATCCAAATTGTGGTACCCCTAGCATAATTAGAGTATAGAGTGGAGAATACTTGCCCCCTCCATTTCTTCCGAAGTTTCACGACCTTACTTTCTATCATGTGTGGCTCTTGCAGGTAGACTATTTGCGCTTTGCGGCGCTGCAATAGGGCGTGTATCCTGTGCCGTTTATGTATCGTGCCCATACCTCTTACATTCCAAGTTATAATTTTGTACTTCCCTGGTGTATACATCTTTACATTAAACATAGGGGCAGATTTATGAGGCCCTTGCGCCACGTTTACGCCGCTGTTGCGTCACGCAAGGCGGCGTAAACGTGGCGCATCCCTACGAACGATTTACAACGTGACGCATCTAGGCAGATGCGTCACGTTGTAAAGCCCTGCGCCGCTTGTGGGCGTTCCGGCGCAGGGGGGGCGTTCCGGGGCAGGTGCGCCTCGCAAAAGTGGCTGAGTGAAATCTATGAGATTTCACTCAGTCACTTTCAGGCCAATGCTGCGTCAAAAGCCTGCGCCTGCTTGAAGCAGGCGTAGGTCTTGACGCAGCATTGTGAAGATGGGCACCCCCGAGCCTTGCTGGAGCTGCGTCGCGCTTGCGACGCAACTCCAGCAATGCGCCACCTTTACGGCACAGATGCGTCACGCATCTGTGCCGTTTTTGCCCCATGGTGCGCCGCACCATAAATGCGGCGCACCATGGGTGGCGGAGCTGTGGCGCACTGTGGCGCATGTTAACTGGCGCATCCCTGGGGATGCGCCAGTTAACATAAATCTGCCCCATAGTGTGTAAAAATATAGCATGACATAACGGCAGATCATCATAGCAACAATGGTGGACAATTCAAGACCGTACCCTATCCCAACTTCCCTAATACTCTGTCCAATCTGAGAACTGTATCGGACCAAAACCCACAAGAACTGATCCAAAGTACATACAAGGGTCTCCAATGAATTCCAAAATTAAATGAATGCAAAGGAAACATAAAGGAGGTATACATAGAGCCTTCGCGATATGGGGGGTTGCGCCTGCGCTTTGCACATGTTACTGTGTAGCAAACAACTGCTAGGCTTGACCTTCTACGGTACAAGAGCACTAATCATTGGTGCCTTATAGAAAATAGCTATACTGTCTGAGGGGGGCCTAACGCAGCTGCAGTGTGGAAATACAACATAAAAGTTACAATACTTGTATGAGTTCATCACCCAAACAGTTCCGTAATCAGCTGTTCAGTCGCCGAAGTAAACAAGGCCACACTACCCTCGGAGTCCGATCTGTGTGAGTCTTCCTCTTCCGTAGAGGATTTATTGATCGTCCTTGGCGCATTCGTGAAGGTCCCTGTGGCCAATACCGCCTGTTGTTTGTTCTGTTGCATCTGTTGCGAGGTAACTCGTGCAAGCCCGGCGATCCTCTGCAGTCTACGGCCTCTACGCCCAGTCGAGGTGGTTTTGTAGGATTTTTGTCTCTCCTCTGTGATCGCTGCAGTCTCTTCTGCGGTAATAAGTTCCATCACTTCCAGCCAGTCCTCAACGTCTCCAGGGCTCTCAAAAAAATACAATTTCTTTTTGTGTACTATTTTAAGCCGCGCCGGGAACAATAGTGCATACTGTAACTTCAGGTCTCGAAGTCGCCGCTTCACTGCTATTAAAGAGGATCTTTGCTTCTGCACTAGCACCATGTAATCTGGGAATAAAGAAATCCTCTCGTTCTCAAAGTTAAACGGCACCGCCATCCTGACTTTTTGCAGTAGAACATCTCGATCGCGGTAGTTCAATAGCTTCACTATGAGGGGTCTCGGAGGAGCACCTGGTTTTTGTCGCCCAGTAGGTATTCTATGCGCCCGCTCTATGCAGTATTGTGAGGAGAGCACCTCTGTCGTAACATGGTCTCTAAACCATTGCTACCTCGTTGCATCTGGTTCTTCACTTCTCTCCGGCAGGCCAACCACCCGGATGTTGTTCCTTTCTGCTCTCCCTTCCGCATCCTCTACTCGCTCCAGTAAAGTGGCCACCTGTGTTTGCAACTGCTTCACATCTGTCTCCGTTTGATTTTGCTTGGGTAACAGCTCCGCCAGTGTCGTTTCCTGTGCCTTTACCGTCTCCGCCGTCTTAACGTGATCCACTCTGAGCAAGTTTAATCCCGTGGACAGGGATCCTATTTGGAGCTCGAGTGCCTTCCCGTATCGCGTACCTCCTGTAGTATAAGATCCAGCTTATCTTCCGTGTTAGACTCTTTAGTCAGAGGGACACATCCTGAGCCCGTCACCTCGCCCGTACCACCAAGGCCGTCTTGTGTCAGGTGCTTCCGCCTCAGGTTAGACCAGGATCTCCGGTCGGTCGTAGATGGCAGCGCTGCCTCTTCACTCTAGTAGTCAGTTAAGACACAGAGCCACGGAAAAGTGAAATTTCCGATTTGAGCACGTTCAACTACTGTGGACTTCAGCTCCGAATTCTCTGGACATTGATGTCCATTTGATTAATATAAACTTCCGGCTGGAAGTATTAGGAATGTGCAACAGTTTTTCGTCCTGAGGATGGTCCAGGGGAATGTTTTCACCATTAGCGGACAGAAACGTCGACGCTTTTAACATCGATTTGCTTATAAGTGAACCTCTGTGTCATTGTGAAAACAGTTATATGCCTAACTGAAATTTCTTGATGTATGGTATATTGTCTGTCCATGCAAAGATAGCAAAAGATGTTATATACTTTTCACAATAGGATTTGAAATGTCAGTAGTATTGTCGTTGCCATAACTAAATCTTGATTTGAATAAATACGAATTGCAAAATATCACTTGTATTGTGCAATATACGTTCACTCTATGTGACGATTTATAAATAGTAAATATTTGAAAAATAATTCCTTAGGGGACACTTGTGTAGTTTGGTCTTGTGTCGGGTCCGCATCACTCTGTTCTTGCTGCTTTGGCTTGGCACGTACCACTTTGCCCATTGCTCTAGGTGTAATTATGCACTAGTGTAGAGATACGAGACAGGGAGGGTCACACAAAAATTTGCGTCTCGACCCACACGCATAAAGGTCTTCACTGATGCTGGAGGGGTGGAGATGTCAAATCCGCTAGGCTTTTCCTACCCCCTGTGTGCAGTGTCAGTGTTTATATAGGGCCCACCGACCTCTTCAGCTCCCAACTGTCACCACAGCGATCCGTAGTGGGGCAGTTATCAACTTCAGAGTTGCTCATTGCACCTTGCAATGTTATCACAGTGGCCCCACCCCTGTTGTATCTCAGCTCCGGAGTCAAGGATGAGAACAATGGCGCCTTCAGGGAAACCACCAGGCGCCTACGCTCGTATTAGTGCTCCGCTCCTCCCAGGGTCATCCGGGCCCAGCAATATGGTAGCGCAACATGAGGTATGACCCCACAGGTATCCACTGGATATCAAACCAGCGTTGGTGCAGGTACATGAACAAAGTAGAGCTTCTTTCGTAGACACAGCTAAGCCCTCTATCTTCGCCCAGCACACATCAGGCTATAATGAGCGTGTAGCGGCCTTCTGTCAGTCAATTTGATCACTTCTGGGAGGGCATTTTAGGAATAGTCGCCACTTCGCAGGTTCAGGTTCAGATCAGTGTTCAGCCGAATTGAAAATGGCCGCCACTGTCCCGGGACACTCTCGTCGGGTCACAGCTCCAACGTCTGCTCGGGTCCTGTCTAGCACATGAAGGGAGTAGGGCCCCAGTCCTCCTCCCTCACTGCCCTTGTCACGCTTCAGTCTCCGATGCGTGGGTCTCCGCGTTTCGGTGGGGCATGCCTCACCAGGGTCTGCCACCAGAGGAAAGTAGGCCTCACCTCATCCCCGGACTCGCGTAGATGCGTACCCCGGTGTCCCGCCTCAGGCTTCTCCTCACCGTTTGCTTTTCCGTAGGCGCTGTTTCGGCAGATCGCGGTCGGCGATTCCGGAGATGTGCCACGCTGCCCACGCCATCTGTCTCTGCCGCTCCTGCCCCAGAGTAGCAGTCCCCAGGATCTGTGGCGTTAGATCTCCGATCCAGGCAGCCGAGCATCCTCTTCACGCACCATGCGGCTTTTGCGATATTAGCGCACCGTGTCCCCTCCTCTGCATTTGTACAGTACCGAATGTCCAGGCATGTCCCCACGGTCTCACACCGCAGCTACAGGCATCCACGGATGATTTTTGGCATATATAGAGCAGGATTTTGGAGGCTCAAGTCCGGAGCACATCTAGCAAGCGACCGCCATGCTCGGCTGCTGGCCACGCCCCCTCTAACTCAATGATCATGCCTTTCACAGTAGCATATCCTCTTTCCCTGGCATATTCATTGATTCAACACCATCTCTCACCACACCCTCTGCACAAGACTCCATAATGTCGGCATCCACAGCAAAACCTTAGAGTGGATCCTCTCCTACCTCACTATTTTCCTCAGCACATATAGAGATTGGGATGTAGACAGTAGCCACCTGGATAAAGGACAGCTGCCTCAAACGTAGCCCCAACAAAACCGAATTCCTCAGCCTGTTCTCCACTGCCTCCACCTGGGATGACTCTTGATGGCCTGCATAGCTAGGACCCTCCCATGCCCAATGACCATGCACACAACCTGGGCCTCATTCTCGGCTCCTTGCTCTCAATGAACTGCCAAATCAAGACTGTCTTATTGTATTGTATTGTATTATTGTATTAATATTTATACCGCGCAGCTGTCACCCTACGGGTATCCAGGCGCCAGAAGGAATATTCAGATGGAAAGAACAATACAGCGAAGTTTGTGTCAGATGGAATTACACAGCGTTTGATGAGCCTGGGGTCGACCTTTAGATTTTGGCAAAGAGCCATGTCTTTAGACTCTTTCTAAATTCCAGCAGGTTGTCGATCAGTCTGATAATTGAGGCAGCTCGTTCCACAGCCTTGATGCTGAGGTGCAGAAAGCTCTACCACCTAGCCTTGACTTCCTAATCCTGGTGTTTGCTGCCAGCCCCAAGCTAGAGGAGCGCAGTGACCTAGCAGGTTTGTACCAGGTAATCCTTTCCGGTAATGGAATAGGTCCCGTGTTGTGTAGTGCTCTATGAACAATACAGAGAGACTTAAAGGCAACTCTGCTCCCAATTGGCAACCAGTGTAGTTCTCTGAGTGCCAATGTTGTAGAAGAGCTACGGGGTCTGTTTAGAGCTAGCCTGGCCGCCATAGATTGGACTCTCTGGAGCCCCTGTAAGATGTAAAAGGGGGCGGGCTCCCAGGTATAGAGAGTTACAGTAGTCCAATCTTGCCATGATCACACTTCTGACCACCAGTGATCTGGTCGCATCGGGTAAAAGAGGCAAGATCTGTCTGCATGCTCTCAGTAGGCCGCAGCATACACTGATGGTTTTGTTTGTCTGTGAGGTCAATTGGAGATCGTCATCCAACATAACTCCCAGGTTCCGCAGGTCTTTACTGGGATACAGGGCTCTGATCCCGGTGCGAGCCTGATCTCACAGGATGGCTGCTGGCTCATTTTCTGTGTTTGGCAGTAGACTACCTCATTCTTCCACTCATTGAATTGAAGGGAATTTATTTTCAGCCACTTGGCGACCTTACTCATACAATTCTGGAAGGTCTCCATGGTCACTGCCTGCTTTCCCTCTAAGGAGAACACCAATTGGGTGTCATCGGCGTAGTTAACCAAATCAATCCCAAATGACTTTATCATAGGGATCAGAGGCTGTAGATATAAATGAAAAAGAATCGGGCTAATCGAGGAGCCCTGTGGTACTCCGTGACCAACCCGGGACTTAGGGGAGGTGAAAGGGGCCAGGGTCACTACCTGCTGTCTGCCGATCAGATAGGATTGGAGCCATTTTAGAGCTCTGCCCTTCACGCCCAGTCTCTCCAGTCTGTGCACCAGGACTGCATGGCTGACCGTGTCGAATGCGGCCGACATATCCAACAGTACTAGTACTGAGGAATTACCACTGTCAGTTCGCATTCGAAGAGTGTCCAACACGGTCGCCAGTGCAGTTTCTGTTCCATGTCCTGGGCGGAAGCCAAACTGGTCCTTGTCCAGTAGGCAATTATCTTCCAAGTAGCCTGACAGGGACCTACTGACTAATTTTTCTATAATCTTTATCGGATAGGGTAGGAGCGATATAGGTCTGAATTGTGCTGGGACCGTGGGATCTAGTGACGGCTTTTTGAGCAGGGGGGTGACCACTGCCTGCTTCCATACCTCCTGCACTACACCTTCCACATGTTCTCCCTTCTTAGGAAGATCTTCAAGTGGATCCCCACAGAGTGCAGGAGAATGGTAACCCAGGAGCTCATCAGCAGCAAGCTTGACTATAGCAACACTGTCTATGCCGGCACTAGCCAAACATTTCAAAATACATTTTATAGCATCCAAAACACGTCTGCCAAACTTATCCTGGACACACCCCACTGCAGCCACATCTCTGGTCACCTGAGAAACCTTCACTGGCTCCCAATCAACAAAAGAATCACCTTCAAGCTCCTCATTCATACCTACAAAGACCTCCCCAACACAGGACCTGCATATCACAACCACAGCATGTCATTCTACACAGACACCAGAGAGCTCTGCTCTGCCCAACTTGCCCTGGCCTCTATCCAAAGGATCCACAAGCCCTTGGTCTGATGAAGATCCTTCTCCTCCCTCGCTGTGGAAACCTGGAACTCAGCATCTCAGGTAATTACTGTCAATTCAGGAAGGACCTCAAGACCTGGCTTTCCAATTGAAGCTGCAGAAGCTCCCCCTCTCCCCCCAGCACCTTGAAACCCTAACGGGTGACTATTTGTGCTTTTTGAGAACCTTGATTGATTGATCAAATGTGGCTCGTTTCTCTGTTTTCCTTTTCCACTGGTGCCATTTTCCAGCCTAGCACCAACGCAGGCACTCATCCACCACGGTAGAAAGGCGCCTCTGTTGCATGCAAGATTATTTTTTGTGCAGGAAGAGGCACCATCCATCACAAAAACAGTCCTCAGAGGCTTTTTCTTCTTTCTATATGTGCTGCCTAGTGCAGCACACATAAAAGAAGAAAAAAACATGAAGACATAAAGGTATTTCTCCTCATTACACCTCACTTGGGAGGACAGAAAGATTTTGGCACATTGCCTGGTTTACAAGTCCTTGTAAAATCTGAGAATGCATCAAAAACCATGGGAGATTAGTGGCAAAACACCCATGGAAAGCCGAGTGGGCTAAAGAATGGTGATGGATTAAACCCAGATCTTTTGACTGGGTGTTAGTGTTTGATTGGTTCAGATGCTCCGTCCATTACCACCCCCTTTTGTACCGCTTTTGGCCATAAGTGTGGCAGGGTATGCTCAGACGTGAGTCCCTTGCTCACTTTGCCACTGGATTCAAGCAAGCCGGGCTGAAGACGGCTGCAATGCCAGAAACCGGTCCTCGGAAGCTTGTTTCCGGTCCAGGGAAGGCATGGGTTGGCAGTTCGGGCTGGACTGTTCCCATGAGGCACAGGGTCAGACTGATTTGCATATAGCCATGTCTGAACTGGGGTGGGAGAGTGGGCTAAAGAACGGTGATGGAATAAACCCAGATCTTTTGACTGGGTGTGAGTGTTTGATTGGTTCAGATGCTCCGTCCATTGCCAGCCCCTTTTGTACCCATGGAAAGCCGTGCCTGTGCAGAGTAACACAAAATTGCCAGTATTTGATTTCTGTAATTAATGTAATAAATATACATTTGTTTTACTGAGCAGATTTAATGAAACAACGAACACGCCCAAAGACAAGTCACTCAACCTATATTTTACAGGGCTCAATGCATATCCAAAGAGCATATGTTTGAAACCAGTAATAATTCACACCTTTCAGGTGGGTGACTGCATGTTTATATCCCCAGACTCCGTGTGTGAATTACCAGCAGGATTCAGAGATGTTACGCATCTGGGAATCAAGTGGGGTATAAATGAATCATACCTGATGAGAAGGTTTTGCACAAAAGAGGAAAAATCTGATTACTCGAATCATCGCGGAAGGCAGATTCCTTCCCAAAGTACATCTCCATTAGCAAGGCGGGGTCCAAATATTGATCGTGAAGCTCTTTCAGCTCAGAAAAGGAAGCCATTCTATGAGATCTGTGTAATCAATCTTTAGGTCTTCTACATGCAAACCTGTTTTATAGCAAAATGTTCTAAATTGTAAACTAAGGGCAAACAGAGAGAAGTCAAGACACAAATATTACACACCTTTTCAGACATTCATCCCTTTTAATCTATGCCGACCTATGTTTGTTTACAGTTTCTTACAGATTTAAGTAGTTTATTGGTATTCATCTTTTTGCTAATATTGACACTTTGAAGCATGGTGCGTTTAATGCGAGTGCTAGCAGAAAGCTGTGTACAATAACAGAAACAGTAAGAACTATAGTTGATAAATCCATTATATTTCATAGTTCAGACTGTTTAGTGACAATGGTTTTAGTTACAAAATATGGCTGTTATTTTTTTATTGCTTTAGCTGGGCACAGGTCGGTACCTTTTGTTTGCAATCTCTTTTTGGGATTTTAGGTAGCCTTACCTGTCTTTCAGCATGTTATGATACAGAACATTGTAAATGTAAATGTAAATGTAAATGTAAATGTAAATTGATCCTTGTATAGCGCACTACTCACCCGCAAGGGTCTCAAGGCGCTTGTACGAATGCCGCTGTGCAACCCATCCTGGCTTCCCTGTGAGGTGTCCACTCCTGGGCAGCCCCAAGGTGGAGGCCAGGCATCCTTAGCGTTGTGGGGGCCGTTGTGGAGATTAAGCAAGCTATTGCCCAGAGTCACAGAGTGGGACCCATGATTAGACTAGGCACCGAGGCGAGAATTATCGGGTCCGTGGAATTTTGAGTCCAAGACCCGCCGAGGCGGGGAATTGAACCCTGGTCCCGGGCTAGACCTCTGCATCAGGGTCTGCCGCTCTAACCATTGAGCCACACTTCTCCAGCATTGAGCCACACGTCTCCACATTTATATTATGCACTAATAATCCATTCATATAAGCAAATTGGGCCCAACTATGGGCCTGATTTCGATGTCGGGCGGAAAGCCGCCGACTGGTTGTCAGAGGCTTTCTGCCTAACATCATAGGTTTCAGTTCGACCGCCATATTAGGATGATGGCATTTGGGGTGAAACTTGAAGGGGGATTCTGATGCGTGTCAGGAGCCACCATGATCCCCCAATGATGGCGGAGCCAGGCTCGGCTCCTCTGTCGGGATTATGATGCCATTTCCAAAATGGAAATACTGTCGGAAAATGTTGTTGGGGGCCCTAGCAAATACCCCTTTCCATCACGCCCTTTGCTATGGGTCCTGGGGGAATTAATGGTGCCCCCTTAAACATCCCTGTACCATGTGGCAGGCACCTCATGATTCTTGGCACACGGTGCAGGCATGTTTGAAAACATCCATTTCCCACTGGCAGCTTGTGTTGTGGGCCTTTTTACCCACTGCACAAGTTCAGATTGGGATATGGATATTTGCGACCACCCAAATCCAAATCCGGTGGTCAGAACTGCCAGCCTATGGTTGGTCAGTTCCAGGCTGCAGAATTGTCGGACGGATGCAAGCAAAATCAAATATAGGCCCTTTGTTTGTGAACTGAATCAGATTTTTTTTTAAACCAACCTATGTGGTCGGCTCACAAAATCGCCATTGGTGGACGGAAGCAGAAGGGCCTGCCCTAATAATAATTAGCTAGGCAGGTTGCAATATGTACGTCCCTGTAATTGTCTGCAAACAAATTGGCCTTCAACGGACAGAAGATAATTGTTCCTGTAAAGCATTCTCAAACATGAAACTTTTTACAAAGCAGCCAGGGTTCCCTAACGGATAGAAAGCTGTACAGTGGTTTGCTCCACTGACGCAGCAAGCACCATCCCAAAGGTGATAATATTCCTTTTGAAAATCTGTTATAATTTCCTTGAGGTTTCAGTAACTGGTCAATAGTATGTGACAGGAATTGCAGTCACTAGCCATCGACAAATCTGCTAACTCACACAGTACCAGTGTGTCACATGATTTCGACTCCCTTCACATGCTCATCCTGTGAGGAGACAAAACGACAAGGTGTCAGGCAAGGCAAAGTATTAGAGAAAAATACTGTAATGTAAAAATATTCTGTCAGGAACATCAAAGGTAAAAATATTGTTTTTAGTTGTCTTTAATATAGTTGTCATAACTATCGATGTAGACAATATTGTTTGTAAGTATATAGTAAATATATAGTTTGTTGTAGTGTGTATAAGTGTAAATGTTTTTTTTATTTGTTATTCAGTGATATAGCTTTTTAATTATGAAATTCTTGACATTTTTATTTTGTTGTTGTACTAATGTATATATATATATTTTTTTTTTCTAGTAGGCAGATATTTGGTTTTAAGGATTAAAGGGTGAGAAGATTTAAAACAACAATATATTCTAAATTGAATTACAAATTAATAATTTAGAATGCATGCAAATTCATATTTCTGAAAATTCGAATGTATTTTGTTATATATTATACATTGTAATATTTTAAATGCGTTTTAATTACATGTTGATGACAATATATGTTAATAATATTAACAGTGCCTATTACTTCGCCGGCCGAAGGTGCGATTTTCCAGAATTAATTGAAATCCTCAAATTTATATTTCTTAGTGTATTTTTATACTTTTAAATATGTACAATCTTTGTATTGTTGAGTACCATTCTCTAGGGGCTTAAGAGGGGGCACTCACCTATACTTTGTCTGTTTTTGTGAAGTACATGCTTGCAACACGTCCTATTCTACCTGGTCTACTGCAGGATGTATGTTGCTGTTTGAGTGGAGGGAGTACAAAGTTTCCAATTCCTGCATGCATTGACCATTTCGACTGATAGCATTCTAGTTGCTTCCCGCTCGTCCACTTATTTAAACAGACCATGGTGCCAACACGCAGCGTGTGTACCTTTGCAATGCCAAAGGCAAGTCTGTCTGCACCCGTCCATGCCCGACTATCGCTGGGTGCCAGAAACCCTACATCTTTTGAGTTAGAATCCATCTCTCCTCATAGGTTATGCTACACAGGTAATGAGTTCAAACAGCTTACACCCCTCTTTTTGGTTATTTAGAAGTCCTGTTTTGCTGCATAACCTGCCAAAATGCAGTTACCCTAAATTTAATCCATACTGGTAGGAGAAAACAGGAGAACTGTACCTCTTCAAGGATAGAGTCTTGCATTTAAATGTACCGATATTTATAGAGCTACTTCCCGAAGGTAGTGTCCCGGCGCTGTAAGTTTACCACTTAGGAACCCTTCCTGGTTTTCCCTGTGAGTGTCCACTCCTGGGCACCCCCAGGGTGAAACCAGGCATCCCAGCGCTGTTGGGGCTGTTGTGGAGATTAAGCATGCTATTGCCCAGAGTTGCAGAGTGGGACCCATGATTAGAATAGGCACCAAGGCTTAAATTATCAGGTCCGAGGAAATTGCGCCCAAGACCCACCGAGGCGGGTATTGAACCCTGGTCCCGGGCCAGACCTCTGCATCATGGTCTGCCGCTCTAACCATTTGAGCCACACTTCTCCACTTCTTCTAAATAATTACCTATAGATAAAGGTCATATTTCTAAGTCACCCCCTGCAATTTCTCCCCCGTTAAATTGTCTTTATCTAAATGCCAGATCTATTCCAAAACATTTTATAGAATAATGGGACATTCTTAGTCAGCAGCTCCCAGACATTTGTTTTATTACATAAAGCTGGCTTCATACATCAGATCTTCCTTGTATTCACATCACACTTCCTGACAACCACAAACTGTACAGACTAGACAGGGAAGATACTTTCAAGCTACAACTGATCAACACAAAACTTTCAAAGTGGGCAGAAATAGTAATATTCAAAGGGGAACTACCCCATGGAGAGAAATGGAAATTATATCATCCCCTGGGCCCCAAGGAAGAGTTGAGTCTTAAATTAAATAATATTTAGCTTGCCAAACTTCCTCCGAATTGGAGATTTGAATTATCATGCTGAACTAGCATCTGACCCATGCGTCGCTAATCTGTTGTCCAATCTTATAATGCTTGACCTTCATCTGATAAAAATGGGGCCCACACACATTTCTGGCATACTGTGGCACTTCTGTTCTCCTATTCCAAGAATATATATACTAACAAACCTGAACCTCTCACCTTGACAGACCACTATTTAATTAAATTCAATATCTTTGTTGCACTCTCCTTCAATATCTGCAGCAGGAAAAGTAGTTAAAGCTATGTGCTGGAAACAGCTTTCTGGAGCCAGCTTTCAAGAGGTGTTTAAAGCCACGGACAAGGATAACACACTAAGGGGCAGATTTATGATGGGAATGCGCCACGTTTGCGTCACGCAACTGCGGCGTAAACGTGGCGCATCCCTACGACCCATTTACAACGTGACGCATCTAGGCAGATGCATCACGTTGTAAAGCCCTGCGCCACTTGTGGGCGTTCCGGCGCAGGGTGGGTGTTCCGGGGCAGGTGCGCCTCTTAAAAGTGGCTGAGTGAAATCTATAAGATTTCACTCAGTCACTTTCAGGCCAATGCTGCGTCAAAACCCTGCGCCTGCTTGAAGCAGGCGTAGGTCTTGACGCAACATTGTATTGATGGGGCACCCCTGAGGCTTGCTGGAGCTGCGTCGCGCTTGCAACGCAACTCCAGCAATGCACCACCTTTACGGCACAGATACATCACGCATCTGTGCAGTTTTTGCCCCATGTTGCGCCGCATTGTAAATGCTTCAGAAAAGGGGGTGGTGATGAACAGAGTGTCTGAATTAAGCAGACCACTCTTACCCAGTCCAAAGATCAGGGCTTGATCCATCACCGTTTTTTAGCTCACTGCACCATCCCAGCTCAGAACCTGGCTACATGCAAATTAGTCTGTTCCTGTCCCAGTGCATGATGGGAACAGGGCAAACCAAACTACCAAGCCAATTCTTAAACTGGGAAGGAAACAAGCTTCCGGGGACCGGTTTCTGGCATTTCAGCCGTCGTCGGCCCGGCTTGCTTGAATCCTGATGGTGCAATGAGCAAGGGACTCACATCTCAGTATACCCTTCCACGCTTATGGTGGACAAAATGATTCAGAAAAGGGGGTGGTGATGAACAGAGTGTCTGAATTAAGCAGACCACTCTTACCCAGTCCAAAGATCAGGGCTTGATCCATCACCGTTTTTTAGCTCACTGCACCATCCCAGCTCAGAACCTGGCTACATGCAAATTAGTATGTTCCTGTCCCAGTGCATGATGGGAACAGGGCAAACCAAACTACCAAGCCAATTCTTAAACTGGGAAGGAAACAAGCTTCCGGGGACCAGTTTCTGGCATTTCAGCCGTCGTCGGCCCGGCTTGCTTGAATCCTGATGGTGCAATGAGCAAGGGACTCACCTCTGAGTATACCCTTCCACGCTTATGGTGGACAAAATGATTCAGAAAAGGGGGTGGTGATGAACAGAGTGTCTGAATTAAGCAGACCACTCTTACCCAGTCCAAAGATCAGGGCTTGATCCATCACCGTTTTTTAGCTCACTGCACCATCCCAGCTCAGAACCTGGCTACATGCAAATTAGTCTGTTCCTGTCCCAGTGCATGATGGGAACAGGGCAAACCAAACTACCAAGCCAATTCTTAAACTGGGAAGG
The DNA here is from genome assembly GCF_964261635.1 of Lissotriton helveticus. Taxonomy (NCBI): domain Eukaryota; kingdom Metazoa; phylum Chordata; class Amphibia; order Caudata; family Salamandridae; genus Lissotriton; species Lissotriton helveticus. The sequence continues at coordinate 118,927,906 of NC_136064.1, read as the reverse complement.
AAACAAGCTTCCGGGGACCGGTTTCTGGCATTTCAGCCGTCATCGGCCCGGCTTGCTTGAATCCTGATGGTGCAATGAGCAAGGGACTCACCTCTGAGTATACCCTTCCACGCTTATGGTGGACAAAATGATTCAGAAAAGGGGGTGGTGATGAACAGAGTGTCTGAATTAAGCAGACCACTCTTACCCAGTCCAAAGATCAGGGCTTGATCCATCACCGTTTTTTAGCTCACTGCACCATCCCAGCTCAGAACCTGGCTACATGCAAATTAGTCTGTTCCTGTCCCAGTGCATGATGGGAACAGGGCAAACCAAACTACCAAGACAATTATTAAACTGGGAAGGAAACAAGCTTCCGGGGACCAGTTTCTGGCATTTCAGCCATCGTCGGCCCGGCTTGCTTGAATCCTGATGGTGCAATGAGCAAGGGACTCACATCTGAGTATACCCTTCCACGCTTATGGTGGACAAAATGATTCAGAAAAGGGGGTGGTGATGAACAGAGTGTCTGAATTAAGCAGACCACTCTTACCCAGTCCAAAGATCAGGGCTTGATCCATCACCGTTTTTTAGCTCACTGCACCATCCCAGCTCAGAACCTGGCTACATGCAAATTAGTCTGTTCCTGTCCCAGTGCATGATGGGAACAGGGCAAACCAAATTACCAAGCCAATTCTTAAACTGGGAAGAAAACAAGCTTCCGGGGACCGGTTTCTGGCATTTCAGCCGTCGTCGGCCCGGCTTGCTTGAATCTTGATGGTGCAATGAGCAAGGGACTCACATCTGAGTATACCCTTCCACGCTTATGGTGGACAAAATGATTCAGTCCCCGGTAGCTTGTCTCCTTTCTGGTGAAGAATTGGCTTGGTAGTTTGGTCTGCCCTGTTCCCATGATGCACTGGGCCAGGGACAGACTAATTTGCATATAGCCAGGTTCTGAGCTGGGATGGGGCAGTGAGCTAAATAACGGTGATGGATCAAGCCCTGATCTTTGGACTGGGTAAGAGTGGTCTGCTTAATTCAGACACTCTGTTCATCACCACCCCCTTTTCTGAATCATTTTTGGCCACTATAGGTGTGGCAGGGTATACTCAGACATGTTCTCCCACCCAAAGTGGGGTTCAGAACCAGTGGGGACCAGTTGCTGAAAGCAGCAAGTGGCCTGGGGTAGCTCACAAAGTTGGCAAGCCTTTGAATATTCCCCTTTGTGGACCCTGCCAATCCTGGGGAGGAGGCTTAGCACCTTATCCCAGGATGTGCCCCTGAGAGTAGCAGGCGCTCTACCCAAGGGTCCAGAAACATGTTTGGTGATGGCAGCTGCAAGCAGCCACTCAGTCTGGACTCTAGTGGTAGGTCATTTTTCAAGGGGCATCTCTAAGATGCCCTCTGTGTGAATGTGTCATTGAATTCCACACTGGCATCCGTGTGGGTTTAATTTGCTGAGAAGTTTGATGCTAAACTTTTCAGTTTTCAGTGTAGCCATTATGGGGCTGTGGAGTTTATAATGGAAGACTTTCAGCACCATATACTCCTAATGGCAGAACTGCACTCATAATGTCTAAGCATGGACACTGTAGGGGTATGGGGATCATGCACCTGTACCCTACCACTGATATAGTGCACCCAGTTAGAGGGGTGACTGATCTATGCCAAGGTAGTGGGTTGTAGGCATGGCACACAGGGATGTGTGCCAAGTCAACTCTTCACGTTGTTCTGCACCAAAACATGCAGCCTGCAAAGGCATTGTGCAGGGCCACTAAGGGCGGCACAATACGTGCTGTGGTACCATATACCAGGGGCTGACCTAGGGCTAGAGATGCCAATTGGGTTTTGTTTTCAATGCAGTTTTAGGGAAATAACATAGGCCCTGGGTACCTGATTTGGAGGAGCCCAGGGCACACTCAGTTGAATTTGAAGGCTGCCCAGCAGTACTTGTTGTGGCCTCTAATTCCCTGCCGTTCTTTCTCTAGCTGAATGGCTTTCACATCTATCCAAATTTTGCAGTTGCCAACGTGTCTGTCTTGAAAAGGAAAGCAAGTGTCCGGTAATGGTTTGTACCCTGGATTAAGAATTGTGGCAGAATTAAAATTGTTGGCTGACACAATGCCTCTTTGCACCCTTGTATTTTCAAATATGTGAATGATCAATCTCTCCACCAACTCAAATGCTTCTTTTGTTCCTCCACACATGCGTACATTACAGACACCTTCTTTAGCTATTTCTGTAGCATGTGCAACAATGGCATAGCTTGACCCATAGTACAGTCCTCCTTGCTGACCTCACATGTGAAGACCTCAAATGAAGCAGCATCTCTGTCAGGCATTTAACTAGGCCCCATTGGTCTATCTCAATAAATTTTTTTAACATAATTTATTGAGTTTTTATAGCATCAAACCATACAGTATAGTTGTTCCAGGAACTTTGTTACATAACCATATATAATAAGGCATTACATCACAAAATCCTCAGTTTGCACAGGTATGTATATGAACTTACAACTTTATAGTACGCCCAATATAATCAGTCATACTATATCTTACCATCATTGTAATATAAGGCAGTACCCACAATAAAACCCAAAACAACATCCCAACTGCCCCCCTCCCCTAAGGTCACGGTCTCTGTCCACCCATTACACACTGCACCGAAAAATCAGTGGGCAGCTACAACATTAAAAGGGTCTGATCCGCACATTCAGCATTGTACTAAGTCACAGCCTTGCTCTACTACACACACATTACCTGAGTCTTAGCATATCAATCATCCCTTTCCTAGGTCATAGAATCCAAATCATGTGATCGCATCCCTTCTAGCATAACTTCCCATTCAAGGGAGATCGGGGATTTACGTAGGCCTCTGGTTTCTTCTCTGCGTAGTGCTGTACCTTCTGAACTGCTCCAGCGTAATAATTCTGTGTGCCAGGCACTTGTTTCCTGAAGTTTACCAGATTTCCACCTCATAGTTATATTTCTAATAGCCAATATAAATGAAAGGTGTACAAATCGGTATTGCACTTTATGGGTAGTGTCATGAATATGGAGCCCCAAAATGCACTCCCCCAGTGTATTAGTGATGACAAGCTGCATAGCCGATTCTGTCATGTGCCTTACTGTATCCCAATATCGTTGTAGCTTTGGGCATTCCCATATCATGTGTATAAAACCCGCTCCTTCTAAGAAACATCTCAACATAAGTGCTGTGTTTGGGGAAACATCTTATCTAGTTTGTTCGGGGTCAAATATCCTCGATGTAGCACCATTGTTTGAATAAATTTGAATTTGGCATTGTGGGGGATCCTTCTGGGGTGTTCCAACACTATAGACCATTCCTTCTCTGACAGTTCTTTTCCCACATCCAATTCCCACAGGGTCTTCAACGTTTGCAGGAAAACCCTTGTATGTGTACTAATACCAGCATATAGCCATTTAATCAGATGGCGTCCACCACCAATGTAATATACCATCTTAACCAATCTGTTCTCGGGGGGGGGGCTGTTCTCTGTGGGGCCCAATGCAGCTTAATAAATCTAATCAGTGCTGTATGCATTAAGTACAAATGTGCCGGAGCACCAGTCTGATTTATAAATGTGTCATGGTCCATTAGTGTCTCTTCCCCGAACAAATCTGCCACCATACATATACCCTCTTCTACCTAGGGCGTCAGTTTGCATTCGTTAGCCTACCACTTGCTAGCGTAATTCCTAATACTGGTATATTCCCTGCGTATCTTAGTGCCATCTGCAGTAGTGGGGAAAGGTCTGTTGGGGCCTTGCTACCCGCCAATAACAAAGCGTGTAGTGACCCACTATCCAAGTCCGCATCGGTATAGTCAATTTCTTGCAGGTTACGCACAGCCGTCCAAAACAACAACCACTGCATCTGACAGGCATAATAATAAGCACGAAAATCTGGTACTCCTAGGACACCCGCCCTGGTCCCGACTTGTAGTTTTTTGAGGCTGATAAGCCGCCTGCCCTTACCCCATATGAGATCTGTAACCAGGGTGTTGAGTAAAATAAAGGTATGCTGTGGCACGATCATGGCAAATTCGTGAAATAATATAGCAATCGTGGCAACACAACCATCTTAGCAATAGCTGCTCTGCCCGTTATAGAGAGTGGCAACGCATTCCAGAAAGTGACGCTAGCTTTCAATGCTCTGATTGCTTTTTTCAGATTGCCCTCCAACATGTCCTCGTGCTTTCTATATATTTGTATGCCTAGATATTGAAACGTCAACTGTGTGACCTGGATACTTGTGCTTCCGATAGCTATCTCTGCAGTGCCCTCCTGTTCCACAAAGAAAAATGAATGTGTTTTTGTGGTGTTCAGAGCCAGTCCCAATATGCGTTTGAAACTGTGAAACGTCTCAAATAATGTGCTCAATGGTTTATTAAGATCAGATATGTACATGAGGATATCATCGGCGTACGCTGAAAATAAATGAGTCTTGTTACCTATTCGTATCCCCAAATCTAGAAAATCATGTTGTAACTTTAGTGCCAACGGCTCTAATGCTAATATAAAAAGGAGGGGGGACAGCGGACAGCCCTGTATTGTCCCTTTATGTATGGTATATTCCTCTGATATATGTCCTCCTGTTCTAGTGCGTGCCGTAGGGGCACTGTAAAATATTCGTATCCATGTTATGTATTCTATCGGGATTGCAAATTTTTGCAGTGCCTGGAACATATATTCCCAGTGTATCGAGTCGAAAGCCTGTCTTAAGTCCAGCGAAAGACAGCCGGCATGTGGATAATGCTTCAGGGCCTCTGTTAGCAGATAGTGTAATTTCCTTATGGTAACCCCTTCCATGCTCATGACAAGGTCAGCTCGTCATGAGGCACACTGGAGCTGTGCTAATGACGAGCTGACCTTGTCATGAACAATGGGAAATCTGATATTCAGCACCCAGCGGGAATTGCCTTAGCACCAATGTGGTTAAGGGAAGTGCTGCGAGCAGGCAAGAAAACAGTTTGGTCTATGTGTATCAACTTTGGCAGATGTGGGAGCAGTCTGTTTACTAGTACTTTACTCAATATTTTGTATTCCATGGACAACGACAATGGCCGGTAGTTTGCCATATCTGTGTGTTCTCTGCCCGGCTTCTGCAGTGTAATGTCCAGGGCTCAGGCCGTTGGAGTAGGCAGAGAGCCCTTCTCCCATACCTCTTTATATAAATCTACTCATTGAGCCTCTGCATATGTGTCATAGAACTCAATGGGGAGCCCATCAAGGCTGGGTGTTTTGTTTCGCGACAGCCCCTTCATTGCTACCCTGATCTCCTGTGGTGTAATGTGTCCTATATGTCCCTTACGCACCAGTTCTGAAATCGTCGGATAGATTAGGGTGGATAGAAAATCCACTGTTTGGTTCTCAGTGGAGTAATCTGGTACCCCATATAATGTGGCGTAATAGTCGCGGAACGCAGCATTAATCTCCCCTTGTGTGGTAACTATGTCCCCATTGTCTTTAATAATTCGAGGTATGACCACCGATGGAGGGTCGTCACTTATAATGCGAGCCAATAATGCTCCTGCCTTGTCGGCCTCACTATGAGTACATTGTGTGAATGCCGTATAGTCTATGACCCTCAGGGATTCCAACAATTCTGCATGGCGGATTTGCGCCTCTTGTAGAGGGCCTTTTTGCTCCACATCCATAATTGCCTCTTTTTCTAGCTTGCCCAATGTCCCCTCCACCTCCACTAGCGATTTATGCAATTCCTACCTTGCACCCGCCGTCGTACCAATAGCCTTCCCACGTATCACCACCTTAAAGGCATCCCATTCTATCAGTTTATTCGAGGCTGTATTACTGTTGTTTATAAAATAGTGTTCAATAGTGGTGGGAAGGGTATTTCGAAATACTTGGTCCTCCAGGAGTTGCGGCCAGAGGCGCCATGTTGGGACCGGTGTGGGTACCTTACCCCATGTGATGATGGATTCCAGAGGGTTATGATCTGAGAAGATCTTGGGGAGATAAGTGGAGCCAGTCACCTGCATTGCTATCCTGCTGGAACAGAGCAGCCTATCTATTCTCGTGTGGAGGTCGTGTCCTACAGAATAATATGAGTATTCCCCATGTAATGGATGTCGCATTCGCCATACGTCGTGTAAATCCCACCCCTCTGCCCATCTTAGTAGTGCCTCCGCTTGCTTTTGTACATTAGTGCCCTGTAATGGCGGATGCGACCTATCCAATGATGCATCTAGCACTACATTACAATCCCCTCCCAAGAGCCATGGATATGCCTCCCAGCCCACTAATGCCCCGCTCAACGTATTCCAATATTGGTCTTCTTCGTAATTAGGGGCATAAAAATTCCCCAAGATCACCAAATGGCCGTCCAACCTCCATTTAACAAGCAAATATCTACCCAATTTGTCAATTCTCTGCTCCTGCGAGCACCCCATGCTTTATCCAAATTGTGGTACCCCTAGCATAATTAGAGTATAGAGTGGAGAATACTTGCCCCCTCCATCTCTTCCGAAGTTTCACAACCTCACTTTCTATCATGTGTGGCTCTTGCAGGTAGACTATTTGCGCTTTGCGGCGCTGCAATTGGGAGTGTATCCTGTGCCGTTTATGTACTGTGCCCATACCTCTTACATTCCAAGTTATAATTTTGTACTTCCCTGGTGTATACATCTTTACATTAAACATAGTGTGTAAAAATATAGCATGACATATCGGCAGATCATCATAGCAACAATGGTGGACAATTCAAGACCGTACCCTATCCCAACTTCCCTAATACTCGGTCCAATCTGAGAACTGTATCGGACCAAAACCCACAAGAACTGATCCAAAGTACATACAAGGATCTCCAATGAATACCAAAATTGAATTAACGCAAAGGAAACAAAAAGGAGGTATACATAGAGCCTATGCCATATGGGGGGTTGAGTTTGCGCTTTTCACATGTTACTGTGTAACAAACAACTGCTAGGCTTGAGCTTCTAAGGTACAAGAGCACCAATAATTGGTGCCTAATAGAAAATAGCTATACTGTCTGAGGGGGGCCTAACGCAGCTGCAGTGTGGAAATGCAACATAAAAGTTACATCACCCAAACAGTTCCGTGATCAGCTGTTCAGTCGCCAAAGGAAACAAGACCGCACTACACTCGGAGTCCGATCCGTGTGAGTCTTCCTCTTCCGTAGAGGATTTATTGGTCGTCCTTGGCGCATTCGTGAAGGTCACCGTGGCCAATACCGCCTGTTATTTGTTCTGTTGCATCTGTTGCGAGGTAACTCGTTCAAGCGCAGCGGTCCTCCACAGTCTACAGCCTCTATGCCCAGTCGAGGTGGTTTCGAAGGATTTTTGTCTCTCCTCTGTGATCGCTGCAGTCTCTTCAGCGTTAGTAAGTTCCATCACTTCCAGCCAGTCCTCAAAGTCTCCAGGGCTATCAAAAAAATAAAATTTCTGTTGGTGTACTATTTTAAGCCGCACCGGGAACAATAGTGCATACTGTAACTTCAGGTCTCGAAGTCGCCGCTTCACTGCTATAAAAGAGGATCTTTGCTTCTGCACTAGCACCGTATAATCTGAGAATGAAGAAATCCTCGCTTTCTCGAAGTTAAACGGCACCGCCATCCTGGCTTTTTGCAGTAGAACATCTCGATCGCGGTAGTTCAATAGCTTTACTATGAGGGGTCTCGGAGGAGCACCTGGTTTTTGCCGCCCAGTAGGTTTTCTATGCGCCCGCTCTATGCAGTATTGTGAGGAGAGCCCCTCTGTCGTAACATGGTCTCTAAACCCTTGCTCCATATACCTCGTTGCACCTGGTTCTTCACTTCTCTCCGGCAGGCCAACCACCCGGATGTTGTTCCTCTGCGCTCTCCCTTCCGCATCCTCTACTCGCTCCAGTAAAGTGGCCACCTGTGTTTGCAACTGCTTCACATCTGTCTCTGTTTGATTTTGCTTGGGTAACAGCTCCGCCAGTGTCGTTTCCTGCGCCTTTACCGTCTCCGCCGTCTTAACGTGATCCACTCTGAGCAAGTTTAATCCCATGGATAGGGATCCTATTTTGAGCTCGAGTGCCTTCCGCGTATCGTGTACCTCGCGCAGTATAAGATCCAGCTTATCTTCCGTGTTAGACTCTTTAGTCAGAGGGACATATCCTGAGCCCATCACCTCACCCGTACCACCAAGGCCGTCTTGTGTCGGGTCCGCATCACTCTGTTCTTGCTGCTTTGGCTTGGCACGTCCCACCTTGCCCATTGCTCTAGGTGTAAATATGCACTAGGGTAGAGATACGAGACAGGGAGGGTCCCACAAAAATTCGCGTCTCGACCCACACACGCAAAGGTCTTCACTGCCGCTGGAGGGGTGGAGATGTCAGATCCGCTAGGCATTTCCTACCCCCTGTGTGCAGTGTCAGTGTTTATATAGGGCCCACCGACCTCTTCAGCTCCTAACTGTCACCACAGCGATCCGTAGTGGGGCAGTTATCAACTTCAGTGTTGCTCGTTGCACCCTGCGATGTTATCACAGTGGCCCCACCCCGTCGTATCTCAGCTCCGGAGTCAAGGATGAGAACAATGGCGCCTTCAGGGAAACCACCAGGCGCCTACGCTCTTATTAGTGCTCCGCTCCTCCCAGGGTCGTCCGGGCCCAGCAAAATGGTAGAGCAACACGAGGTATGACCCCACAGGTATCCACTGGATATCAAACCAGCGTTGGTGCAGGTACATGAACAAAGTAGAGCTTTCTTCGTAGACACAGCTAAGCCCTCTATCTTGGCCAGGCACACATCAGGCTATAATGAGCGTGTAGTGGCCTTCTGTCAGTCCATCTGATCACTTCTGGGAGGGCATTTTAGGAATGGTCGCCACTTCGCAGCTTCAGGTTCAGATCAGTGTTCAGCCAAATTGCAAATGGCCGCCACTGTCCCGGGACGCTCTCGTCGGGTCACAGCTCCGACGTCTGCTCAGGTCCTGTGTAGCACATGCAGGGAGTAGGGCCCCAGTCCTCCTCCCTCACTGCCCTCGTCACGCTTCAGGCTCCGATGCGTGGGTCTCCGCATTTTGGCAGAGGATGCCTCACCAGCGTCCGCCACCAGAGGAAAGTAGGCCTCACCTCATCCCCGGACTCGCGTAGATGCGTGCCCCGGTGTCCCGCCTCAGGCTTCTCCTCACCCATTTGCTTTTCCGTAGGCGCTGTTTCGGAAGATCGCGGTCGGCGATTCCGGAGATGTGCCACGCTGCCCACGCCATCTGTCTCTGCCGGTCCTGCCCCAGAGTAGCAGTCCCCAGGATCCGTGGCATTAGATCTCCGATCCAGGCAGCCGAGTGTCCTCTTCACGCACCATGCGGCTTCTGCGATATTAGCGCACCGTGTCCCCTCCTCTGCATTTGTACAGCACCGAGTGTCCAGGCATGTCCCCACGGTCTCACACCGCAGCTACAGGCATCCACGGATGATTTTTGGCATATATAGAGCAGGATTTTGGAGGCTCAAGTCCGGAGCACATCTATCAAGCAACCGCCATGCTCGGCTGCTGGCCACGCCCCCTCTAACTCAATGATCATACCTTTCACAGTAGCATACCCTCTTTCTCTGGCATATTCATTGATTGCCCCGTACTCCTACCTCATGGATGAGTACTTTAACTGGCATTCTATTATCATGTTGAATGAGCCTCAGCTGCCTCCGGGCTTTAAAGGAATGGCTGAAATATGTTTAGAGTCTTCTACAGGTGATTAGTAAAATGCTTACTCATTCTTCTTTTTGCATAAAGTCTTGAACAATAATGTTAATGCTGTGCGCCAAACACAGGACACAAACTGTGCCACCATTGGCTATTGTCTTAACTATATTACTGCCATTGTCCGTGGCAGCCAAATCAATGTTAATCCCTCTTGGTCACAACCATTCAAAGACCATTCAAAGACCTTAGTGTTAAAGTATTCCAAAGGTTTGCAGCAGTATGGGATTTTTCCATGGTGAACATGGCTACTGTAGCATGCTTCTGAGTGCCATTAAAAATGTTGCAATGTCAGCACCTGCAGATATCTTTTCTCTAACCCCCAAAAAAGAGATCCAGTGTGCAGTGATGCATATGTAATCAGTGGCTTAGCAACTGGTCCACATATCTGTCGACAGGTGGATAGTGTAAACAGAACTTTGCTGTAAAGCTTGTACAAGCAGTTCTAGCATGTCATGAAGAAGTGCTGGAACAGCATCTCTGGTGATTTAGGACAAGCTGGTAACCTTCCATTTCTGGCAGTTGGCTGCCACAAATTATAGAAACCCCATCCCTTCCACAAAAGAAAAAGGGAGTAGGTCCTGCTCTGACATTTTAGCAGGCTTCACGTTGTACAAACTTGCCGTTGGTTGGTTGCGTTCATACAGCCCCTCTGGCCTAAACATGCTGAGAATGGTAGCCTGGATTTTTTTCATTTCTGATGCCACTGATGCAGATGACTGCTTGAGACCAAATATTGTTAGTTACAATGCACGTTTTTTGGTTTCAGTACTCTCTTGCCTTGGACCACTTGGTCTCTCAGCCTGACTTGTGTGCCAATGCGATGTTGCTAATGATGATATGAGCGGTACCACAGTACTGCTGGGGACAAGGCTTCTTTGTGTGCCAGAGAAAATGTCTCCCTCTTCTTCACCTTACACCGTGATCTGATCTTAATCCCAACTAAGGTATGCCTCCCACCGGATCAGGTAAAGTTTTCTCAGATAGGTTGTTGTGCCTCTGGCACTCTAGTTTGTATCAATCTTACCACAACTAACACCTACTCCATATGGAGCATACAGCAATGTTCACCTCCTTCTGGCTAACCGAAAAGAAGGCCCAAACTGGGTAGGTCAAATTTCTGACGATGCTTGTGCAGTACCTATTTCTACTGAGGTGGTTGTGGTGGATGTAGGTCAGTGCTGGGACTTAGCAAATATAACAGCTGGAGGTGGGGTTGGTGGAATATGTGATGGTGGCATCCATGCCACATTCCTCACAGCAATTTATTTGGGGTAATGTCATTTTCCATTGGGGCGGGACTGATGTCTATGATGACAGGCTCATCATCATCATCCTCTTTTACATCTACCTCCATAACTCTAAGGCTTTCCGGAACCTTCCATTTCTGTTGTCTTGTCTTGTGACATGTTTCAATCTGAGACTGAGGTGGGATCCAAGTGGCGTTTAGATCATCAGAAGGAGGGCTTGGAGAAGAAGTTGATGGACTAACCCTCCTTTTCCTTGCTGGGGATCTGGAAAACAATGGATCTTCTGAAAGAGTGACTTTCTCTTCTTCTTCCTCTGCAGTGATATCTATCTCCTGAACTGCCCCTACTTCAGGAGGAACTACTTTGTTCCCCACTTATCTGAGTTTCCTGCATTGATTGGGTACTACTTTGCAATAAAGAAAAGTCAATGTTAATGTCACGACACGTCACCATTGCTGTGATTAGACTGGCTGCCTCTGAGACAGACATAGGCTTAGGTCTAGGTTTGTGGGGTAGTTCCACTGATGCTGGGGTGCTGCTCCCAGATTTCTCCTGGGAAACCGCTATTACAGGGGCAATGTTTGGTTTCATAAAAAAGGTCTTGGGTGACATACCGGTGGGTGCAAGTGGCAGTGCCTTCTTCTTCTCACTGGCAACTTTGACTTTCTTGGTACAGGTACCTCTCTTTGGGGCCATCTTGAAGCTGTCAGTTAGCACGCAGCAGCACTTGTCTTAGATTAACAAGTTGAAGAGATATCTGTGATCACATGTCACGTGACCTTGTGCGCAGGCCTTCTGTCTGGCAGGAAAATGGGTGATGCTCTCTCCTCCTCTACTGGGCACCTTAAAGCAAAGAAGCAAGAAGAACAGCAATGAAACAAGGAAGTATTGTTGTTCAATTGCTAGCACACACAAACATAATATAATGTAGTGTGTGGTCACACGTGTTAGTGTTATTACCTCAGTTAATAAAAAAATACCGATACAGTGTAACCATATATGAGTCCTTGACAACAACAAGGGTTTCATGGTGTACTGTACAGTATGCTCAGAAAAAAGAGGAAATAATTTGTTTGGCAATTGGCATTGTGCATCATGTGGGATGCAGCACTGAGGGAGCTGCAGCTGACAAATGACAATGAAACTGCTCTTGACCAACTAGCCCCTCTGAAACTGAAAAGAGCCAGAGACCCCCCCTCCAGAGCCTGGTTTAACAAAGACCTCAACTCCGCAAGAAGAAAGGTCAGAGTCGTTGAGAGACTCTGGAGAGGGAATCCATTCACAACCAACCTCTCCCAGCTCCGAAAAGAACACAGCAATTACAAATAACACATAATCAAGCAAAAAGCCTCCTTCTTCCGGAGTGCACTAGACAAAGCCAAGAGACACCCCAAAGAACTTTTCAACATCATCCAGAAACAGAACTCCAAGCCCACCAAAGCAAACTCCCCAGCCTCCAAACTTCAGTGTAACAACCTTGCTAAATTGTTTGATGACAAAATCACCAATATTGAGCTCTCCCTTGATCAGCACCCTCAATTCCAACACAGCAATTCCTCAGCCACAACCAAACACAACTCAACCCCAGTTTCTGACATACTCCCATAAGACTAGACCCCTCCTCTGCCAACCACCAAAATAAACCTTCACCCTAAATACCCATCTTCCCCCAAATGTTAGAAGGACTTCAAACCTCTCTCTGAAGAGGACATCTCCAAAGTGATTACCGCCTCCAAACCCTCCAACCACTTTGCTGACCCGTTACCAGCCACCCTGGCTAAGAACCTCAACCTCACCCTAACCCCAATGTTGACAAAGATCATCAACAGCTCCCTAAACATCGGACTGATGCCCGACTGTCTCAAATAAGGCCAAGTCACTCCCTTCTAAAAAAACATAATGCTGTCCCGAATGACCTCAAAAACTTCAGGCCCATCACCGACCTTCCTTTCCTAGCTAAAATCGTGGAGAAATGAGTTCTTGTCCAACTGAACAAACACCTGGAATTTAACAACCTTTTTGACTGACACCAATCGGTTTCAGAAATGGATCTAGCACAGAAACCGCCATACTGAACATAACAGATGACATTCATAACTACCCTGACTCAAACAAATGCTGCCTACTTGTCCTCCTTGACCTATCAGCTGCCTTTGACACTTAGGCACCCTACAAAAACGCATCGGAATAGATGGTGATATCCTTAAATGGTTTTACGCTTTTCCACATAATCGCTCCCAATTCATCAAAATCAAGAATACGATGTCCGACACCTCCCCCTCAACTTGAGGTGTCTCCCAAGGTTAAGTCCTCTCCCCCACACTCTCCAACATTTACATGGAATCGCTCACTACCATTCTTAAACAAGCAAACATTGACTATCACCTCTATGCTGACGACACCCAGCTATACCTCGAGATCTCCTCCCTCAATGATATCATCCGACTCAACTCCACTCTATCAAAAGTAGAAAATTGGCTAACACTCAACCACCTTAAACTCAACCAAGAAGAAAATGAAATCCTTCTCTTCTTCAATCAAGGACAACCCCCCCAAAATCCAAGAATGGATAAACAACCTGAACTCTAAACTGTAACCTTACTCCAGCAATCACAGCTAAATCCTTAGGGATCTCTCTAGACTCAAGTCTCATCATGAGTTCCCATGTTAACTCCACAGCAAAAGGCACCCTCTACAACCTAAGACTCCTCAACAAAATCAAAACCTTCATACCCACCAATGACCTGAAAATCGTAACCCAATCTCCAGTTCTCTCCATGCTGGACTATGGAAATGCCACACTAACTAGGACAGCTAAGAAACACATGGCCCCCATGAGATCCACCCTAAACTTAGCTGCAAGAATGCTCACTGGGACCAAGAAATTCAACCACATGACCCCTGCATTACAGGACCTAAAATGGCTTCCCATCAAAGCTTGCTGCACTTTCAAAACTTCCTGTCTCACCCATAAATCCCAACACACAGGCAAACCGATCTACCTTGCAGCCAAACTCACAAAAGCAGGTCAATCAAAAAGCCCTCTCCTGCTCTTTCTCCAGGGTTGCCCCAAAAATCTTGAACTCTCTCCCTACCCACATCAGGACTAATTCCTCCTTCACGATCTACAAGAGACAACTAAAAGAACTTCTCCTCAACCGTCATCTCTTTGTATCTGGCGAATGACCTCAATCTATGTGACCTCCAGTACTCTAGATACTAGTCGATGGACTCTATTGTCTTTGTTTTTACTCATGTTATGATGCTCTAATGTCTATGCTTCATTTAATTTTATATTGCTGTAAAGCACTCTGATACACTTCGGGTCTTGTAAGCGTTATATAAAACTCCTAAAATAAATTACATTTAAAAAAAAACAATCCCTAGACAATGAATACTGTAGTGCAATGTGCTGAATATTGTTGTGCAATGTACATGTCATATATCTCACATGTGGTTAATGGTAACCATGTTACTTTGAAACTGAAATAAATTAAAAAGCATAACAAATCTAAAAAAGAAAATAGAAACAAATTAGAAAAACTAAAAGAACAAAATAAAAAAATATAATTAATCAACTAATAATTATAAGTAAAATATAACAATTTACTGTCAAGCGTCTAATTATAAATGTATTAAGCTGCTAGTATTATCACTTGATCAACCATCCATGCAAGCATATGGCCGAGGGGCACACTGGCTGAATGCACAAAATGGTTGCCAGGCAGTGCCACATGGCCATCAAAACACAACAACAAAAATCAAGAAAAAGGCATTTGAGAACCAAGGCCTATTGCAAAAGAACCATGGCTTACTTCACAAAATAGCCACCAGCCACATGGCCAGGCCACCACAACAAGCAGGAGGCCTGGAAAACAATGAACACAAGCAGGCCATGGGGCACAAATTCTACAAAATGGCCCCTGGGTAGCCAAGCCAAATGCTGGCCTACTATTACAAACACACTAACACACTGGTCAGACAAAGGAGGCATGCAAAAGAACACATTTTTACAGCAACAATGCCAAAAACAAAAATCCACAGGGCTAAAAAGGTTTTGCATGCATAGAAAGAAATCAAATACCTCAAACACATATTTTCAATCCAATGCCATCCATGCCCTAAACGATGTTTAAATTCAACAGACACCACAGAAACTATTGTTTCATGCATCCATGAGTAGCTCTGGGCCTATTGGCTAGAAAAACTATTGGTAGACAAGGCCAAAAAGGGAATAGATTCAAATCAAAATTGCTAAATTATTTAATAAATTTGAAAAAATGTAAACTGTGATTCATTTTTGCTGAATAAAAGAAAAACAATTGCATGCAGAACAACAACTAGCAAGAACATATGGCGACAACAAAGAAGGCATGCATGCCTATGGCAGAAGCACACCGAAAATGGCCCCCAGCCACATGGCCAGGCCACAACAAGAAGCAAAAAGCCTATAACGGGAAGACAATGCAGGCCTAATGCAAATGCATAATGGCTGTCTTCACAAAATGGCCCCCAGCCACATGGCCAGGCCACAACAAGAAGCAATAAGCCTATAATGGGAAGACAATGCAGGCCTAATGCAAATGCATACTGGCTGCCTTCACAAAATGGCCCTCAGCCACATGGCCAGGCCACAACAAATAGGAATAAGCCTACAATTGGAAGACAATGCAGGCCTATGGCAAAATCACATTGACTGCCTCTAAAAAATGGCTGCCAGCCACATGGTCACTCACAACAAAAAGCAGGAGGCCTGAAAAATAATAAACACAAGTAGGCATTTGGATACAAACTTTGCATAAAGGCCACCGGCCACAATTGGAGCCAAGGCAAATACTAGCCTACTATTACAAACATACTCACACACTGACCAGACATAGGAGGCATGCAAAACAACACATCTTGAATGCAACAATGCCAAAACAATAATCCACAGGGCTAAAAAGGTGTGCCAGTAATAACAACACACATCCAACAAAGGCATTAACAAATATAGAGAAAAAAGTGAAAAAACACAAAAAAACACATTTTGAATTTCAATCTAATGCCATCCATACCCTAAATGATGTTTAAATAAAACAGACACCACATACATCGTGTATTAAATACATATTGCAAATTGATTTCAGAACATGGAGAAAATGTACTGAACTGTGCAAGATGGTTTCTTTATAAAAGAAGAAACATTATTTACAAAGACACAACTCACCCCCTACTGAAACTACAGGCCATCCACCACAAGAAATTAAAAAAAATCAATTAAAAGTACAATTACAACTAGGTGCATGGCCCCAATCAAACTAATAATACCAGTTTTCCAACTTACTTTTGGAATCTCAAATTCAAAGTCATCAAATTCAAAGATATGTTATGCAGCAGACAAAGAGTGCTTGTGTCATTCTTTCACACATCACTTTTTCTTTTTCTTCACCTCTCAAATATAAGTCTGACACCAATTTCATTTCTTCACGGTCATGAAAGTCACCAATGACGAACAATGTAAGCAAACTGATGATTACAAAGCAGCAGCTCTCTTGGTTAAGATTACATGAGGTTCTTTCTGACCTTTCACTGATTTTTCTTCTTGATTGCACAAACAAGAGCATTTGTGCTTTTGTAGATTGACAAGCAGTGTACATTGGACACCCGGATCCTGCTGTTATTGTCAATTTTTAGAAGCCAGACTTTGGGCAGAGATATTATTATACTATCCCCAGGAACTTTGAAAAGTGTTCGTGTTCAATTTCAATCAGGCCTTTTATATATTATAACCAGTAGAAACATACCTGATCAGACCTTATGCTACTGGAGGGTGGATGTGGGATTTACAGATCTTCTCTACCCTGCAGTGTGTTTTTGTCTCATTCTATGTCATAGGTTTTTGGGTGCAGTGTCAGCAGTAGTATCTCATATGAGGTCACTGCTGCTGCCTGTCAGTCACAATGGAGGGGATGAAATAAAGGTACCTTGTTGTGAGGGGAAAAGGGGATTGTCTTTGCCCTTTCCTGCATCTCTATGATCACCATCATTTGGCGGCATAAAATATTGCTTTTTTTAATGTCAGTTCAGGATGTACTGTGACATAGTTAACTGGATGGTCTCCTTAAAGTGCACACTTTTCTGTGCTTTGCACAGGCTCTAGTCCTACCTTGTTTACGGTAACATCATTTAAAAGGTTTAATTCTTCCTGTTCCCTGATACAGATCAGATATAACCTTTTATCCTTTAAGTGCTTACAACAAAAGCATCAAGGGTGGACACTGAACTGATTCATTTGGTCAGTTTACGTCTTCCGTCCACACACAGGACTATATTTATATAAAATAGTGTTGCAGAGGAGCACATCCAATCACCTTGCTGTGCTGCCCTGCATTACTGGGGAATCGCAGGAATGCACAGTATTTATCCAATTCAATCCAGTGAGTTTACATTTACCCACTCTGCAGGACACACTCTCAACCCCATCTGCTCCACAAGTAACAACATATCCAACAGTCACAACTATGAACTATATTGGACTGATGATTGCTTCATCAAATTCTCCTTCATCACAACCACTAAACACCACTGCACCAACCGCTAACTATGTAGATGCTGGAACAAAATCTCTGAAGACCAACTCCCCACCTCCCTCTGCAAGACCCCACCACTGACCTCCACTGATGCCAATATCTCTCCATGCAACCTCCATCTATGGATCTATGAGTGTGCCAACACATTCGCCCCCTCAGGAAACCCTTGTGTAAGCAGCCCTCCAAGAAAGCCAGCTGATTCTCCCCCAACGTCCAAGATTTCAGGTGAACTTGTAGACAGCCCGAGAGAAGATGGAAGAGCAGGAAGACCTCAGCAGGCCACGCAGCCTAAAGCCCACCATCACCAAACACCACCACCTTATTAGAACCACAAAGAAAACCACCATAAATTAATGTATCAATGCCAATGTGCACAACAGCTAAAAACTCCTCACTGTGATCAAAGAATTCACCAAACCCAGCACAGATACCACAGACATACCCCCTGCCAAGCACTCTGCAACAACTTCACCACCTTCTTTTACTGCAAGATCCTAGATATATATTACAGATTTGCAACCGGGGACCCACCCACCCTGTCTGCATCCACCGACCCCAAATGCTCCAGATATCTGCTGACCCTTCTCAACTGGACCACCCTCAACATGGACGACACACTAAGGATCATGAAAAGTATGCACTCTGAAGCCCCCTTGGACTCCTGTCTACATCACATTTTTAAACGAGTTGGCACCACTATGGTTCACAAACTCTGTCGCACCATCAACTGTTCCATTGAGTCACCCAACATCCCTGAAGTCTGGAAGCATGCAGAGATCCAGCAGCTGCTGAAAAATACCTCTGTCAACCTGATGGGCCTCAAGAATTAAAGACTCTGCACCCCTTCCCATTCAAATTCTTCAATAAGGTCATCAACGCCCAACTTATTGAATTAATTGAAATAACCCACACCCTGAACCCCTCCCAATCAGACTTCAGAAGCAACCACAGCACCACGATTGCTATTCTACAGATGACATTATCGGCATCCGCAGCAAAACCTTAGAGTGGATCCTCTCCTACCTCACTATTTTCCTCAGAACATATATAGATTAGCTACAGAGTCCCTCAGGTTACTCTCTGAGCCCTACCCTCTTCAACATCTACATTGGTAGGCTTGGAGCCATTGTCATAAACCACTGACTCAACATTGTCTCCTACACTGTCAACACCTAGCTGATTCTCTCCCTCACCGATGAACTTACAGCCGCCAAGAGCAACCGCCACAATGGGATGAAGACAGTAGCCACCTGGATAAAGGACAGCTGCCTCAAACTTAGCCCCAACATAACCGAAGTCCTCAGCCTGTTCTCCACTGCCTCCGCCTGGGATGACTCTTGATGGTCTGCATAGCTAGGACCCTCCCATGGCAAATGACCATGCACACAACCTGGGAATCATTCTCGGCTCCTTGCTCTCAATGAACTGCCAACTCAATACTGTCTTATCCTCCTGCTTCCACATGTTCTCCCTTCTTAGGAAGATCTTCAAGTGGATCCCCACAGAGTGCAGGAGAATGGTTACCCAGGAGCTCATCAGCAGCAAGCTTGACTATAGCAACACTGTCTATGCCAGCACCAGCCGAAAATTTCAAAATAAATTTTATATCATCCAAAACACGTCTGCCAGACTTCTCCTGGACACACCCCACTGCAGCCACTTCTCTGGTCACCTGAGAAACCTTCACTGGCTCCCAATCAACAAAAGAATCACCTTCAAGCTCCTCATTCATACCTACAAAGACCTCCCCAACACAGGACCTGCATATCACAACCACAGCATGTCATTCTACACAGACACCAGACAGCTCTGATCTGCCCAACCTGCCCTGGCTCTATCCAAAGGATCCACAAGCCCTTGGTCTGATGAAGATCCTTCTCCTCCCTCGCTGTGGGAACCTGGAACTCAGCATCTCAGGTAATCACTGTCAATTCAGGAAGGACCTCAAGACCTGGCTTTCCAATTGAAGCTGCAGAAGCTCCCCCCTCCCCCCAGCACCTTGAAACCCTAACGGGTGACTATTTGTGCTTTTTGAGAACCTTGATTGATTGATCAAATGTGGCTCGTTTCTCTGTTTTCCTTTTCCACTGGTGCCATTTTCCAGCCTAGCACCAACGCAGGCACTCATCCACCATGGTAGAAAGGCGCCTCTGTTGCATGCAGGATAATTTTTTGTGCAGGAAGAGGCACCATCCAGCACGAAAACAGTCCTGAGAGGCTTTTTCTTCTTTCTATATGTGCTGCCTAGTGCAGCACACATAAAAGAAGAAAAAAACATGAAGACATAACGGTATTTCTCCTTATTACACCTCACTTGGGAGGACAGAAAGATTTTGGCACATTGCCTGGTTTACAAGTCCTTGTAAAATCTGAGAATGCATCAAAAACCATGGGAGATTAGTGGCAAAACACCCATTGTAAGACGAGTGGGCTAAAGAACGGTGATGGATTAAACCCAGATCTTTTGACTGGGTGTTAGTGTTTGATTGGTTCAGATGCTCCGTCCATCACCACCCCCTTTTGTACAGCTTTTGGCCATAAGTGTGGCAGGGTATGCTCAGACGTGAGTCCCTTGCTCACTTTGCCACTGGATTCAAGCAAGCCGGGCTGAAGACGGCTGCAATGCCAGAAACCGGTCCTCGGAAGCTTGTTTCCGGTCCAGGGAAGGCATGGGTTGGCAGTTCGGGCTGGACTGTTCCCATGAGGCACAGGGTCAGACTGATTTGCATATAGCCATGTCTGAACTGGGGTGGGAGAGTGGGCTAACGAACGGTGATGGAATAAACCCAGATCTTTTGACTGGGTGTGAGTGTTTTATTGGTTCAGATGCTCCGTCCATTACCAGCCCCTTTTGTACCCATGGAAAGCCGTGCCTGTGCAGAGTAACACAAAAATGCCAGTATTTGATTTTTGTAATTAATGTAATAAATATACATTTGTTTTACTGAGCAGATTTAATGAAACAACGAACACGCCCAAAGACAAGTCTCTCAACCTATATTTTACAGGGCTCAATGCATATCCAAAGAGCATATGTTTGAAACCAGTAATAATTCACACCTTTCAGGTGGGTGACTGCATGTTTATATCCCCAGACTCCGTGTGTGAATTACCAGCAGGATTCAGAGATGTTACGCATCTGGGAATCAAGTGGGGTGTAAATGAATCATACCTGATGCGAAGGTTTTGCACAAAAGAGGAAAAATCTGATTACTCGTATCATCACGGAAGGCGGATTCCTTCCCAAAGTACATCTCCATTAGCAAGGCGGGTTCCAAATATTGATCGTGAAGCTCTTTCAGCTCAGAAAAGGAAGCCATTCTATGAGATCTGTGTAATCAATCTCTAGGTCTTCTACATGCAAACCTGTTTTATAGCAAAATGTTCTAAATTGTAAACTAAGGGCAAACAGAGAGAAGTTAAGACACAAATATTACACACCTTTTCAGACATTCATCCCTTTTAATCTATGCCGACCTACGTCTGTTTACAGTTTCTTACAGATTTAAGTAGTTTATTGGTATTCATCTTGTTGCTAATATTGACACTTTGAAGCATGGTACGTTTAATGCGAATGCTAACAGAAAGCTGTGCACTATAACAGAAACAGTAAGAACTATAGTTGATAAATCCATTATATTTCACAGTTCAGACTGTTTAGTGACAATGGTTTTAGTTACAAAATATGGCTGTTATTTTTTTATTGCTTTAGCTGGGCACAGGTCGGTACCTTTTGTTTGCAATCTCTTTTTGTGATTTTAGGTAGCCTTACCTGTCTTTCAGCATGTTATGATACAGAACATTGTAAATGTAAATGTAAATGTAAATTGATCCTTGTATAGCGCACTACTCACCTGCAAGGGTCTCAAGGCGCTTGTACGAATACCACTGTGGAACCCATCCTGGCTTTCCCTGTGAGGTGTCCACTCCTGGCCACCCCCAACATGGAGGTCAGGCATCCTTAGCGTTGTGGGGGCCGTTGTGGAGATTAAGCAAGCTATTGCCCAGAGTTGCAGAGTGTGACTCCATGATTGGAATAGGCACCGCGGCGATAATTATCAGGTCCGTGGAATTTTGAGTCCAAGACCCGCCGAGGCGGGGAATTGAACCCTGGTCCCGGGCTAGACCTCTGCATCAGGGTCTGCCGCTCTAACCATTGAGCCACACTTCTCCAGCATTGAGCCACACGTCTCCACATTTATATTATGCACTAATATAAGCAAATTGGGCACCAACTATGGGCCTGATTTCGATGTCGGGCGGAAAGCCGCCGACTGGTTGTCAGAGGCTTTCTGCCTAACATCATAGGTTTCAGTTCGACCGCCATATTAGGATGATGGCATTTGGGGTGAAACCTGAAGGGGGATTCTGATGCGTGTCAAGAGCCACCATGATCCCCTAATGATGGCGGAGCCAGGCTCGGCTCCTCTGTCGGGATTATGATGCCATTTCCAAAATGGAAATACTGTCGGAAAATGTTGTTGGGGGCCCTAGCAAATACCCCTTTCCATCACGCCCTTTGCTATGGGTCCTGGGGGAATTAATGGTGCCCCCTTAAACATCCCTGTACCATGTGGCAGGCACCTCATGATTCTTGGCACACGGTGCAGGCATGTTTGAAAACATCCATTTCCCACTGGCAGCTTGTGTTGTGGGCCTTTTTACCCACTGCACAAGTTCAGATTGGGATATGGATATTTGCGACCACCCAAATCCAAATCCGGTGGTCAGAACTGCCAGCCTATGGTTGGTCAGTTCCAGGCTGCAGAATTGTCGGACGGATGCAAGCAAAATCAAATATAGGCCCTTTGTTTGTGAACTGAATCAGACTTTTTTTTAAACCAACCTATGTGGTCGGCTCACAAAATCGCCATCGGTGGACGGAAGCTGAAAGGCCTGCCCTAATAATAATTAGCTAGGCAGGTTGCAATATGTAGGTCCCTGTAATTGTCTGCAAACAAATTGGCCTTCAACGGACAGAAGATAATTGTTCCTGTAAAGCATTCTCAAACATGAAACTTTTTACAAATCAGCCAGGGTTCCCTAACGGAAAGAAAGCTGTACAGTAGTTTGCTCCACTGACGCAGCAAGCACCATCCCAAAGGTGATAATATTCCTTTTGAAAATCTGTTATAATTTCCTTGAGGTTTCAGTAACTGGTCAATAGTATGTGACAGGAATTGCAGTCACAAGCCATCGACAAATCTGCTAACTCACACAGTACCAGTGTGTCACATGATTTCGACTCCATTCACATGCTCATCCTGTGAGGAGACAAAACGACAAGGTGTCTGGCAAGGCAAAGTATTAGAGAAAAATACTGTAATGTAAAATATTCTGTCAGGAACATCAAAGGTAAAAATATTGTTTTTAGTTGTTTTTAATATAGTTGTCATAACTATCGATGTAGACGATATTGTTTGTAAGTATATAGTAAATATATAGTTTGTTGTAGTGTGTATAAGTGTAAATGTTTTTTTTATTTGTTATTCAGTGATATAGCTTTTTAATTATGAAATTCTTGACATTTTTATTTTGTTGTTGTACTAATGTATATATATATATTTCTCTAGTAGCCAGATATTTGGTTTTAAGGAGTAAAGGGTGAGAAGATTTAAAACAACAATATATTCTAAATTGAATTACAAATTAATAATTTAGAATGCATGCAAATTCATATTTCTGAAAATTCGAATGTATTTTGTTATATATTATACATTGTAATATTTTAAATGCGTTTTAATTACATGTTGATGACAATATATGTTAATAATATTAACAGTGCCTATTACTTCGCCGGCCGAAAGTGCGATTTTCCAGAATTAATTGAAATCCTCAAATGTATATTTCTTAGTGTATTTTTATACTTTTAAATATGTATAATCTTTGTATTGTTGAGTACCATTCTCTAGGGGCTTAAGAGGGGGCACTCACCTATACTTTGTCTGTTTTTGTGAAGTACATGCTTGCAACACGTCCTATTCTACCCGGTCTACTGTAGGATGTATGTTGCTGTTTGAGTGGAGGGAGTACAAAGTTTCCAATTCCTGCATGCATTGACCATTTCGACTGATAGCATTCTAGTTGCTTCCCGCTCGTCCACTTATTTAAACAGAGCATGGTGCCAACACGCAGCGTGTGCACCTTTGCAATGCCAAAGGCAAGTCTGTCTGCACCCGTCCATGCCCGACTATCGCTGGGTGCCAGAAACCCTACATCTTTTGAGTTAGAATCCATCTCTCCTCATAGGTTACGCTACACAGGTAATGAGTTCAAACAGCTTACACCCTTAGACAAAGCATGCCCTTCCCCCTCTTTTTGGGTATTTAGAAGCCCTGTTTTGCTGCATAACCTGCCAAAATGCAGTTACCCTATATTTAATCCATACTGGTAGGAGAAAACAGGAGAACTGTACCTCTTCTAGGATAGAGTCTATGCATTTGAATAATTTACCTATAGATAAAGGTCATATTTCTAAGTCACCCCCTGCAATTTCTCCCACGTTAAATTGTCTTTATCTAAATGCCAGATCTATTCCAAAACATTTTATAGAATAATGGGACATTCTTAGTCAGCAGCTCCCAGACATTTGTTTTATTACATAAACCTGGCTTCATACATCAGATCTTCCTTGTATTCCCATCACACTTCCTGACAACCACAAACTGTACAGACTAGACGGGGAAGATACTTTCTAGCTACAACTGATCAACACAAAACTTTCAAAGTGGGCAGAAATAGTATTATTCAAAGGGGAACTACCCCATGGAGAGAAATGGAAATTATATCATCCCCTGGGCCCCAAGGAAGAGTTCAGTCTTAAATTAAATATTATTTAGCTTGCCAAACTTCCTCCGAATTGGAGATTTGAATTATCATGCTGAACTAGCATCTGACCCATACGTCGCTAATCTGTTGTCCAATCTTATAATGCTTGACCTTCATCTGATAAAAATGGGGCCCACACACATTTCTGGCATAATGTGGCACTTCTGTTCTCCTATTCCAAGAATATATATACTAACAAACCTGAACCTCTCACCTTGACAGACCACTATTTAATTAAATTCAATATCTTTGTTGCACTCTCCTTCAATATCTAGAGCAGGAAAAGTAGTTAAAGCTATATGCTGGAAACAGCTTTCTGGAGCCAGCTTTCAAGAGGTGTTTAAAGCCACGGACAAGGATAATACACTAAACATTAATGCCACTTGGGATAAGTTCTCAGGATCCTTTACAAAGGCTCTTGATAAGTTAATTCCATGTAAAACCTATGCGTGTAAATCATGTAGATCTAACGCCCCTTGGTATACAGCAGAACTAAAAACTGTCAAATCAAACTCCAAGAAACTAGAAAAGAGATTGAGGGCTTTGAATGATACCCTCAACAAGCACCACTACAAAGAAGCATTAGGGGCTTACGATGCAAAAATCGTATCAGCTCGAAGACGTTATCCCATACGTAGATTTGAATTGACTGGAAACTCGGCAAAAGAAAGGCTTAAAGTCATAAATGAGCCAATCCTCTTGCCTGCAGCTCAGTTAGCATAGCCTCCCAAATACTCAGTGATGTTGAGGAAAATTGAATTTTGCCCTGTCATGTGTCCCTACGTGTTCCCCATTATATGTTATATGTGCATGATCGATATGCATATTTACCCCCTTGCCCGAATAAAGGCGCAATTACAGTTGTGTCCAACGTTAGTATGCCAGTTATCTAGTCTTCCTGAAAGCAACAAGTATTAGGCCTATGTTGCCCACGTCTTTACATTGTGCACGTTAAATCATCGAGTTGTCCCCGTTTTCTAGGCCTCAAAGGGCCCGGACACCAGATTCAAGCTCAAGTCTCCTGAAACTGCTCCGAGGAGCGATGCAGCCCCTCCCGCATCCCTGACCCTTCGCTTACTTTCTGCCAAGCAGCGCGGTGCCCGGCCTGGCCTGCCTGCCTGTCTGCCAAGAATATGTTATGCCTCTAGTTATCAGTTCAGCTCCCCGGCTTCACATTCCTAGCTAATGAACCGCATAAACATCTTCAGCTACAAGTCTAGTCTTCCTGTCTCCATGCAAGAGAATTACCGAATTAATATCCATAGAAGATTCATAGCACACGCAATACATCAAGAAATATCTGCATGCACCAGCCTTAGTGACAAGTAGCCTTTCCCCTGATGACTTTTAGATTCTATCAACATGTTCTCCAAACACGAAATATCAGATATGCTATAGGTACATGTCGTCCTGACATCCCAGACTTTAGTCTCCTCTTCTAGTGCAAGAGTCAGAGCCCCCCAGCTCTCCCCGGTTACACGTCATGGCCCGTTTGCGCGCACCGCTAGGTTAAAGGTTCCAGCTGCCCAGGTAGCCCCCTCCATGTATCCACCCATTTATGACACTTCTGTGACGTCTACATCACATGTCTTCGTGCACGCCCTGTGCACGCCTTCTTTTCACGCCCATGTGTTCTTATCTTTCGTTTGTCACTTGTTACGCCTACTGTATTCAATGCAATTGTACTGTTTTACTATATATACTATGTAATGTTGATGAGACATGGCAGCTGCCATTCCATTCCAGCCCATGTCATTCTTTTCCTGAGGCTCGAGCCATCTGATTAAATCCCGTTTGACTCAGACTCCTTGGATTTTGCCTCTTATTTATTGAGCTATCCTTTTTATTTAATGTATAGAAAAATAGTACCGGTAATTATTTATTTATTTACCACATAAATGGCGCCCGAATAGGGACGAGCCCCTTCCCCACGCGCCGGCGATGTAACGCAGGCCCCCTGACCCTTCTACAGCCGTGACGGAACCCTATGTGCACGTGCAGATATTTCTGCTTCAAGTCTCCCTCAGGCCCACGGAGGAGACGGAGACTGCGGTCCGGCATCCAGACGAGGCGGTGAGGAAGGCGGGTCGTCCCGACCAGAGCCCAAGCCGAGAGTGCAAGGTACGAGGTATCCGGAGGCCCACCTGTAACCGAAGCCCGAAGCCCGAAGCGCATGCGTAGTGTGTAGCAGTAACCAGACGTCGTAGCAGTCCAGTAGCAGTCCAGTCCGAGGCCTTCAGTTTGCTTCCCGGTGAGTACCGTTGCTGGGGGTATCTAGACGGGTGTTCATTAATTTGTGCCCGGTCCTACGGGTTTGGGTACACAGATCCGGTCCGACGTGTTCACTTAGGTGGATACGGTATGACGTGTCTCTTTAGGAGACCGGTATGTTCTGTACTGTTTTAGCAGTGCATCCAGTTTCTGTACTGTTTTAGCAGTGCATCCAGTATTTCTAGTAAGTCTGTTCTCGAGAAATTCAAGTATTATGTTTTCAATGTATCAGGTAGTATCTGTTCGAACTGTTATTAATGTGTTTTCTTATGTCGTGGTATGAGTGATTGTTTGCTATCCATTACTGTGTTTATTGTGTATTGTGTTCAAGTTCAAGTAAAAGTTCAAATATGCCGCTGTTTTCTAAGTTACGTCAGATCAAAACCAGAAAAGGGTTACTCGAAGAATCAGTTCCTGTCCCTCCCAGGGACAGTCCTGGACATTTTATGTATCATAAGCATGGCTTAGATGCCATATTGTATCTAGATTTATGGGTGGACTACACCAAACATCTCGAAGAGAAATATAGATGGCCTGTTTCAGGAACGTGGGATGCCGAGTGCATCATGAGAGTAGAAGAAGCATTATGGAAAAAGAAAGCCAGACAATCCCAGAAAGATGCCATAGAATTATGGCGTAAAGAATCGCATAAGAGAACCGAAAAAGAATTCAGAAAAGCAGAATTAAGTAGAGAATCCTCAGAAAAAGCCCAAGAAAGGGAATTACTAGAAGAAGGTGAACGAGTTAGAGCAGAACAATCAGATAGACAAAGAAATGCCCTTATTAAAGGTATGTATCCTCTTCTCGCCGAGGGATTGCCTAAGGCGACCCCGGAAGTACCCTGTAATTTACCGCCACCATTGGTCCCGACTAAGCTGCGTCATAAACCGACAGCAGCCGAAATTTTTCTTTCTTCCTATCTAGACGACACTGTCCTAGAATATGCTAACACGAATCCTGCTCCGCCTGTTCAACTTCCACATCCTGTTAATAATGTAATTACTGTTCCTCCAGCTGTGGGTCCCGGGAATCCTGTCCATGCGCCAGTACCCCCGGACCAACCCACATTACGTACACCTACGTTACCAGTTCCGTTACCAGCAACCGCACACTCAGTATTAATTGACGATTCTAGTTCAGGAGGAGCAGGGGGAGGTACTCTTATCAAACAAAGCGCCTGACGCTGAGAGATGCAGCATTACAGCGTACGCCAAAAGTGGCTACGTACGAATCCCTCAAGAAGTTCCTTAACGATTGTAGATATGATCCGGTGCCAGGCGAAGATCACATGATATTGTATTCAGTACGTTTACGACGAGTTGCAAACTTCCTGGTCACCACATCAGATATGAAAGAACATTTAGACAGAATGTATCATTTTATCCGAACAGGGGAGAAACCAGAAAGTATTCACGAAGCTATGACACACAGGAAAGTCGAGATTCAAGGCATGATTTTGCAATTTCTAATAAATTGTTTAATAAGAGAACAGGATCGTCCTGATAAAAATCCAGAAGAGATGAAAGTCCTGACAAGATGGAGTGACAATATAGCAGATGGAAAACACAAGACGCAGAATAGTATAGAAACCATGTACAGAAAGATCCGGAAAGAAATTATGAGCATACACGAGAGGGAGAAGACAAGAGTAGTATCAGAGAAAGAGAATGACTCTTCAGACGAAGACGCAGACAATCAGAATCCCACCAGAATAGCGTATGTAGGTAGGACAAGACCTTCCGATAGACACACACGCCTAGATTACAAGAAAGTTTTTCCTCCTCCCGTGCCAGAACAGTGTTCTCTTGAACAAGTATTCCAGGCTACAGATAAAGTTCTGAAATTACGAATAGGTTACAGTGAACTCAATACCATGCATGAACAGGAACTAGCCCGATCAGCAGTCCGATGGACTAGTGATTCCGCCACATTTCCAGATGAAGTAGTGGCTCGAATGTTTCTGAAACTGCCCCCAGCCAAGCAGCGACTGGTGGGTATGTACATGATCCAGCACCTCATTACACAGTACGAGAGTCAGCATTCTGATCCAGGTCCCTTATATAATGTTCTGAACGAGTTACTCCTAAACCGATGGAAAGGTCTAGGTACCGATTTAATTAGTGTCATTTTAGAACAACGCCACAAATACAGAACATTCCTGATTCCGCATTTTGTTCCTGTTTCACCTCCATTCTACATAGACAGACAGAATCCGTTACGAGAGGTGCATCCTGTTAAGGGAGCGGGGGGTGACCTCGAACGAGTATTTGTTTACACCCCTATAACGAAAATAGAACTACTAGAAATGAAAAAGTTAGTGCCCTGTCACGATAAAGATCCAGCAGGGTTCCACCGTGAATTAAAAGATATGCTCCGTATGGGAGAATACACGTATCCTGATATCATCAAAATGTTAAAGGTCCTGTTGCCTGCGGGCATATATGAAAAACTTAAAGAAAAAAAATGGGAGGTGGGAGAGAAAAAGATTGACTGGACCGCATTAGAGAACGAAGATAACACACGAGTCCCAGGTACTGGTCTTGGGGCTAAAGCCAAAGAATTGCCCGAGCTGTTAATACAAGTCTTGCCAAGATTACTAGCCACGAAAAAGGAAGACTGGGATGCCATCTCAGCCTGTAAACAGAAACAAGACGAAGACACTAGTGATTTTTATTCCAGATTTGAGAAATGTTTCATTATTAATAGCGGTCTGAAAACAAGTAGTGAGTCGTATCCACATCTTTTTGTTACTAAACTAGTTGAGAATTCTTTACCGCAAGTTAAAAATCGAGTATTAAAAGTCGAGAGTACCTGGCAAGCTAATACTCCGTCCCAAATGCTCCAGATGCTACAGTACCACCAGAACCGAATCAGGGTAGAGCAAGAACACGAAAGGAGACGTATGAAAGACACGAAAATGAAAGTATTAGTTGCACAGTCTGTTCCAGCAGATAGTCAGAAGAGGGGTACAAACCAAACTAGTCATTCTGCAGCTCCCGTTAAAGGGACATGCAATTACTGTAAACAGCCAGGTCATTATATAAACGAATGTGCAGTTCTGAAACACAACATAGCTACAGGTAAGATGAAAGAGAGACCGCGTCCTCCTAGACAAGAACATGTTCCGCAGAATTTCCAACAGCCGCAGAACACACAACAGACAGTTACAGTACCGCAGCCTATAGCTGCCACACAACACGTTACACAACAGATGTACCAGTACGCACAGTCAGATTATCCAGAATATCAGCAGTATTCATGAAACAGCCTAGAGAGGGAGGTTGGCTTGCCTCTCATCGAGGTTCCTGTAGATCAAGAGGGTCCCTATGTACACCGTCAAGTATTAGGGAAAGACAGAAAGTTTCTGATTGATACAGGGGCAAGTAGGACTACCATCAGTCATGACGAGGTTCCAGGGGCTCCGCTCTCAGGCTCAAGAAATGTTTCCCTGGGATTTTCAGGAAAGCCTATTGTTAATGAAATATCGAAACCAGTTTCCCTAGAAGTTGGTCCATTGTCCCGAACTACAGACTTGTTACTTACGAAATCATGTCCAGAAAACTTACTGGGTATTAAGACATTGAAAGATTTAGGTGCTATCATTTGCTTCTCTACGGAAGGAGTGAGATTGTTTTTACGTGATTTTAAAGGTCATTATGTGTTACGTGATTTTGATCCAAGATTACTGAATGTACCACAGCATTTATGGGCGCAAGGTCCAACTGATGTAGGTTGTATGCACATTACACCATATCGTGTCACTCTGAAACAAGGTGTTGTATTGCCACGAATCCGACAGTATAAATTGCCACCTGAGGCTGTAGCAGCCTTATCGAAAATTATTGATGAGCTCATTGCTCAAGGAGTAGTTTTAGAAACTGACTCCAATGTATGTAATTCTCCTATCATTCCGATTCTTAAACGTACTGATCCAAATGCATCTCCAGTTTATCGATTAGTGATTGACCTTCGAGAACTTAATAAATGTATCATACCCCAGTACCCAGTGGTTCCAGATATCTCTTCCCTATTGACTGCCATTGATTCTGAAGCTACATTTTTTACTGTTATTGATCTCAAGAACGCATTCTTTAGTGTCCCCATTAATCCAGACAGCCAGTTCCTTTTCGGATTCTGTTTAAATGGAAGAAGCTATAAATTCACACGTGCACCTCAAGGTTTCACAGAAAGTCCTAGTATTTACAGTCCAGCGCTTAAGAGACAACTAGACAGTATTCACATGCCAACTGACACTGCCCTGCTCCAGTATGTCGATGATCTATTAATTACAGCCCGTACAGAACGTGACTGCGAACGAGCATCACTGACAGTCTTGTATTTCCTGGCAGACATGGGGCACAAGGTGTCCCCTTTGAAGCTGCAATTCTGTGTCCAACAAGTGGTATACCTTGGACACTTGTTGTCCAAGAGGGGTAGACAGTTGACACCTGACCGTATCCAGTTAATAGCACATCTTCCACAGCCCAAGACACAGAAGGAGGTACAAGCTTTTATCGGCCTCACTTCTTACTGCAGACAATGGATCCCTCAGTATGCATATCTAGCTAAACCACTGATACAGTTAACGACACAGGAGGCAGCGTCATCGACTGTCCTCCCTTGGACCCAGGAACATACACTTGTTTTCAATGAGTTAAAGAAAGCTTTATGCCAAGCACCTGTTCTAGCGACACCAAACTACAGTAAGGCTTTTACACTTTTTGTCACTGAACGTGATGGTACAGCATTATCTGTTCTCACACAAGATCAAGCAGGACAACACAAGCCTTTGGCTTATTTTTCTAGCACATTAGATCCAGTAGCCCAGGCTCTGCCTGCGTGCCTCAAGTCAGTTGCAGCCACAGCTCTAGCTATCAGACAAAGTGATTCCATAGTGTTAGGACACTCCCTGACAGTACAGGTTCCACACTCCGTGGAAGTTCTTTTAAACCGAACACAGACTCAACACTTGACAATTGCACGTTTAACAGGTTATGAACTGACACTGTTTCAGCCACACATAGAAATCAGACGCTGCAACATTTTAAATCCTGCTACACTGTTACCCTCGACTGTTTCAAATCCTGCCACACATGACTGTGTGGAAGTTATTAACACCATGACTAAGCCAAGGCAAGACTTGACGGACATTGCATTACCTGATCCAGACCTGACACTTTACGTGGATGGTTCATGTATGAGAACAAGTACAGGAGAACTAGTAGCCGCGTATGCAGTGACTACTGAAACTGAAGTCATAGAAACACACCGTATTGACACCCTGTCTGCTCAAGCCGCAGAGCTCATCGCTCTGACCCAAGCCTGCATACGAGCCAAGAACCTGAAAGTAAACATATGTACAGATTCACGTTATGCATTCGGAGTCGTACACGACTTCGGAGTACTCTGGCAAGAAAGAGGTTTCATGACCTCTCATGGAACCAAGATTCAGCATGGCCCCCTCATTCAAGCTCTGTTAGAAGCCATACATTTACCGAAAGCCATTGCCATTATGAAGTGCAAAGCACATACGAAAGCCACTGATGTTATTTCCCAAGGTAACGATCTAGCAGATCGAACAGCCAAGCTTACAGCTCAGACTCCAGACATTCCAGTTAACATGACAAAGACAGATGTTCCAGTCCCGACAACTTGTATGACAGTTAAGGACCCTACACAAGATGTACTAGACATCCAATCACATGCTACCCCAGATGAAATCAAGAAATGGTCTGAACAAGGAGGGGTCCAGACAGATCAAGGATGGTTGACGAAGGGAAAAGCCACATGGTTTCTCCCCGACTCTATGGTTCAAGTCATTATTAATACAGCACATAGTCCAGCACATTTAGGAGAAAAGGCCATGTTAGACAGCATCCAGAACCTTTGGTTTAACAAGCATTTACGAGCAGCAGCAAAGCAGAAAGTGCGTACCTGCATGATCTGTTGTCAGTTTAATCCAGGTAAAGGTGTTCCGGTGGAACAAGGTGGATTCCATCCTCCTGACCACCCTTTTGAAGTCCTCCAGATGGATTATATTCAGATGGAGCGATGTCGAGGTTTCAAGTATGTCCTCGTAGTTGTATGTGCTTTGTCCAGATGGACAGAAGCATATCCAGTCCCAGATTACAGTGCCGCGACCACTGCCAGGCAGTTGGTTCGTGAGTATTTCCCCCGCTATGGTTTGCCAAGGGTCGTGTATTCAGAAAACGGCCAGCCATTCTCATCCGAACTCATTAAACAAGTATCCCTTCTGTTAGGGTACCAGTGGAAGTTCCACTGTGTACGACACCCCGAGGCAGCTGGCCTCGTCGAGAGACATAATCAGACTCTGAAAATCCGCATTGCCAAAGTGTGTGCCGAGAAAGGCGTAGATTGGTTGGTAGCACTGCCAGTCGCCCTTTTTTACATGAGAATGGTCGCTCACTCCCGTTCAGGTCTGTCACCCTTCAAAGTCATTTTCGGTCGTCCCCCAAACAGGTGGGGTACGCCTATGCCTCGCAAAATTACAGATATTGACAGTAATATGCTGACAGATTACCTAGCTTCCTTGATGTCTGCACTACTCTCTTGTCGTTCACAGGTCGCGGCTGCCTTTCCAGACAACACCCAGGTGAAACCGCACGAGGTCGTTCCCGGCGACCTGGTGTTGATAAGAAATTTCGATCATTCAAGTCCGCTGGAGCCCCGCTGGAAGGAGCCGAAGCTTGTTCTGATGACCACAAGGACCGCCGTCAAAGTGGAGGGCCGCAAGGGGTGGCTACACTCCAGCCACGTGAAACGTTTTCATAAACTCCGTCCAAAGACTTTTTTCAAAGACTGCCCCGTTCTCAAGGACTGCCCCGATACTGACTCTAAACTCCCCCTGTTAGAGAACACTCTGCAGCAGGAGTATAAACGAAAGTTGAGGTCTAATAAGTCAGACAGTTTAATTGTTTAAGTCCCTCTCGGGTGAAGCGGTTAGACAGGTTCCTGACATGTATAAGATAGACCCACATAGTGAGAGAGTTAGTCGAAACTCTAAGAGAATCCGTTATTGTAAAAATATGTGAAGCCGATGTATTATTACCCTATTGTTTATGTTATTTCTGAGTCTTACAATCACCTGCATAAGTTATGTTTTACATGTATTTTTTCCTCCTATTGATTCACATGTACATCTTTCCTCTAATGATACAGTAGAGCACACTTTTAGTGAACTACCTCCTCAGGAGTTATCCTACCGACTTGCCATGCGCAACAATTCTTTCATCCGTATGTTACACTATTCACACCAGACCAGCAATGCCACTAATTGTTGGGTGTGTGGTCGACTCCCCCCTTTCCAGACACCGAAGGGAGTTCTGCCACTCTTTCCCTATCCGTTTTCACATAATGGTTCGTGTGGAGCATGGTTTACGTTAACATCATCCTCAAACGATAAGTCCCTTCTGAATAGAACATGTTTCCCAGACAAGGAGGGTCTTTCCCATAGAACAGGGTTAGATCTAGAAAATGAAGTATATGATCTAAGTAATTACTCCTCGAATTTCATGGTTTTGAATGTTCAGTCCGAGACTACTCCAGACTTGCCTGCTATTACAGTTCTACCAGTGAAAGGCGAGTTATGTGTCAGAAAGAATGGTTCAGTACATCTAGGACACAGTGATTGTACTACTGTGGTCGAGTATAGTGACAGTGGAAAATCTAATTTCAAAGCCTCACGTCATTCATATTTTGTATGTGGTCAGACCGCATATGTACGTCTGCCCCTAGATTGGGATGGAACATGTTACATTGCCTTCCTACTGCCACCAGTTTTCCTAGCCCCATCCGATTATCACAGAAATACACATCTAGTACACATCAGACATAGAAGGGAGATCGAGTCCCCAATTGTCGATCAGACTGAAACTGCCTTAGAACAGTATACAGATTTCAATAAAGGTTTCTTTTTCTTCATAGGACCTGTCCAGAATAGTAAGCTAATACGTAGGTTAACCAGAACCCTTGAAGCAGTAGTGAATGAGACTACTTCCGCTCTAGGTAACTTAACTGAAGAGCAATCTGCTATGAGATTTGTCGTGCTTCAGAACCGCCTTGTTCTTGACGTCATACTGGCCGATAGGGGCGGAGCTTGTAGAGTCATCGGATCTAGTTGTTGCATTTTCATTCCTAATAACGCACCGTCCGTATATTCAGCTATAACCAGACTTCATAAAATTGCCCATCAGTTACACCAGAATCCAGGCACCTGGACATGGTCCGGTTGGCTCTGGAGTATAATATCTGCCTGGGGATGGAAAGTACTGTCATTTCTAGGAATAGTAGTAATGATCATATTCAGTTGTTGTCTCTGTTTACAAAGTGGCCCTGCGACTTGCGGCTTGTGCGCTACCTCTTGTATTCCGAGTCCAAAGTCCCGTTCCCAGAAAATAAGAGACGAGCAAATGATGCTATATGAACAGATAGATGGTATCATGAATATTGATGTTTCCTGATGGAAACGTAGGGCACAAGGAGGGAATGAGGAAAATTGAATTTTGCCCTGTCATGTGTCCCTACGTGTTCCCCATTATATGTTATATGTGCATGATCGATATGCATATTTACCCCCTTGCCCGAATAAAGGCGCAATTACAGTTGTGTCCAACGTTAGTATGCCAGTTATCTAGTCTTCCTGAAAGCAACAAGTATTAGGCCTATGTTGCCCACGTCTTTACATTGTGCACGTTAAATCATCGAGTTGTCCCCATTTTCTAGGCCTCAAAGGGCCCGGACACCAGATTCAAGCTCAAGTCTCCTGAAACTGCTCCGAGGAGCGATGCAGCCCCTCCCGCATCCCTGACCCTTCGCTTACTTTCTGCCAAGCAGCGCGGTGCCCGGCCTGGCCTGCCTGCCTGTCTGCCAAGAATATGTTATGCCTCTAGTTATCAGTTCAGCTCCCCGGCTTCACATTCCTAGCTAATGAACCGCATAAACATCTAGTCTTCCTGTCTCCATGCAAGAGAATTACCGAATTAATATCCATAGAAGATTCATAGCACACGCAATACATCAAGAAATATCTGCATGCACCAGCCTTAGTGACAAGTAGCCTTTCCCCTGATGACTTTTAAATTCTATCAACATGTTCTCCAAACACGAGATATCAGATATGCTATAGGTACATGTCGTCCTGACATCCCAGACTTTAGTCTCCTCTTCTAGTGCAAGAGTCAGAGCCCCCAGCTCTCCCCGGTTACACGTCATGGCCCGTTTGCACGCACCGCTAGGTTAAAGGTTCCAGCTGCCCAGGTAGCCCCCTCCATGTATCCACCCATTTATGACACTTCTGTGACGTCTACATCACATGTCTTCGTGCACGCCCTGTGCACGCCTTCTTTTCACGCCCATGTGTTCTTATCTTTCGTTTGTCACTTGTTACGCCTACTGTATTCAATGCAATTGTACTGTTTTACTATATATACTATGTAATGTTGATGAGACGTGGCAGCTGCCATTCCATTCCAGCCCATGTCATTCTTTTCCTGAGGCTCGAGCCATCTGATTAAATCCCGTTTGACTCAGACTCCTCGGATTTTGCCTCTTATTTATTGAGCTATCCTTTTTATTTAATGTATAGAAAAATAGTACCGGTAATTATTTATTTATTTACCACAATGTCATCAGTGATGTCACTGACCATGTCATGAATGATGTAATACGTGACATCATCAGCAGTGGATTGCGGGCGCACGAGTTATAGTGAAACCAACTAACTATAACGTGGGAATTTCAATGGTTTTGTATGAGTAAAATGTTCAGCTAACTATAACTGGTGTGAAACCCATGTTTTTTTCACTGAATTTCAAAGGTTTTTTTAAATGCTAATTCCTAACTATAACAAATGTGAAACCTATGTTTTTTTCAGTGAATTTCAAAGGTTTTTTAAATGCTAATTCCTAACTATAACGATTGTGAAACCTCTGTTTTTTTCCAGTGAATTTCAAAGGTTTTTTAAATACTAATTCCTAACTAAAACGTTTTTGAAACCTATGTTTTTTTTAGTGAATTTCAAAGGTTTTTTAAAAGCTAATTCCTAACTATAACGTTTGTGAAACCTATTGTTTTTTGAGTGAATTTTATAGTTTTTTGAAAAGCTAATTCCTTTGTATATCGACTTTGTAACCTACTTTTTTTATTAGCTGTTTTTTATAACTATTAATTATATTTTTCGCAAAAAAAAAAATATTTGTTCAATGTATATTTTTTTTAATCATTTTTTCCTGTTGCGCTCAGGGTGCGCGCACAGGTAAGCTCTCCCGAGAGCGCACCGAGAGCGCTATTTCTGCGTTCGTAAAAAAAAATATGCATGAAAAGTAAATAATAATGGAAGACATTTAGTACCATATTTATAAAAGCAGTATTTTTGATTTACAAAATGAAAATGATTTTGCATTTCCGTAAAGCTATCAAAACGTCACTCAGGCGCGCCGCGTAAGCGCCCCCGGAAGCGCCTACATTCGCGCCGCGTGTGCACCCCCGGAAGCGCTCCGGTGCGCGCAGCGTAAGCGCGTCAAGTCATGTGACCTTAAAATAACTCTTTTCATTGGTTGCTAACATTTTTTTTTACAAATAATTAAATCCCCACCCATTTCCTTCACTTCTTCTTTCACTTTTGTGACTGCAAGACCTCTCTTTTTGCTGGCGGATCTTTGTTGGATTAATATCTTGGATTACCATGGCTGCCAGAGCATCCAGCAGTGAAGATGACACAGAGGGATTTCTGGATGAAGAGGTCCCTCAGCCGAAAATAAAAGTACACTTCATATGGAAGTTTTTTTCTATTCCAAATGACCAGAAAAAAGTAAATGCTCCAAAGGTGGAGTGCAGGATTTGTCACGTTGTCCTTTCACGGGGTGACCCCACAAAGAAATATTAATTTGGAAACTCCACAATGATTCGACATGTCGAGAGGAGGCACCCCCAGAACTTTGCCCGGGAGAGTGTTAGGGCTCTAGCACGAGAGGCTCCCAGTGATGGGGCCTCTACTTCAACCGGAGGAGAAACTGCATCAGGGAGGGGGCGATCACAAGAGCTCATTCCTAACATTCAGCTTTTAATAGAGGCGTAATTAAATGCAGATAATGTGATCAGCTACTTTGCTATGGGGAACAAAGTGTTCAGCTCATGGTTCGAGCATTGGATAACCATCGCTGCCGTTCCCAGCCCTAATTTTCTTTTGTTTTTTTGCTCCTGTTTCCCATTCCCTGCTTTTGTTTTTGTTCAAAAAAAAGGAAAAAAGAAGAAAAAAAAAAGTTATTTTCAGAACTACCTCCAATTCTCATCAAAGAGCTGTATTCTTTAAAAAATGAAAAAGAGTAAGTGAAGTGGAGTGCATTGGGAGAGAAAAGGAAAATGAGTGAGAAAGCAAAGAAAGGGACCAGAAGGGAAGTGAAGTAGGGGGACTGAAAGAAGGTGAGTGTGGGGAAGGAGAGTGAGGAGAAGGAGAGGGAACATGGGGAATGTGGATACACGTAAAAAATACTTGTTAAAGCTAGTTTAATATTATCTACTACTAAACAATAAATTAAAGTGATTTTTTTTCTGCTATTTACAGCACGAAATTTGAAAAGAATATGAATCTAAATGAGGACACCGTTAATATTAATTTTGAAATTTCTGCAACCTTTGTTGAGGAGAGTTTGATTGAGGTCTCAAATGATCCTATTCATAACACTATCCATGTAGAAGACCTTCTTTTGAGAGAAGATGGAATGGAGGATTTTAATGATGAGACTTTGGATGCTGAATTAATGGAATGTTTGGACGATGTTGAGTTCCAAGAGTCATTTATGAAGAGTTCTTATGAGGAGATTCCTGATCAATTAATGCTAGAAGTACTTCTAAATTATGAAAATTCTGAAGAATAAATTTATATTTATAAATTATAAATTGTTTGAGACATTTTTCTTTTATTGTACTTGAAATTTATGAGATAGTAGTGAAATGATTGTGGTATAAACTGACACTTATAGTATAGAGTGCAACGTGTCTGTATTACATAGTACGTTTACTCACAGTTACTTCCCTTCTCCCACTATATTTTCTCCAATGTGCATTTCACATCTCTTTTTCATCTCATGCCTTCTTTCTCTCACTATTTCTCTCTAATGTACACTATCGCCGCCATTTTTTGTATTTTCAGAAGACAGTGAATTGTAATACTCCAAAGGTGGAGTGCAATATGTGCCATAGTATATTTTGCAGAAAAGACCCCAGAATGAAGTACAATTTTGGTAATCCAACTATGATTCGGCACGTGCAGAGGAGGCACGCCCAGAACTATGCCTGGAACAGTGTCAGGGCTCTGGCACGAGAGGCCGCAAGAGATAGTGCCTCTACTTCAACTAGAGGAATAACTGCATCGGTCAGGGGGCGACCGGAGCAGCTGATCCCAAATATTCAGCCTGTTTTTAATGAGGCCTCAATCAAATGCAAAAATTGTGATGCCCTACTTTGTTACGGGGAACAAAGTATTATGATCATTGTTTGAGCATTAGAGAACCACCGCTGCCATCCCCAGTCCTAATTTTAGTGAGAGAGCAAAGGAAAATGAGTGAGGGAGCAAAAAAAGGGACAAGAGGGGAAGGGAAGTGAAGTAGGGGGATTAAAAGAAGGTGCGTGTGTAAGTATAACTAAGTTATAGGGAGTGAGCTTGACAGAAGAGGAGCGAGAGACTAAAGAGACAGAGAGAATGAGACTAACAGAGAGAGAATGAGGTAAGGGGGAGTGTAGAGAGAGGAAGGAAAGTAAAGGAGAAGGTCTGAAAGAAGATGAGTGTGAGAGTATGGCTCAGTAATAGGGAGTGAGCATGATAGAAGAGGAGTGAGAGACTAAGAGGACGAAGAGAATGGGGGTAACACAGAGAGCGTGAGAAAAGGGGAGTGAGAAAGTTAGAGGACAGAGAGATTGACAGAAGCAGTTACTGAACTGCAGAAAGTGGAGTAAGGGAAGGGAAAAGAGTGAAGGAGTGAAGGATGGGAAAAGAGAGGAAGGAAAGTAAAGTAGAAGGTCTGAAAGAAGGTGAGTGTAGGAGTATGGACGAGTTATAGGGAGTGAGTGTGATAGAAAAAGAGTGAGAGACTAAGAGAACAGAGAGAATGAGGCTAACAAAGAGAGTATGAGGGAAGGGGAGTGTACAAATAAGATTACAGAATAAGTACGAGAAGGAGTTACTACAGTGGAATAAGAAAGTAAGTGAAGAGAAAAGAGTGAAGGAGCAAAAGAAGGAAAGAGAGAGGAAGCAAAGTAAAGGAGAAGGTCTACCAGAAGGTGAGTGTGGGAGTATAGCTGAGTTATAGGCAGTGAGCGTGACAGAAGAAAAGTGAGAGACTAAGGGGATGGAGAGAATTAGGCTAACAGAAAGACATTAAGGGAAGGGGAGCGTAGAACTAAGAAGACAGACAAAGAAAGAGAAGTAGTAATTGAAGTGGAGTCAGGAGAATAAAATAAGGGAAATATATAAAACAATGAAGTAAAACAATAGAAAGGAAATAAAATAAAAGAGAAGGCCTGTTTTTCCCTATGGTGCGCTTCACTACCTCATTTATGAGGACATGTCGGCTGACTCATGACCATCTCGCCTTCAGGAGACAACTTAAGACCTGGCTGTTCGAGCAGTAGCGGACCCCTTCCCCCAAGCGCCTTGAGACCCTTCCGGGTGAGTAGTGCGCTATACAAAGTTATAATTGATTGATTGATTGACTGCATGGGTATATGAGTGCATATATCAGTGACTGTGTTGATGAGCGACTCTGTGAGTGAGTAGATGAATGTGTAGACGTATGAATGAGTGAGTGTGTATATACTAACTGGTATTGGTGTGTCTATGGTTTTGAGAGTGGTAGTCTGCATTTTAGACTGGGTGTTTGAAAGGTTATATTAGGGTGTGAGGAGAAGCATCAGAAATCAAGTGGATGATGTCATGAGTGATGTCATTTGGGATATCACCCGTGTTGTCGGTGACTATGTCATGAGTGATGTGATATGTGACATCATCAGCAGTGCATTGGGGGGCATGAGTTATAGTTAGCACATCCCACCAAAAAGGCTGAATGTCTCAGCAGTTGTACAAGTGAAATATCTGCCTAACTATAATGTGTCTGAAACCTTTGTTTTTTTCAGTGAATATCTAAGGCTTTTTTTTAAATGCCAATTTCTAAATATAACGTCCATGAAACCAGTGTGTTTTGAGTGAATTTCTAAGGTTTTTTAAAAGCTAATACTAACTATAATGTCCCTGAAACACATGTTTTTTTCAATGAATTTCTAGGGCTTTTTAAATGCTAATATCTAGCTATGCCTACAGAGGTAGGACTTGTACAGAAAGAGGAAGAAAGGCACAGAAAGAAGCAAGAGACGTACAAATAGAAGCAATTGTTGCAGAAAGAAGCAACAGAGGTGCGGGACGAGGCCTGCTTCCACTGTATCTTTCCACAGACTCATACAAAGTAGCCTAATCACTAATACGTCTCCAAAGATGTCTTAATCCTCACTTCTCTCTTGAAGGTTCATTATTCATCAACTACTCAGAATTTTAGGCCTACCAAATGTAAAACAACAATCCTAACCATATCCCGGTTTTAAGTCCGACCACTTTGGTGAAGGTAGGCATGGTGTGTCTCTGGTTTTACCTAGTGATATGTTACATGAAAATAAACATACAAACGCTTGAATACCTGTGGTTCAAACAGCATACTCTATTAATGTGTGTAAATCAAATCAAATCAAAAAATAGCTTTATTCGATTTCAAATGGTAGAAAATCACAAAAGCACAGTTTAAAATACATTTCATCATCATTTGGAGTAATTATTCTAAAAAGATGCTAAAGACACACGTATTAAAACTTTAAGTCAATGTTAGTCTAGATCTAATAACACTTTTTAAGAACATCGCTACCAAGTATATAGTAATTTCATCTTGTAACATTTGCAATTTCAAGAGTGCCGGTCTAAACTGTCTCAAATTCCATTTCTTCAATAGTGTTAACAAGTACATCTTCCTCAGGAGCGAATAGAATTTACAAAACAGGGTACAATGTATCGTCGATTGAAATGATATGTCATCACAAGGGCATGGAAATAAGTTTTTAGACCAGATGTTAAGTTCGGGCAATTTAATTAACCTGAAAAAACGTCCCCCCCTAAAACGAGTTAATAAAATCCGGGTATTACTGCTCTCAGTACCAATTAAATATGACTGAATCCCTTGTCCCTGTAGAATCATATGATTCTCCACCACCGTGATCTTTTTGCCCTCTACCTGCCATCGTTTGTTCTCTAGCAAAATGAGACAGGTTTCTTTCAATTTTTTCCTTGAGATTTTTGCTAGAGAATTCGGAGAATCAAAGAATTCAGGGTGGCCAATCTCTTTTAAGAATCCTTCAAGATAAATAAACCAATCGATTTTCAGAGCCCCCTGAAGCTTCAGACAGTCGTGAATCACATTCCTGTTTAGTTCAGTTTCGTCTGAAGTCCATACCTTATGCCACAGCAGGACTGGACTAATTTTGATAAGGTCTGTAATATAGTCCAGCCCTAATTCCTTATGGCAAATGTACGATGATGTTGTCTTCGGTACGGCAAGCAAGTATCGGACGAAAGCATTTTCACATGACTGAATGTCACGGGTATCTGCAATCCCCCATATACCCGCTCCGTATGTTACAGTTGACACACATTTCGCCCTGTAAATATCCAACAAAATGTGGACCGGTCTGCCCCCTAACTTATTTGCAAAGTGACGAACCGCCCCAATATCTCGGGAAAAAGTTAGCTTCCTAGCCTTCGCTGCTGACGACCAAGTGCCCTTCTTATCGAAGTTTATCCCCAAATAGGAGAAAGTGTTAGTTAATTCTATCTTCGATGTTTCTAATGAGATATGGCACTTAATCTTTCTCTTATTGGAGCAGCACATGCTAAAGGTTTTGCCAACATAAATTTTTAAACCTCTATCAGCCATGTAATCCGCAAAAGTTCTAAGTGCTCTTTGCTTGGCATTTTGTGTCCTGGCGATAATAACAGCATCGTCCGCATAAAGCAAAATTGGAACAGAGGAACCGTTAATTTGAGGAAAATCCTGATTTTCTTTCATAAGATAAGTTGCCACACTGTTTATATA
The DNA here is from genome assembly GCF_964261635.1 of Lissotriton helveticus. Lineage (NCBI taxonomy): Eukaryota > Metazoa > Chordata > Amphibia > Caudata > Salamandridae > Lissotriton > Lissotriton helveticus. The sequence continues at coordinate 118,885,131 of NC_136064.1, read as the reverse complement.
GAGGTTAAATAAAAAGGGTGCCAGGATGCAACCCTGGCAAACTCCTTTTTTTATTGGGAAAGTTGGTGTGCATTTGCCCTTTTTACCACAGCGTACCTTTGCACCTGCCGCCCGATAAAGTTCTTTTATAAAGCTTAAAATGTTTGTTTCAATGCCTAGGTGTAACAGGGTGTCCCAAAGTATTTCGTGGCTCAGGCAATCAAATGCCGAACCTTGGTCGACAAATGTTAAAAATAGATTGCCATTTTTTGCTACCAAGTATTTGCCTATGATTATTGTTAAGTTTAACCCCTGTTCCACCGTTCCTAATTCCTCTTTAAAACCATACTGAACCCTTGAAAGCACTCCAGTGTCTTTTGCCCATATCTGAAGTCTATTGAATATTATTCTACCTACCACTTTCATCAAAGAGTCCAACAATGAAATTGGCCTGTATCACTTTCCGGTTCAGTTCGTTCCCCTTTTTTAATATTAGGGACCACAATGGCCTCTTGCCATGAACTTAAAAACCCTATTTTATTACTGCTATTTAGGACATTAGTTAATAGGGGTGCCCATAGATTGATATTTGTCTTGTAAATATCTACGGGGACCCCATCTGGCCCTGGCGCCTTGCCTGCTGCGCTTTCAGCAATAGCTAATTCAACCTCTGAGAGGGTAAAAACAATATCTAGCGCGAATAAGTCTTGGAAATGATTCCCTCCTATCCCAGAAGTTTCAGTTTGCCTATTCCCTATTAAATCATCCTTTTTATAGAGCTCTCTAAAATGGTTAACCCAGGTGTCTTCATTAATGGCCATCTCCATAGTGTCTGTTTTCCTCTCAGCAAAAAACGGTGCGTTCACCGCCTTCCAAAAGCCAATATTATCTTTCCGAATGCTGGCTTGATGTAAAGTTTGCCAAGCATCCTGCTTCACTTCCTTCTTCCTTGCCTTAATTGCTTTATAGTAAGTTGCTCTAGCTTCCCTTATCTCAGAGCGTTTTTTTTGTTCCTTTTTGAGTGATGACTTCAGGGCTGAATGTGCCTTACTGCAATCTGAGTCAAACCACCCCTCCGCTTTAGTTCTATAGCTCTTCTTAGAGTTTCCTGTAAGTCCTTTACATATTTCTACTGAAATTCTACTAAAGGCCGAAATGCTGGAGGCACAATCATTATTTTCTCCTAAACAAGTCATAAAGTCTTGAAGCTTATTTTTTACTAAGCCTTCAAGGAAGGCAGTGGGCTCTACTTTATTCCATTTTATGGCATAGCCGTTTAATTTGGCTAAAGTTAGCATATAACTATATAAGTTATTGATGACATCGTCTTTCTTGTTGTTTTTTGACGTAACGGTTAGGGACACGATAACAGGGAAATGATCACTTATTGTGATATCATTTATTTCAAACCTATACACATTCCGGGAGTGGCTATTTGACACTAAAACGAAATATATCACCGAATTACACCCCCTACCATTAAAGGTTGGTGTAAAAGCCACCTGTGGGTTGCATGATTCATTTGTGAACCCCAAGTCGAATTCAATTATTACATTGTTAAAAAGTTCCCAGTAGCCGTATGTAAAAAGTGGGTACAAGAGTCCCCTTGAAGGTTGCCCATCCGACAAATTCCTTTCTGACTATGTGAACATAAGTAACAATTAAAATCCCCCAACCATACAACACAGTTCCCAGCACAAATGTCATCTTGTATGTTTTGCAATTGTTGCAGTATATCATCCAGTACATTAGTTCATTCAGCCTGTGGAATATTATTATAAAAATTAAACAAGTTAATGATTTGATTTCCTCGTGTTTTGAGTGTCAGTAATTGATAATAATTCGACCCACAATTACATTTTTCAACCATGATGTTTGCGGTATTCGATATGTATGTACAAAGTCCCCCTGCATTTCTACCCCTTGGTGACTGTCTGGGGGATGAATGAAAAGTTTTGAAACCATTAAAGTGAATAGGTTCCCGCTCCCAGCATTTCTGGAGACAAATGATGGAAAATGTATCTATAAAGGGGAGGAAAAGTGGGTCCTTAATCTTGTTAGAAAGTCCCGCAACATTCCAAGATACGAGGTTAAGGTTATCACACATTTCAAATGTCTTGCTAAAAACTTTCGCCTTCTCGGTGGAGGCTAGACTGTTATCTGTTAAGATAATATTCATGCAGCCTCCTAGTTCCTGCCTTTGCCCTTGAAGCATATGTGATTGACCAGCGACAAGGATGTAACAGGTGAATTACTTAAAATACCTATAATACAATTATCAGTGTTAGAAGGGCACCTCAGGTTCCCTTCGCCTGCTGCAGACTGAGTGTGTTGATTGTCCTCGCTCTTGATCAACTTTGGTGCAATACCCTCCCTTAGGCTATGCACCACTGGGGTATTTTGGTGTCCTAGACCCTGTTCCTCGTTTGTTCTATTTTCTCTGGGCGTCCCTAGTCAGTCCACCGTTTCTAGGCTGCCGAACCTATTTTGGGTAGGTATATGACTCCAGTCATTTATTAGCAAGTGCCCTCCATTTTCCCTCCTGGCTCGAGTATGGTATTTAACCTGTATCCAATCATCTCCAGAAATAGGTGATGGGTAAAAATAGGAGAGTGGTCGGGTTCTGTAATTGATTTTAGAGTTTGATGTCTCCATGTGCAAATGTGTTCCACCGTGCGTGGATCCCTAAAATTTACTAGGACACAGTCACCTGTGATGGTTTTTATGCTGTTTCCAACCCATGGAGTCCTACGGACCATAAGAATTTCACTTGTAATATGTCGAGGTAGAGGGCGGAATACGTTAAGCCAATGTGTCACCTTGTTCTTCAGGGACATGAAGGTTTCATCAGCGGGGTTACTTAATACCGGGACACCCGTCAATACCACCAGGTATGGACTGGTTTCCGGTGGTAAATTAATGCTATACCCCCCTTGCTGGGAGCCTGTTAACAAAGCACCTTGTTGCTTTGTACTATTTGCTTTAGATTTTGTGCTTCCCCTATCAGCTAACTTGATAGAGCTAGCAGGTTCCACGTGGGGATTTATTAATTGGATGTCAGGATTAATTAAATTAGGTTGTTTAGTCAAAAGCAGGAGTTTGTGAGTAACCTGTACCTCAGGCCCAGTAATCGACTGAACGGTGCCTACTTGTTGCGTCTGCACCTTCGAGGTATCTACCAGACCCCTGGTCACCAGTTCCAGCTTTAAAAGCTGTTTCTCAATATTTACAAGTCTGTATTCCAGAGGTTTAAGGGAGGATTTTAACATCGCTCCAAATTTCGCAAGGAGAGGGTCATCTAGCACCTCAATTCTGACTGCGGTTTCAACGGCGACTTCAGAATCTGAATCTTCACTCAGTAAGACTGGAGACGGGAGGGCCTTACTCATTGAGGTGTTCCCTGCGATATCCCCCTTTGGGTTCATAGCTATATCACTCTTATCCGATACCTTGGCTAATTTAGATTTTCTGCCTCCAGTGATTGTTGTGTTAGCCCGGTTCCTTTTAGGAATTGCTCCCGTATGTCTCTCCCGTAATTGTCAAGTATTTGGTATCTCACTCAAGCTAATCTTATGCATGGCTGGATTCTGTGTAGTAATTTCGGGCAAGACAGGGGGATGTTCATAAGTGCTCGGGGGGCTACTTATTAAGGCTTGAATTTGTAACAAGTTGGGTCGGGCAATTTTCTCAGGAGTGCGGGCTGTCGCAATGTGGCCCATAGAAGATCTTTTTGCCAAGGCCAAATCCTGTGATACCCGGCGTTCCATTAAGATAATTCCTTGATCAATAACAGAGTTAGCTCTATTGATGAAATTATCCAGAGTGCCTGTTAACATCATCACTGAAGTGTTTTTTCTAGTCCTAGTCTCCCGTGCGGTCATTATATGTGATATTAAAATATAAAAAAACAGAGCTTACTGAAATACCAGGATGTGCACAGATAACCACCAGCCCCAAGAACCGCCAGCACCCTGGGGCTTTGGAAATGTTGGGGGGGCACACAACCCCGCTCTTGGAGCCCTCCATGGTCCTGGGCACCGCCACCCCCCAGGGATTGCTCCTGTTTATTCTGCTATCCTTCACACACTATACTTCAATAATCCTAGATTTGAATTTGCTCTGCTATCCTTTTAACTCACCATGCTATCCAACCTCTCAAATGCCCATTTACTCTGCCATTCATCCAATTGTCCATCCGTCCATCCATCCTTCCATCCATCAATCCATCCATCCATCCATCCATCCATCCATCCATCTTTCCCCCATGGCCCAGAATTCAATGTTTTCTACCATCCTTTCTCCCAACCATTTTCTTACATTCCCGCACATTCTCTCACATCCCCTATAGGGAAGTGCCTTTTTGATTAGCCGCCAATTTTTGCCTGGTGCATGATGTGAGTTTTGAATGAAAGTAGACTGGGCCACTGCCAAACAGGTTTGCAGTGCCAGATCTTGTTCCTAAAACTGTACCATAATAGGCACAACATCAGCAACGCCCAATAAGTCCCTAGTCAATGGTATCCCTGGTACCTAAATCATTGGTACTGAAGAGGGTCTGCTAAGGTTGCAGCACAAATTGTACTACACTAGGGACCACACACCAGGTCCATGCAAACTGGTATTGCAGGCTGCATGTCTTGGTACCTAGAAAATTGAAGAGTCACCATAGTCCACACACAATGAATGAGATAAATGTACATCAACTGTTCTGCAGGCCTCACAGCCCTAAGGCCGGATGCAGTGCACACATGGGCAATATTAGAGGGTCCCCTGAAAGCCTACCAAACACTGGTGTGTTCTTTGACAAGTCTTAGCCAACCTGCCACTACTAGATCAGTTTTTGACCTCATGGGATGAGAACCACTGCTCTCAAAGGCCAGAAACAAAACCTGGTCTGGATGGGAGTACTTCACACCTTCCCGAAATCAGAATGGCATTCCAGGGTGAGAAGCTTCAAACACAATATCACCTTTGAAATGCAACCCATTCATCTCATATCCAGATAGTGATGAGAGGACACTTAGGAATTTCTTTTTGATTATCAGGTGTGGCAACATTCAGCCAGCACTGCCCTAAGATGAGGCAGGTGATGATGATACTACTTTCCTAATACCTTCATGTTGAGATAGCAGGAATTAACCTATCTGGGCTAGGGTAGTGACCCTTCCCACATGAAGTGGTCACTAACAGTGTGTAGACACCCTAAAGGTAAGCAGCCCATTGGCTCCTACATGTGACTTCCTTTAACACCTCTAAATGTAGTATTTAGGTGGCATTGTTGGACTGCAAACTGAAATCCAACATAAATTCAAATAATACAAAGAAGTAAACCTGGGCAGAAAACTACGCTCCGTTCGTGGAGTTTGCGAATTTTCGGCAACTTCGCAGTGAGTGCGAAGTTGTCGACTACTTTGCAATCTACAGCATAGCGTAGTAGTTTTTCTTCCTCGCGCGCTCAATAGCATTCTCACGTGCGCGGTAATGACTTACCGTGGTTCTGCGTTCGCTTTCTCGCTTTTCTCTCCCGGTCGGGTTCGCTACGATGTTTGGAATCCGGCCCCACAATCCAATGCGACTGTGAGAACGCGATAACGTAATTCGGACACGCGAACACGTCATTAGGACGCGCGATCTTCCTTGCAGCGCCATGGTTTTTTTTGTTGTTTTTTTAAAAATCCTCATTAGCCTTCACGCCACCCATTGATCGATTGTTTCCGCCCTGGGCTTTTATCTCATATGCTGGCTATAGACTCGGGCATATGCGGCTCTCCAGCCCGCTCTGGGCCAAAAAAACTCTCTGTAACGCCCTGTAAAGACAATGGCACAGCCTTACTGGAGGCCGCAACCCGGTCTCCGATTGCGCCTTCACGAAGGACGGACCTGCTCAACACGCCTGCGAGATAGGCCAAGGCCTTAATCATAGGATTTTTAATTTTGTGTCCTGATCTCTTACAATATACCAAGGCGAAGGCCCACTCCTTACCCAAAATGATGCAAAAAAAGTGACCAAAATCTATGCTTCTTGTTCCTCCGAACTTTGCAGTCTAGTATTGCAAAGTGTCTCATGCTCTTTAACCAGTCTATAAATGTCGGTGTCATAGCTTCTACCCATACCTTACAGATTTCCCTGCAAGCTAGCAGAACCCCATAGAAAACTAACTTTGCTTTATCGTTTATTCTATTATCATGTAAATCGTATCTCCCAGTAATAATTAATTCAGGGCTTACCTCAATCGTGCAGCCAATTGATTGTGACAGACAGTTGCTTACCGCCTCCCAAAATTCCCTCATGTTCAAGCACTCCACGAACATGTGTAGGTCGTCCACATTTATATTTCTGCATTTTGGGCACTCAACCCGTCCACCAGCTTTAAACTTCGATAATCTACGGGGAGTCCAATAGGCTCTATGGATAGTAAACAGAACATTTCGCCTTAAATTTGCGGATTTTACTGTTTTATAAAGTATAGTCATCATTACTTGCCATCGGTTTTCTGTAGCGATGTCCGGCAAGCAATCTCCCCATAGCAGTTCCGGCAGTGTGAACGGGCCATCTTGCATCTCCACCATTGCCCAGTACCATATCGCAACTTCCTTCTTGAATAATTGTGGTGAAAATATTTTGTCTTCAAAGTCATTCTGGAGGCCGATAACAGTGTCCGACTTGTCTGCCCAACTTTGCATCTGCAGATATTTAAATTTAGATAGCCCTTTACCCCACACCTGTGCCCCTTGTATCCATCCAATCAACTTTCCCTCTGGAAATAGGTCTCCCCAAGTTTGTAATCCTGCTATTTTCAACAGGATAGCCAATGCATCCTCTGCCCAAGACGGTGATCCTGATGTATCCCAAATAGACGACCTATACCCATAATACCTCAACTTTGCCAGTTTCCTGATTTTATACCAGAGCTCTGCCGCTTCCCGTAAAGTTTTCAGTTTCACTTTTTTGAAAAGTTTTGGGTCTGAAAATTTATACATGAATCCGTCCTCATCATAGTTGCTCAAGCTTAACATAGCCAAAAAGATATGCCCGTTGGTTGTAGCCTTCGGTACTCTCATGAGCTCTCTCAAATTTTTTAAACGAAAAGTCCAGTCATATAACAATAAGTCTGGGGCTGACAGCCCGCCCTTGTCCCATCTTCTTCTAATTTTCTTCCAAGATAGGCGAGATCCCTTAGAGGCCCAAATAAAAGAACAAATCTCGCTTTGTAATCTCTTAAACCCATTCTTGTCAAAGTCCCAGGGAATTGGTTCAAACAGAAAAGTAAGTTTTGGTAAAATCACCATTTTAATCAGATTAGTACGACCAAACAGAGTAAGAGGTAGATGACTCCAACTTCGCAATATAGTCCCTATTTCTTTCTTCACCCTAAAAAAATTAGTTTTTGTTAAGTCCACTATATTCTGCGTTATTCTCACGCCTAGGTATCTCATCTCCTTCTTACATTTAATGTCTTCAGTATCTAAGTTCCATGCCATTAGCTCTGTTTTACTCTCATTGATTTCATACCCTGAAACCTTGCCAAATTCTTTAGTGAGCTTAAATATGTTTCCCATTGACTCTTTCAAGTTTGAAGTGAAAATATTAATATCATCCTCGTAAAGACCAATCTTCTTATTCCACTCACCTGCCCTAAAAGGGGCTATTGTATCCATAGCTCTAATCCTACAAGCAAGCGGCTCTATATACAAATTAAATATTAATGGAGAAATAGGGCATCCCTGACGCGTACTCCTCATTACCCTAATCGAGGGTGTCAAAATTACCTTAACCAGCACCTTAGAGGTAGGGGAGCTATACAGTGATAGCAAGGTGTTGGTATAGCTTGAACCTAACCCTAGATGCTGAATGAGTTTCTTCAGATAAAGCCAATTCACGCGGTCAAAAGCCTTGGCGGCATCCAGGGCAATAAGAGCAAGAGGGAGATTAATAACTGTTGCCATGTCTATTGTGCCAACCACTAAGAAGGTGAGTTCTTTTAGATATCTACCCTTCATGAATCCCTTTTGGTCCTCATGAACTAAGTGCAAAATAACTAGACTCAATCTATCGGCCATAATTTTAGTAAACAATTTATAATCATTATTTAATAATGATATTGGGCTGTATGCATCTAGATATTTGGGTGATTTGCCAGGTTTTAGGATCAAGACTATTACCGCCTCATTCCAAGACTCCGGCATCGCTATGTCTCCTCTAAAGATGTTGTTGGATACTCAATGTAATAGGGGAGCAATTGAGCCAATCAGGGTGTTATATACCTCCAGAGGAAGACCGTCTGGCCCCGGGGCCTTACCTCTCTTACCATTCTTTATGGCTTTTTCCACCTCCATCAGTGAAATTTCTGAATTCAAAATCTGTTTATATTGGATTGGAAGTGGCTTTATTAACTGTGCCCATGCTATTGCCTCTTGTAGGTCTGGTACTAACTCCTCCTTATAAACCGTGGAGAAAAGCTCAAAAAAAGCTTCTGCAATCTCTCCACTATCTGTAATAGCTGTATCTCCTTCAGACCCATCCACTCTAATTTCCTTGATAAAGTTTCGAACCAGGTCCTTCTTTGCTTTTCATGCCAAAAGCTTACCACACCCCTCTCCATAACTAAAATGTGCCAGGCAGCTAGCATCCCATCTCTCTTTGTTTCTGGCTGCAAGAACTGTAACTATTTCAGCCTTCAGTTTTAATATGTCAATAATGGCCTGGTCCCTTAGCTGTTGCTCATTTTCTCCCATGATCCTTGCCTCATGTTGTCTGATTTTTTCTTCCAGATCAGTAATTCTGCTATAGTATAACCTTCTCTTCTTTGCCCCTAAGGCCCCCAGCCTCCCCCTCAAAAAAGCCTTACACGTGTCCCAAACCACATCTAGCTTGGCAGAGTCTACGTTCGCAGTCAGAAAAACATCCAGTTCGCCTTCTACAGTCTCCATAGCTTCTTGATCTAACAGAATCGTACGATCTAATCTCCAAACCGGGCTCTGCGTTTTTTGGCCAAACTTCAGATGTAAAAGTATAGCTGAATGATCTGATATATGTACACCTACATGACTAATACTTGTAACATACTCCACCATCCTTAAATCTAACAAAAAATAATCTATCCTTGACTTATGTCTATACTTTTGATTATAGTATGTGTAGCCCACCTTCTGGCCTGATTTAATACGCCAAATATCGCACAATCCAAACTGTGTTAACAGCACCTTTACTCTGTTAGACATCTTAACATTTTCTGCGCTCTCTTTCCTGAACGATCTAGGTCTTTATCCATGACCGTATTAAAGTCTCCTGCCATAACAATATTGTCAGAAAAGCTTAATAATTCAGACGCTAATTTATCCAAAGGTCCCAAGTCATCAATATTTGGCCCATAATATCCAACCAAGACAAGGTCTTTCCCAGCCACCGTGGCCTGTACTATGAGCCACCTCCCCCCCGGATCTGCCACCATCGCTCCAAAAGAAAACTGCACCCCTTCCCTGACTAAAATTGCAACCCCTTTAGTCACCATAGTCTGGGGTGTATAATACTTATGAGCTATCCACTTCTGTGTTCCAAACATATCATTACTTTCCACTGTATTTAAATGAGTCTCTTGCAAAATAACTATATGAGCCAATGAGTCTTCTAAATATTTGAAAATAATCATTCTCCTGGATTTCACCCGTAGCCCATTAACGTTCCAGGACAAATCCTTAATTCTTTCTTGTTAGCCCCCGCCATTCTCTTGTAAAAAAATAAATAACTGATCTTTACATCGCTGGTGACCCTTTGGCCTCTGAGGATTATTTTTTTAATTCCCCCCCCCCACTTCCCACCCCCTACCCTTCCCCCCACCCCCCTCCCTCTGGAAAACCCTTCCTGTCTGCCCATGGCCATAGGCCTTGTGAGTGCGATGGTGGTGGTGCTTCTCTAGTTCCGAGTAATCTAATACATGTGTTGTCTTAGGCCTATAACAAAAGGGACAATTGCAATCCCTAATTTAGAGTGGATGCATCTTGTGTCATCTCTGCACATCTCTCAATAAATTCATCCACATCCTCAACTGTACGGAAGGAGTGCATCTTATTTCGCCACATAACTTTAAGAAATGCCGGAAATTTGAGCTGAACTGTGGCACCCAAATTCCTTAGAGGCTCCATTCGCTTTCCCATCTCCCATTGCCTGTTCGCCGTTACTGGGGACAGATCTGATCTAATTTCTACCTTTGCTCCATCAACTGTTAAGGATTTCTTTTTCAAGGCAACTGACAAAATGACAGCGCCATGTTGGTAAGATCGCGTTTCCGAACACACAGAAACTGCAATCTGTCACAGAATATCTCTCGAGCATGTTAAAATCTTCTCAAAAATGTTCATTTTGCTCAGGAAAACCCCTCAGATTGTGATTTGGCTGTATTTTTTTGGGCTAGGAGTCCTCTTTTTGTTTCTACTCTTTTTTTCAAGATAAAGGAAGTGCCCCTGATTCTCCAACTTCCTGTTCCTGTCCACCAGGCTCCTACCAGTGCTTTGTCCATGTGGTGTTCACTTTCATTTGGATTTGGAGCTGAAAGGATCACTCTTTGTGTATGTCTGCTGCATAATAGCATTTAATTGGATTTATTGAGGAATTTTGGATTTGAACTTTTCTTTTACAAGTAAGTTTGAGAATTGAGAATTGGTGTACTGTACATGTTTGTTTGGTTTGGGTTTTTTTAACTACAGTTTTCTGTGCTTCTCAATCTTTCTTAAAAATTATTATTGAGGGAGGCCTGTACTTTCATGAGGGGCCAAGTTGTATGTCTTTGAAATTTCATCCAGTAGGCCTGGAGGTACCCAAGGGTCCACCCATGTTTCTGTTGTGTCTGTAAAACATGGATGGCATTGGATTTAATTGCATACTCTGTTGTAGTGGAATTTAATTTTTTTTTAGTAAAATTAGGTAACCCTAGTAGTTTATGTAGTTAGTGTAGGCCTGCTTCAGTTCATTTACTCTCTGTGGGTGGCTTGGCCAGGTGGTGGCGGCCATTTTGTGTTTGTAGCCACTGTGTTTTTGCCATAGGCCTCCAAGCTTGTGGCCTACTCTGCCAGTAGGCCTAAGGGTACTACTAGATTCATCATCATGGGTGCATGAAAGTTGTTCAACTCTTATTGTGGTTTTTAAGTTGTTGTAAGTGTAACATCATGTAGGTCATGGATGGCTTTGGATTGATTAGCAAAATGTGTTTTTGGTGTTGAATTGCAGGTTTTGGGCATGTCTTGAATAATATGTTTTTTTCTGCGCACTAGGTAACCCTAGAATTCAGCTCGCGTAGTTTTGGTAACTTTGCACAGTGCGACAACTCGACCTTACAGTTTTTGGCTTCTTCGTGCGCTCAATGTGCGTGATCGGGCACGCGATAATGACGTTTTGTACAATTCGCGCTGCCGAACACGCCGAATTTGCAATCTCGCGAGCAATATGTCTCGAGTTGCATAAAACCTTCCCGAAAATGTTGATGCTTTTCATTTTGCTAAAGAAACTCCTCAGGTTGTCATTTGCTTGTAGTGTTTGGAGCATGGACCACTCACTGTTTCTGTCCTCTATGTACTTTGTTGTGTGAGGGTGGCCAGACCAAGTGGGAGGCGGGGCGGCCATTTTGTGAAGCCAAGCATTGTCCTTTTGCCATAGGCATGTATTGTCTGTCTTCTCTTTCTTTTCATGTTGTTGGGGGTGGCCAGGCCATGTGGGGGCGGCCATTTTGTGTGACCTTCCATCGTGCTTTAGTTTTTTTGTCGCAGGCCTACAAACTTGTGATTTCTTCTGCCAGTCGGCCTAGAGTCCCAGAGGTAGTTAGTAGGGATGCTTGATGTAGCGGTTTCCATTTTGTCTGTTGAATTTAACATCATTTAGGGTATGGGTGGCAATGCATTGAATTTCCAAATGTGGTGTTTGGGGTGTAGTTAACTGTTTGGGTGTGTGGAAAAAACTGTAAATGCCTTTGTTGTTTGTGTTGTTGTGTAACTTTCAAACCTATTAGCCAAGGGGATTTTCTTTTTTGCATTAACCTGTGATGTTTAACAGGCATCCTCCTTTTTCTGGACATATAGGGATATAGGCCTGCTTGAGTTTATTGTTGTCTTGCCTTTACCCATGTACCTGTGATGAGAGTGCCCATGTGGCTGGGAGCTGTGGTGGTAGTAGTAGTGTGCTGTTTTGTTTTTGACAAATTGGCCTGTGTCTTGCCATTGTTTCTGTTGGCTTACTACTGTTCACATCCCCATTGCTATCTGCTGCAGGTCACTGATGCTGCATCCAACCGAAATGATGCACAAATTAAGGATAAACAAGTTCCACTTCAACTACATTTGCATGTTAGTTCTTTGCTATTCTTACTCTTACAGAGTGCACTAATACTACTAGTAGTAATTAAAATTAAAGCTAAAAGAAACCCACATTCGACTGATGTTATTCTGCCTTCTTTGTTTGTAGGTGCACAAAAGACTGAAGAGGAGGTGTCTGTCATCATTCATCGCCTGTTCTACTGCCAGATGGACGTCCTTCTGTACTACGTCATGTGTGGTGTGATTAACCTGACCAGACATCATTCTCAGCAACTTGTGCAACTCAGTGCTGCTGCTGACATCTGAAGAAGATGGGCCCAAAGAAAGCAGGTACCAGGTCCTCCAAGACGAAGAAAGTTGCTGAAAGGAAAGAAGGAAGAACAGAAGAAGGAAGTGACACTTAAGTCTGGTGTTGACCCGAAAACCTTTTTTGGGAAAAAAAAAGTACGCCTGCAGCAGCGGTGACCGCGGTCCAAGCTAGGGCCAGCACCTCCGCATCAGTGGGCCCAAGCCACCAACCCAGGCCCAAGCTGATGAGTGGGAAAGAGGTAGCCAGCCTAATGGTGGAAAGCAGTGATGCTGAGCCTGACCTGAACTTATCGCTATCTCAAAGTAGTACACATTCCACGCAAGAGGGAACACAGCAGAAAATTGGTGAACAACAACCACCGCCCGCAATAGTAGATGTTCAACCTGAGCCACCGCCCGCAATAGTAGTTGTTCAACAACCACCGCCCGCAATAGTAGATGCTCAACGAAAAGAACAACCACAACCACCGCCAGCAATAGTAGATGTTCAACGAAAACAACAACCACAACCACCGCCTGAAATAGTTGTTGTTCAAGAACCACCACCCGTAATAGTAGTTGTTCCTTCCAAAGTCGGGGCAGTTCAGGAAATTGAGCCTGATGCAGAGCAAGAAGAAGAGGAAGCACCTCATGCAGGAGATCTATTGTTTTCCAAATTCCCACCAAGGAAAAGGAGGGTTAGTCCATCAAGTTCTTCGCCAAGCATCCCTTCTGATGATCTTGATCTCAATTGGGAGCCACAACAATCTGAGCATGAGAGGGAGAGACATCCCAAGAAGACCAGGCTAGGGAAAAGCAAGGTTCCAGGAAGCCTTACACTTATGGACTGCGATATTGAACAGCCGGATAATGATGGTGATGACGAGTCAGACCCAGTCATCACAAGCATTACTCCTGGCCCTGAGGACATGGAGACCAACATTTTAACCCTATCGAGAATGGCTGTGACTAGGGATGTAGCACGCATACCACCAACACAGGCCACACCAAAACTACCTCCAGCTTCCATTTTTACATTTGCACAGAGCCGGCAGCGTCCTACATCCAACACAAGTTCCACCTCAGCAGAAGTAGGTAGTGGTACTACTGCGCAGCTACATAATGAAATTCAACACACAACCTCCAGTTCATCCGGCATTGGAAGTGGCACCTCAAGCAGGAGACAAAAGTTAAGCTCCCAAGTGTGGGACTTCTTTACAGTTAGCGCAAATGAGGAAAACATTCTAATATGCTGTCATTCCTCTGTTAGTCGTGGTAAGCTTGGTACAAACTATGGTACCGGAGGCCAAATGACCCATTTGAAAAAACACCACGCAATAAAGAGGGAGGAACACCTACGTAGCAGTAGAAGGTCCACGGGTCGAACAGGAAGAAGAGGGAGACATTCTATCTGGTAGTGGCACACTAAGTACCCCTGTCCCCAGCACTGCAGTGGTAGATCCCACATCCTCCGCATCAGCAACATCTCAGTGGCACCAGAGTAAGAGTAACCCGGAGACACCAAAGAGTACGGGTGCGGAGTCTGTGACGCGAAGTACTGCATCGAGCATAACTGATAGAAATACCAAGCAGCGTACCATTATTCGAATTTTTAGGCAGGAGGGAAAGTACGAACGCAACCACCCAATAGCAAGGTAGTACAATGTAGCTTGCTAAAATGTTAGTACTGGACCTTCTCCCTTTTTCTTTTGTTGAAGGGGTGGGTTTCCTGGAATTTGTGACAACCCTCTGCCCAAAATGGAATTTTCCCAGCCGCTACTACTTTGCCAGAGTTGCTGTTCCAGCACTACACCACAACGTGCTGGAACTGCTTGGAAAAGCCTTGCAGCAGAGTGCTGTGCATAGTATCCACCTGACAACAGACATGTGGACCAGTTGCCAAGCCACCGATTACAGGTGCATCACTGCACACTGGATCTCTTTTTCAGGTGTTAGAGACAAGATATCTGCAGGCATTGACACTACTGAGATTTTTAATGATACTCGCAGACATGCTACTGTAGCCATGTTTGCTATGGAGAAATCGCATACTGCTGCAAACATTTTGGATGAGTTTAACAGCAAGGTCTTTGAATGGCTGCGACCAAGAGGCCTTAACATTGGTTTTGTTGCCACCGACAATGGCAGTAATGTAGTTAAGGCCATGGAAGATGGTCGCTATTTCAGCGTCCCGTGTTTGGCACACTGCATTAACATTGTGGTTCAAGACTTTCTGAAAAATGAAAGCAAAGTCATCAACTTACTGACCATTTGCAGAAGAATCTGCACACATTTCAACCATTCTTTTAAAGCCCGGAAGCAGCTATGGGTCATTCAACGTGAGTATAAAATGCCAGTCAAAGCACTCATCCAGGAGGTACCAACACGTTGGAACTTTACTTATTACATGCTTGATCGGCTGTTTGAGCAGTACATACCACCTAATGCTTATGTCATGAAAATGACAAGAAGATCAGGGGATCCAACTGTTATTAAAGCCATGACAGTTGAGATGTGGCAATGGGACCTCATTAAATGCCTGACAGAGTCAGAGTCAGAGTCAAAAACACTTTATTCGATTAAATTAAAATCACAAAAGTATGCTATACATTCATAGTTGATCATTGGAGTATTTAAAAAACAAGACACATTATGTACAAATTCAAATTCCATATTTACAAATTTCATATTTACAAAAGTTTTTAGAAAAATTTAAAATACTTTTCGTCATACTTGCACTGTCTATGTTTTCCTACAAAATTACATTTCATTTTTACTGTTTGTGGTATGGGTTTGTTCAATGGTCTATTTACAGTAATATTTACAAACCTATAATACAATCATTTAACAGTGATACCCCGACTGGGTGTACAATTTTTAACAAAGGCTAGGTCAATTAATCAGTGTCTGAGGTATATTTCGACGAGACCTAATGGACATTGTGAGAAAATTTGCTACCCCATACATAATTAGAGGTGTTTCCATTAACTGTAAAAACAGAAAGGCCGGTTTGACTTGGGTGAACTTTAGTTCTTTTAATATTGGCTTAATATATTTCTCTCTTGCAATTCTGAAAAAAGGACAAAAAAAGAAAAAGTGGATAGAATCCTGGTCCGAGAAATCGTCACACTTACAGGGGGCGTTCTCATGGGGTTTACACCAATTATTATATTCACCCAACAAGAAGTGAGACTGATTAAAGCGAAATTTAGTGAGAAGCCACCGATGGAAAGGTTTGTTTACTACCGCCAAGTGCGGTTCAATGGCTAAGGATGTTATTGTCAAAAAATGTGACCTCACGGTTGGCTTCATGATTTCGCGTGTTTCTCTTTCGGCTTCTCTTTTCTTTATATATTCCCGTTTCGCCCAATTAATGTCATCTTTTTGTAGGCCTTCAGGGTTAGTATATAAATTAGGGCGGCCCAGGTATTGTGCTATTTTCTTGATGTATGAAAGCCACTCAATCTCTGCCACACGATCCCGCCCCATACAGTCTTTAATAATCGTGTGATTTAATGTTAAATTGGGATTAAGCCAAATTTTAATCCAAGCCCTTAGTGGTGCAAAAGACAACATGTCTTCAATATAACCTACCCCTAGTTCCATATGTACTGAGTGAGCAGGTGTAGATTTTGGTAAGCCCAGAACAGATCGCAAAAAAATATTCTCTGCCCTTTGGATATGGGTTGTGTTCTTATATCCCCAAATAGAGGCTCCATATCTGGCTATTGCCATGGTTTTGGCTTTGTATATGGATAATATAGCCTCTGGTGGTTTGCCGCCAAGACGTTTGGCGAACCCCAATATAGCAGCAGATGATCGTTTTACAACAGCGGTCTTGTTCTGGATTTGTGGTGCCCATGTCCCTTTCTCGTCGAACACCACTCCTAGATATGTAAAGGTTTTAACCTTAGTAAGTACAGCATCGTTGCAGGTCAGGGTTCTAATGTTGCTTTTAGAATTACCCACAGCCATGACATGCGACTTTCCTACATTAATCACCAAATCCAGGTCTTGCATAAAAGCCCCAAAAGTATTAAGTAAATATTGAAGACCCTTCGGGGTCCTTGACATCAGTACCGTGTCGTCGGCATATAAAAGTACCGGCGTCACAGAACCACCCATGCAGGGCACATCTGCAGAGGCAGTTTTTAGGGACTCTCCAAGGGAATTAATATAAAGGGAGAAGAGCATAGGTTCCAAAATGCACCCTTGGCGCACTCCCCTTCCCGATTTAAAAAAAGAGGTACAGTTCCCTTCTTGGGTCATACGGATAGTTGCCCTTAAATCACTGTGGAGTCGTGCCAAAAAATCCACAAGAGCACGATCCAGTCCCTTTTCAAGGAGTATTGTCCACAGCTTTGACCTATTTACTAGGTCAAAAGCTGTGGACAAGTCCATGAAGGCCAAGTACATCTTCCCCCCTGAAGCTACAGTGTATTTGCTCAGTATAAGGTGCAAATTAAGGCATTGATCTTCTGTACCTCTAGCAGATCTAAACCCATACTGGGCCTCACACAAGATGTTTTTATCAGTGGTCCAAGCTGAGATTCTCTCTAGTATTATTTTGCCCAAGATTTTAAATGAGGAATCTAGCAGAGATATTGGCCTGTAGCATCTAGGGTCCCCCCTTTGACCCTTCTTAAAAATGGGGATGATAACAGCCTGTGACCAGGTAGTTGGAGGTCTTATCTTATCTATACCAACTACATTAAAAACATTAGTAAGTACAACTGACCACATTGCTGAGTTTGTTTTGTACATATCTGCGGGTACGCCATCTGGCCCAGGGGCCTTCTGTGATGACATGCCCTCGATAGCACTCTGTACCTCTTTAATAGTAAAACTTAGAAGGGGGGCTTGAATGTCGATCGGTGTTAAATTAGGAGGTCCTAGGTCAATGTTGCTGCCATAAATTTTTTGGAAGTGGTCCAACCATTCCTTCTCAGGGATATTTAACTCCAGTGGCGCATTTTCTTTCCCATTGAACAGCGGTGTATTGACAATGGCCCAGAACTTTGCGCTATCCCTTAGGGTAGCTTTTTCATACAAATTGTCCCACGCCTGTTTCTTAATTTCCTTTTTCCTTACTTGGATATCCTGACTGTACTGCTTCCTAAGCCTTGCCACCTCCTCTCTATCACGGGGTACCTTTTTCAGTGCTTTATGGAGTAATCGATGTGATTTGGAGCATGCATTATTGAACCACCCCTCAACCTTTCTCTCTCGGTTTGTGGATTTACATTTTAGGTCATCTGCCACCTGGCGACAGATGGCTTCAAAGGACCCAATTATATTCCCTTTGAATCTCAATGGCTCCCTACAAACATTAATGTTGCTGCCCACTTTCTCATTTAGGGAGTAAAGGAATTCCTCAGGTATAACTTTACTCCATTTCACCCGTCTCCCTTGATCCTTTGCAGTGATATCAACAGCGATACCTAATTCAGAATTCTTATTAAACAAAGATAAAACATTATCCTCCATGTTCAACACAACCGGGTTGTGGTCACTATATGTGGAATGTATAGCATTATAAAAGATAACATTCTGCAACATAACTGGTGAAATAACTATATAATCAATGATAGTGTTGCAATCCCTAGCACTATAGGTAGAGACCCTTTCTTTACTATCGAAGAACTCTGGTTCATAAAGTTCATTTTCAAGAAGCAGATTTTCTAGGGTCGACCCTTTAACAGAATGTTCAAAGTGTGGGGATTGGAACATGTCTACATTCAGACTATCTATTAAATGACAGCTATGTTGGCATAAATGTACGTTAAAATCTCCCAACAGTATAAAATATGTTGGGGCGGTTTGACTCTCTTTAAAATTACACAAAAACATATTCAGAGAAATGAGATTTTCGATATCGCCAGAGCCTTGGGTAGCGTTATAAAAGTTAATGTAAACGCATTTAGAATTATTAGTCAATGTGACTTCCAAAGCTAGGAAATTGTGGGATAACGTGTTTATTGCTTTCGCAGTTCCATTCATTTTAACTGACAATAAAAATTGTAAACCTCCTTTATTGCGACCAGAATTTGAGGGTTGTGCAGCAAGGAAGTAAGATGTATACCCATCTATCCAAAAATCACAGTCCATATCCCATGTCTCCTGCAGCGCTATCACATCATACTTTTTCAATATATTCAACCAATTTATATCTTCCCTTTTAGAGCGGAGTCCTGCAATGTTCCAGCTCATTAGGTTAACAATAGAGCCCCTCGCGTTGCTATTGGTTATAGGCAATGGTTCAGTAGTACTATCGTAAGAATCTAGTCAGTCAATTTCCTCCAGATTTGAAAGTGCTGAAAACATGTTTGATAACTCCAGACCATTACTTGATTCACGCCCCTGGTTTCCATGGATTTTAGGTAACATACCAGTTGTTTGTGTTGCCCAAGGGCTAATACGGTGAGTTTTGGTTGGGAGAACATTGCAACTTGCCCTTTCAGGGGGATTTTTAGGTGATGCTGGTGGTGGGTAGAAGAATCCTAGAGGGACTGCTCTTATTCTATCCTCTCTAATCTCGGTTGCATCCCAAAATAAGCGGGATGCCTCATGGGGTCTATTAAAGTTGACAATTAGACAATCCCCAGAGAATTTCTTCTTTGTATATCCCACCCAATCCACACGTCTACCTGTCTGGATGTATTCAGAGATATTATTAGGGCCAGTACAATTAGCATTGCACCATGTTTTTATATTGTCCAGCACTGAGGCATTTGACTCAAATTCCCCTGTTTTTAATACTGGGATATTCACCAAAATTGCAACAAACGGTGTTGCTTCCGGTGGGAGGTGAACTGGTGGTCTCAGGCGAGATCTTCTAGGCCGCGCTGGGTTAAAACCATCTTGGGTAGATGCCAGAGGCATTGACTGTGGTAGGCAGGGTTTGGGTGCAGAGGGCTGTTTAGGAATAATTGTGCTAACCCCTTCCCCCGTTCCATGACCAATTAACCCTAGTGGTAATGCAGGTAGAAGCTGGGGATTGGCTAGTATAGTACTTCCCTGCTCCATAGGGGATTGGGATTGCCTCTGTGGTTTAGAAGGGGATTGTAGAGTGATTTTGGGTGGTGGACACCGAGGATCTTCCTCGAGAGAAGTTACAAATTTATTTATCCTGTCACATTTCTTTAGAATATCGGAAACACAATCCCTTAAAGTATCAATAATATCTGTGGAGATTTGTATGAGTACCCCTTCAAGTTTGTCAACCAGGACCTTCTCCACCATGTCCTTGATGGAGGATTCTAGGGCACTCAATGGGGAATTTTGTAGCTTACAACGCTGTGCACCATGTGTCCTTTGTGTATAAGTGCGCTTGCTAACCTGAGATTCAGGCTCAGATTCCTGGGAACAGGTCAGATTCCTGGGAACAGTGACAGAGATGCTACTTCCTTTTGAGGTCCTCACACGTGCAGTCAGCAGAGAGGACTGTACTATGGGCCAAGCTATCCCATTGTTGTACATGCAAGAGCTGAAGGAGGTGTCTGAAACATACAAAGGTGTTGAAGGAAAACTTGAAGCATGTTATTTGGCGAAGGCCTTAGCCGGCCGCTTATCTGAGAATACAAGGATTCAAAATAAGATTGTGTCACATCAACATTACATTACTGCCACAATTTTGGATCCACGGTACAAATTATTTGTGAACAGTATTGCAGTAATTCATTTTTCAGAAGTGGATGTTGCCAAGTACAAAACTGTAATAGCCGAGGAAGCCACTGATTTAGAAAACGAATGGCTCTCATTTAGAGGCCTGCCAGTGCCAGCCCAGGACAGTGCAAGTACTACTGAACATCCTACAGCATGAGAGCAGTGCGTTTGCTTCCCAGCAGTCACCAACACAACCAATAACAACAACAGCACCAACAGGATCTGATTCATCAGACACAAGCAAAAAAATAACTGCTTGGTTTCTACAGAAAGGGATGGGTAAGTCCTTTGCTGTCGCAAAGCAAAAAGAGGACGAGCAAACCCGAGCACCAATGAACATTGAGCAGTTTGTCCAGGCCTATCTGGATGACACAACAGAGGTGTTCATGGAGCAAAGCCCATTGGTGTATTGGTATAGGACAAGAAGCCAATGGCCAGTGCTCAGCAGGCTGGCGATAAAGTATCTAACTTGCCCTGTTGCAAGTGTCTCTTCTGAGCGTGTTTTCAGTGCTGCTGGTGCCATTGTAACTGTGAAAATGACCAGTCTCTCGCCCAAAAGCGTGGAGAGGTTAACCATGATCAAAATGATTCAGCACTTCATACCACCAGACTACATAATACGTGAATCACAGCTGGAAGAGGAGAGCGAGTCGGAAGACATAACTAGTGGGTTACATGACCTACTTCTGTCAGAAGAACCACCAGGGTTTGAGGACAAGCACCTCTTCCCTGACAACTAGGCTTTTAAATTGTTACATTCTCCCTTCCTTTATTTGTGTGTATCTATCTTTCTGGTTCAAACTTCAAACCCAACACCATCTTCCTTTCTCTTTTAATTACCCATTGGAGTTGCACAGCTGAGCATTTACTGTACACTCCACTCATCAGAGTCCTGCTCCATCTTCCTGACTCACCCTAAATACATTTCCATCTTGCCATAATTTGGATGGAGATGGACAATAGTGCAATAATGTAGCCTCTAATAGTCCCTCCATAACAAGTGAAACGTACGTGACTATAGCCATCTTTTGTTTTGTTTCCAATCTGAAATGCATCACTGTCTTAAGGCTACACCTCTGTCTGCAGGCATACACAACTCTTCAATGTCAGAACTTGAGCAGGGCTCCAAAATGAAAGTAAACTCGTCATCACTTTCAGAAGGCTCTGCTGCATCTGTGATCTAACAGCCACAAAGAAGAGAAAGACAGGTATATGAAATGAATGATTCCATACATTGCATTGGATGCTTGCTGACTCAGGGCAAATGTGCATGAAGTAGAACTATACTAGTAGTTTAATATAATAACAAAGTACTTGTGTCTCAAGTGATGGTCAATGTTTCCATGTCGTTTAATAATATGCATCCAATTGTACTCCTACTACTGCAGGTGCAGTCTGGACTTAATCGTAGTCACTCACTACAGACTGAGTTGCTGTTGGTGGTCTGTTGGAGAACACGTACACGTGCCACACCGGATGATGATGACCACCATACCATCTTTGCACGCTGTCAGTCAGTTTGATCTGAGATGATTGATGGAATATGTTCAGGAAGTGGAATACAAGGTAAACACACAACCATCAACAAGAACCACAGCAGACCTAGGCTACATGTGTGTGCAGTGGTGGAATAGAATAGTGGTATGATTGACTGACATTGGCGCATTGATTTAATCACTTGTTTTGGAAAATGCTAGGTTGCTGTATTGTATATGCCTTTTGTCTGAAACTGTGAAAAATTTAGGTAAATGGAGTTTGGGCCACAGACTCACGACCCGGTGTTGTGGTGTGGTCCTGTAACCGTTCTGTGCTGGCTCCTATCTTGTTGTTCTTTTCGATGACTGCTGTGTAACTAGAAGAGTAGAGTTAATCAATGTATCCAAGCTGCCTCAGTCTGAAAATCTTCTCGCTCACGAGTCTTGTCTTTTTTGCACTACACCATTTATTGATTTTTATGTTTTCATTCAGTTAACTTATTTTGTAATACCCCATTTCGTCTTTCATCAACACTTACAGGCCAACCTTTCACCCATCGCTTTTATACGTGGAGCAACAACTCACACTTACCTTACCAATTCTCCTCATCATCCAGCCAGAGGCGCACAAGAATGATATTCAGTCACAATGTCCATGAAAGGGAGGACAAAGATGAATGACGAGATACAACTACACATTTGGCCCTGGATAATACATTAACTTTAGTATCATTTTCATATTTTTCTTTGATTCCTTTTTCCTCTTCATTTATTTTACGCTTGTGTTTGGTAATTGATTGTTCACTTAAACTATTTCCTAATTTTCTTTGCTAGCTTTCAGCCCGCTACATCAGGTATTACGGTTTCTCAGAGGGCATACAGCCTAGGCAAAAGTCATATTCATATCATATATAAGAAATACTTCCTTTGAATTGTGTAGTAGTAGTTAAGTAAGTACCACTTATTATTAACCATCAAGTTAATAAAAACCTTCATCATGCAACCATTTTGTTTTTCTTACTTGACTTTACATTTATTGGGTAGTAATGGATCATCAATCATCGTCTTCATAGTTTTGCTTTTGTTGTCTCCATGCGTACTGTTTTTCTTTGTCAAACCTTTCCCCAAACCCCCGTTCCCATCCATTCATCAAACCCTAACCCTCTTCCCCCGGGGTGTGTGGTTTTATATTGAGGTGTGATGTTACTACATTAAATCTACACCAACAATTGATCACACGCTTGCTGGGGCAGATGTGGTAAAAGCAACACTAATGAAATCAAATGTCAACGAAGCAGGGCGGGGATCCTCTTCTGCTTGCCCACCCAAGCTCACTGTATGTACTAGTGTACAAGGCCATTCATTTCCCAAAGTGACCCAACGAATACATCTAAATAATTGGTGGCATTGTTTGAATTTAATTTTACAGCATTTAAGTTTACGAATTGGATTGTGTTTTACTGACTCCTTCAACACAACTACATTTATCTTCTTGTACTTGGCAGTCCCTGACACCATTGATTTCTTTGAGTTTAGCAGTTGCAATATTGTTTGTATTTTTTTGGGTCAGTCTTATGTACTGTATTTTTCAACTTCTCCCACATTCTGTCTCAGGCAAATGACTGTCTCTTTGTTTTTGTTTTCCAATGCTAGTGCCAGTGTCTAGTCTACTTTTTATTGTGCCAGATTAAAATACCATATTTCCATTTAAGAAGACTCCTTACTTAGACTGTGTCAAAGTTATCCTCGCAATTAAGTTTCCCTGACTTATTCTTTTGACAAATAGATTATTTGCTGTACATCAGAGTGCAGTTAAATAGTCGGCACTAGAAAACGTGTTTGATAAATTCCCTACCTCTCATTTGAAATAACTGAATTGAACTCCCGTAAGGAAATGACAATACTATACGATAACATAAATGCAACTCAAAAAGGAATTTCTATCAACCTATAGCTGCTGCTTAAATTGTTTTCTTTTAATCTTTATGTTTTGTTGAACAACATGCAATTACAAGTTCTATAAGCAAGAAACGATATAACTATATATATCTTCACCTTTAGATATTGTGTGGCTGCTCCAGGAAGAAGGCGCTGGCCGCCGAAACGCGCGTAGAGATCGAATTTTCATGCCACCTGCTTTAATTAAGTTTTTTAATGTCTAGAAATTGTTAATTTATGTCTGTCAATTGTACCCTATGGAATTTTTACATTTGTATTGTTATTTTAATGTGATATTATAAGTTCTCATTTTTAACTTATGTTAATTAATTAATAAAAACATGTTTTTTAAGCAGCTTTAGTCTATTGCTATATATCTTTTGATCCTGTGGAAAACTATTG
This sequence comes from Lissotriton helveticus, assembly GCF_964261635.1. Lineage (NCBI taxonomy): Eukaryota > Metazoa > Chordata > Amphibia > Caudata > Salamandridae > Lissotriton > Lissotriton helveticus. The sequence continues at coordinate 118,861,081 of NC_136064.1, read as the reverse complement.
TGCTCAATTGCCTAGGGTGTTACTTTTCAAATATCTCTTTTTCCCTGACCTAGGAATTACGATTTCATTTTTTCAGGGGGTCCTTGTTACATATGCAATAGTCTACTACTACCATCACACAACCACGGCATATTCTCCGTTGTCTTGGGAAACCATGCAGCCTTGCGGTGCCAAACTTAATCATCATCAATCACAGGTAAGAAGAGAAGTTTGCTTGGAGTTATAATGGAGGAGAGACTGGTAGTACAAAAAGGACATATATAACTCAGTGAGGGGTACCGCATCTATCTGTTTGCATGATGTTGTTACACATGTGGTCAATTAATACATTATTTCAATCAAACACTGGCCGCTGCCCTGCATGTAGAGTAAACCTTGTGACGTACAACAGTAACCCCACCACAAAACAACATCATATGTGTACGTTGAAAATAAATAACATTTATTCATGTACATAAAAAAACTATCCTTCTAGTCCTATCCCAACCCTATCCCCACCCTAAGCCCAACCAATGTCCAAGTCCAAAGAATGTCCCACAAAAATAACCCCAACACCCAATTCCCACCCTCCAACAAAAGTATTAAAAAAGGGGCAAATGAAGAGGGTCCATTACAATTGGCGGGCTTTAAGGTGTTTGTCCACCAATATCTTGACACTCTCCTCTAATTCATCCTCCAGCTTTGACACTCGGAGGAGAATCTGTTGCCGAAATGCGCGGCTCCTACAATTGCATCCATGATGTGGGATGGCGGCAGATGTTGTTAAATGCCGGCGGTGAGCGGCTGCCTGGCCGCGGCGCCATACTCCTGCAGGTGGGGCCTGGCTGGGGCCTGGGGCATTGGTAGAGGCAGCAGCTGCTGCCGCCGCCTCTTCCTCCTCCTCCTCAGCCTCAGCCACCAGCTGGCGGTACTCCTCCACAATGGCCTGCAGTTTCCTTTGCCGGGCCCTGGCTGCCAACTCCTTCCTTGATGGTTTTTGGGAAGGAGTATGAGTATCTATAGAAAAAGAAACAGAATTGTAACTGAAACTTTTCCAAATTAATTCAACACATAGTGGCATAGTAGCACTACCAAGCGCAGTACATACAATTGGTGGCAACTTTTAGTATCTATCTAATCTATCCTCCTGCTTCCCCTGCCTGTAACTTTTGTTGAAGTTTTTTCTGGCATTATACTTGCCCTAGTACTATGGGTGGACTTGAGTACACAGAAGAATACCAGTCTTTTTTGTATCTCCTTTTATATTTTCAAAGTAAGACTCTGCTTCCAGTGACAGTCTCCACCTATGATGAATACAATACTTTTAGGGGGAAAACAACCAATAAAAATAAATGTCTATCATTCTTTATTATCGCCTTAGCTGGTTTCACTTTCACCAACAACCACCCTTGCGTCCACTCCTTCCTTGCCTTGGGTTTCATTGACACAAACTCCGCTCATGATTCTTGCTATCCACTATATCCATGCACCCATTTTGTTTTGCCCAACGAGGCATGCATCTTCTTTCACCTTACAGTTCTACCCATCCTTCAACAACGCATGCATCGGATTCATATCAGCCACGTGCATGAACCTTCCACAGTATCCTTCTATGGTAGTGTTATTACATCTCTTTCGTCCTTCCTCCTTCCAGCTTAGTTCACTTCTTTACCTTTTTGTTCAACACATCCCTCAAGGTCATCTGATCTGACTTTTAGTCTTCTCCATAACTCTCACAGCTGAGTTTGAGTCTGATAGAAGAGGCCTTGTTTACTCAACTCACGCTGGTAATGCTGCAAAGGGTGTCTTCTTCAACCATTGTATATTGCCCAGTACAATATCGAATTCATACTTTCTTAATAAGTCTCATAGCACAGTGAGGAAAATGTTCCCCTTCCACCTAGTAATGCAAATAAGTAATGAATATAACTTACCACCGCCCACCGCTGAAGTTTCCTCCCCCACTGGTGCTACTGCAGGTGCCGCAGCCACTGTCCCCTCCTGGATGGCATTAGTATCGCCGCTGGCCCCGTCGGCACTGGTCGTTGGTAGTGATTGTGCACCTATAAAAGCAAGTACACCTTTTTAGATGCCTGCACAACTCCCCCTATTTTACTAGTTGTACCTCACCAGGAAGGAAGATTGAAAAAACAGTTACGTACAACATAACGCGTTGTATGTGTAACTAGTCCAAATTGCGTACTACTGTACAGCAGTCATTAGACAGAGTTTAGTTTTACTTTATTAGATGGTCCCTAGGGTCATCTAATCTCTACTCCTACTCTAGTCTTTGGAACGTTAGCCTGAGCCATGTAACCATTTTAGAATGATCCGGGTCTACTGTTTTGCCCATGTTGTTACCTCGCAGCTTGTTGCAAAATAAAGCTTTTGAACTTGCACATAGTCTCTGTGGTATATTTTGAGTGTCTGGGGTGTTGTGGACTTAAACGAGTGAGGGAGCGAAAGGGTGTTCTTCTGTTCTGGGTTGTGTAATAAAATCATTGGGTATATCTAACTATCTTCATGTGGGGGTCGGGAGTGGGACAAATGACTATGACTGAGACACTTAGGTAGGTAGACTGTCGTTGAATTGTGGGTTCTTCTGACTGAGTTCTGTGACTAGGGTGTAAGTAAGGTCCAACCTCCCTATCACCAACATCCTATTTTCTAGTGCATAGTTTTGTATGTGCCTGTGCAGAGAATAACCACAACAGTAGTAGTAGTACAATAATAACCTAACAAAAATTAGTAGGCAAACATCTGGTTGCGCATTTTTGGGGTGGGAATTGACAAAGCCAAGAGATTACAGAGGACAACGCAAAAGACAGGAGTTGACCCAGTGGCTACAGCTATTCTATCACAGCTTTATTCCAAAGAATACCTTAAATAAAGAGTGGCCAACAGGGCAAGCTTAGCTAAAGACAGTCTAATAGTAGTAGCACAGAGAGTCATCAGGCAGAGGCAGTTTGAAGGAATTGAAAGTCAGAGATGGCATTAGATACCCAAAATTTGGAAAACAAATTGAAGACCAAAGAAGGTTTACCTAACATTTAATTAGGAAGGAGGCTTAATAGGTTGGAAAAAATAAGGTGCGTTAAAAAGTTAGGGAAATATAATTGATAATAATATAAGCACTGTAGGACTTACTGGGGCCAGCAGCAGGATCCTCGGTAGAGGAGCGCTCCTCTGGTGGTTGTCCCGCCGACTCGGACCCCGTCTTCGTGCCCCTGGGTGGTGCTGATCATGTAAGAAATAATATAGAAAGAGAAACATTGAGTGTTGTGAAACAAATACATTATTCAAAAATCCTCAAACATTTTAGGAAACAACAATTGCAATAAAATTGACTGCGAAGTCTAAATGACCACTGGCTTGCAGGATTCACAGACCGTCTACTTATAGAACACTAATCAAATGTTCCATAAACATTCTGATTGCAGAATATACTAATGAAGCCAGTACCACCTGACCTACACCACCTATTCCAGAATCCAAACGGGCCAATTGTTCAGTAAGTCGGCATTTCCATTTTATTTTTGCCCGCAAACATGCATAGATGAGATGGAGGACACATGTATACATTTGTGCATACACAAAATTGTTGGTTGCTTGCGTCATATGAACTGCTACTGACTGACTTGACAATGCTATTGCTGCTAAGCCTACCACTCAGTAAATTCAAACCAGTTCTATGGAGGGGTGGGATAAATAAGAACTAACTAAGCATTCAGTGACAGAGGAGGCGCCACGTCATGCAGACCGGTAAAAAAATTATTAACTAATACTATCCATCCACCACTATTTCACTAAAGGACAATGTAAGGACTAGACTCTAGCAATAGCATTAACTAACTTCAGTTCTCTAAAGTAAACTCTAACATCAATAATCACCACCCCAAGCTAGCGCACAGTTACAAACCAGTAAGAGAAGTGGCGAGCAGCACCTGTGTCATACGGTAACAGAAGATTTTGAGACGGAATTGATCTGCAATGTAACTAAGCACACCAGTAATCGTGTTACTTATTCGTCCAAGAATTATACACAATACTTATACTACTATACATATATATTAATATTACTAGCTACTCACCAAGCCCCACGACCTCGACACCTAGCAGGTCCAACAGGTCCTGCTCCCTGTCCAGAATGTCTGCCCACCGGTGGGCCAGCTGCTGGTGGGTGTGCCTGTTATCCGAGCGGCGGAAGACTGCCCAGCGCATCTTCGCCCACCGGCGGTGACGCCCCTCTGGCAGGTAACCGGAGCCTGGCCTGGCGCCTGCTGCCAAGGTCAAGGGGAGGTGGCGCTGGATGAAAAAAAACAGGGCGGCCACCTCTGCCTCCTTGAAAAGTTTCCGGGCCTGCACCCCTGCAGGTCGCATTCTGCCGCAAGGCAACCGGCTCTTGGGCGCAGGCGCCTTGCCCTTCGAGCCGGTTCTGCTGCTCCCCTTTGCCATGGTTCTGGGGTGGAGGTGGAGAAGAAGTTAGAACAAAAGGAAAAAAAGTTAGGGGGAAGAAGTAGGAGCTTAAATAAAGTAGTAACATAAAACAGTAGAAAAGTTAAAAAAAAGGTGGAAAAGTAGAAATAAAATGCAAAATATAAACTTAGGGACAGAGAGAGATAGATGATAAGTAAAAAAAGTAAGAAACACTGTGAAAATAAATAAGGATTGCAAAGATAAAAGGTGGATAGAAAACTAGGCCCAGAACCATAGCATATAGTGTGAAAAACGAGATGGCCGCGCCCGTTCGCGACCACATGGATAAGTTCGTGCGCGATTTCACGCGAACACGCACTTTGTCAGCGTGAATAAGTAGTTGTGTTCCCGAACATGACATGCACAACGCGAACACGTTATGCGCGACCCAGAAGAGGAAATGGGGGACGCGAGCGGGCGGGACAATTGAAAAAACAAGATGGCCGCGCCCATAGCCCACCGCATGGGTAAGGTCGCACGCTACAATCCCCCGAGCACGCAGACAGCGCACCGAACACGCACAACGCGCTCCCGAGCAAGAAAAACGGCTCTTGAACGGGTCCAGCAAGCTACTACGCATGCTCGCGAAGCTACGCGAAGCTCGCATAGTGTGAGAACGTCTTCGCCTAGCTTCGCGTAGTGCGACTACGCATACTACGCCCAGGGTTACAAAGAAGACACGGACCAAGAAGAACTGCTGACCCAATAAACTGCCTCAGAAATGGAGCGCAAAACCATGCCTGTTGCTCCCAGGACTCAACCATTGTGGTGTGCTGCAGCTGTGAGGCCTCCAAGAACCCTGGAGCACGTCAAGCCCTTTGCTAATCACCAGTGAACTCCCTTGGGGTCAAAGAACTATTCCCCTCCAGGCAACAGGCAGCAAACTTGCAGAGTCTGGTTCACCCGCTTGCTGCTCCCTAGTGACTCCGATGCAGCATCCAAGCAAGAAGTGGTACATAAGCTACAGAGTAAGATGTGTCTCCCTACAGAGTATAAAGACACATTGACTTTAAAAAAACCTTTGACACATGAACAACAAGGGTACCGGACCCCTGCATCCTACACTGAGATGAAGAGTCAATCCGGACTGCAACTGCTCAATAAGCAAGTAACTGTTGAGGGACATCAATACTCCTGAGATCCACATTGTGAGTGGCGCAGCTGTCCTGGAATCATCCATGCAACCTGCATGCTCCCGATCTCGAAGGCATCTTGATGCACACCACCTGGCTGACTTATCTGCTCAACTCCCATCCCACCCGGCCTGGCCTAAACCAGCTGTGCTCCTGTGGGGCTGAGGCCCTCGTGACTTGCTCCCTAAGGTAGGACCCCTCCAGCTTACATTTAATTCCCATTGTGCAGAGTGTTTTCTGGTAGCCCCCTTCTCCTTAGTGGGTATGCCACGAACAACCTCAGGACTGTGCTGCCAGTCAAATCTAGGAAGCCCCCAACAATCTGCGGGTAGAACCTAGGACCTCGCTTTGCTACTTACCTAAATCCAGAAGGTGAACCGTCAGATCCAACTGTATGATTTTGAATGCAGTTTCTTATTTTCTCCCATAGACTTCTTGGGTGAGTAATTAAGCACAAGTGTTTTATTTTGGGAAGTTTGAAAGTTCTTAGTCTAAAAAATGAAATGACAATCGAAGTTGTTTTAAAAAAATGGTGTCAGAGTTATTCTTGAATGTGTGTATCATTTATTGCCTCTGTGAGTACCACATATGCTTAGCACTACCCAATGATAAGTCTAACTGGTCACACACGTTCCTACAAATAGATCATTAGTATTATTAATCGGGGATACACTGGACTCTTTACAGTGCACTTTGTTTTAGTGCACTATATAGAGAGCCAGCTTCCTTCATTCCCATTTACTCTACCATCCTTTCAAGCGTACATTCAGCTTTGCATCCACTCATGCCCCAGAATTAAATTTATTCTGAAATCTTTTCATCCAGCCTTTCACTGATACATTCTCTTACACTCACATTTACTCCAACCTCGTTTCAACCATCCATCCATCCATGTATCCATCCATACGTCTATCCATCTATCACTTAAACTTTGATATTGTTTCACCCACCCATCCTTTTACCCATCCACCCACCCACCTTCTCACCTACACATCCACCCATCCTCTCACCTCCACCTCCACCCATCCTTTTAGCCACCCATGCATGCTTTCACCCCATCCATCCAACCTTTAATGGTCTAAACTGCAACGTTGAGGCAACAGTTTGCAGTCAATGATTTCTAGATTTCTATTGAAGCGGCTGTTTTGGCTCCCTAGCCACTGTTCTTGTATTTCTTATGTTAATGTTATTCTAGATTAAATGCCTTTATTTCTGTTGAATGTTTCTATGTTTTATCTGTGAACAACTTGATTTGATCAATTTAATTCCTTGTCAGCATACTTTCAAGCATGCACTTGCATTCAAGTGTTTGACAAACATTCCTGCACGCCTAGCCTAATATGGACACCACTGAGACAGTGCTTGATACCTTTTTTAGTTTTTTTGATGTTCAGGGAATGGCCCATCAAGAATAATAACAACCTCATTCACACTATTTATCTGGTCACTATTCTAACAATAAATAATCAGTTTGCCTGGGATTTGACACCATGTGTCCTATATCAAGATAGATTGGAACTTCCTGATGTTAAGCTCCTTTTATTCCAAAGGATAGCTGTGGTCATTGTATGTTCCAAACCAGTGTTTTAAGCATGAAGCAAGCCAGCAGAATTCTGCTGTGGAAAGTAATCATGCATTTACATTAGTCTGAGAACCCCTGCGCAGGAACAACTGGCAGGCAGCTAGGGATGTCTCAAGCTGCATAGATTGAGCCTTGGAAGAATTGGGTGCTCCTGTTACTCATAAGACAACCTAGCAGTAGGTGATCCACCTTAATCTCTAAGCATCATCCTGTGCTTTTGGGACATGGCAGATGGTAGGTAGGGAAGGGATCAGTAGCAGAACAAGCTGTTTCAGAGCAGAGCAGGACCATCAGTCGTGACTCAGCCATGAGGGCTGGGCTCAGGCACACAGAGTTGGCAACACAGACAGACGCTGCATGAGCAGAGCAGTGTCACAGCTGAGGCAGCCACTGGCACACATCATCTATTGTCACTCGTGCACTTGCAAACCACAGAAGCCTCCTCACCATAGTCATGTTGTCCACCTTTTATTAACCAATGGGAATCAAGGTCAATCCCTTTGACAAGGTTACAGTGGTGATGGATGGCCACTAAACAGCCAATCAACTTGTGTTGCTTGCTCTGGCTCATATCCCACAACATGATCTTTGTGTAACTGTCCCAACATTAATGTTTAGTTCTAATTGGAGATTAAGACACCTGGAAGAAAGCCAAAAACATGCTTGTTTTATCTCATGCTCGTTATGGCCATTTGTGGGACAAGCTGTCAAGGGCACATGTCATATTAAATAGTTACTTCTGCTGACCACCAGCACACTGGCAACGCTTGGCAGAAACTAAGCACTGGTTGAAATTTCAGTCCCAGAGACTATGCTAAAACACCAACCCAACAATAAATAAATCTCAAATTATCTCACTCACGAGGACTCTTCCACAACATCAATGCTAATAAGACAGCTGTCTCCGCCAAACACATTTAGTCAGACTGCTAACTGGATGATTCTGCAAGCCTCTCCACAGAACAATAGTCAGAGGTGTGTCTTATGCAGGTCTAGTAGAGAGGACAGAAACAGATTAGATGTTCTGTGGCCACAAAGTGGTGTATCAATGCAGGTAAAGAAGTCCAATGTAACATTTTCGTAAGTAAGTAATTGCTTTATTTGATGATTATTAAAAATCATTACAAACAGAAATAAAAGACCGTATGTAAACCGAGAACGGATTTAATTTTTTTTTTTTTAATTGCAGCATTAATAGAGAGCAACAATAAGTAAGATGCATTGTGCAAAGTTGCTAGAAGGCAGTTTCCAAACCCTATCATAAAATTTTTATAAAACACTTAGGGGGTCATTATGATGTCGGGCGGATTGCCTCCGCCAGGCTGGCGGAGGCCACCGCCGGCCTGGCGGAGGCAATCCGCCCGACATCCATGTCCTGATGTCCCCTGCCAGATTAGGATGGCAGAGGGGACAGCGGCGGACGGAAAGACCGTCCGCTGCTTTACCGCCGCGGTCGCCCTGCGACCACGGCGGTGATAGATTAATATGGCGGTGGTGTCCAATGGACACTGCCAGCCATATTACAATGGCAAAATGTAGGGGCCTTTCCGCGGCGGCAATGCCGCCACGGAAAGGCAGGCAGTGATTGCTGCGGGGGCCCCCTGCGGGGCCCCCAGGTGATGGCAGAGGTGGAGGGGGACATGGGGAGTACCTATGGTACCCCCCACATTTGCATATGTAAGGCGGCAGGCACCCCGCGGTGCCTGCCACTTTGCATATGCAAATGCGTGCTGACATGTTTATCATTGTGGCGGGCGGTGCTGAGTGCTCCGCCCGCCACAATGATATACATGTAGGATGTGCCCGCCACTGTGGCAGGCACATCTTAATTCCCCCTGCGGGACCCCCGCCCTTATGGCGGGCGGTCCCGATCTCAGTTAGGGTGGCGGGCGGACAAAGTCTGCCTGCCATCCTAATGACCCCCTTAATCTTCAGTCTTAAAATTAGTAATTCCTGTAACAGTTATAATATAAAATGTGGGCATGGCTTATTAAAAGTAAATTAAGAACAAGCTTTTCATTGTCATCGCCATCTTGCGTGAAGAACATATTACAGAACTAACAATTAGAGTCGGTTTTGGCTAATAATTGTTTTTAGCAATAAAGATTAACTTTACAAATCGGGTGATCAAGCGAAGCGATGACCCAGTTAGATAAGTAATAATGGCGTGTCAACATGTTCTCACCCCCAAATTCGTTAAAATTATGTCTTAAAAGAGTCTTCCTCCAACAAATGCGACATGTAGTCACAATGTGTATTAAAGTTTCATCATGGGAACCACATAATCTACAAAGGTTAGAGGACCAATTTTTTTCCCATTAGATTATTCCGTCCCTAGTGGGGTATCTCCCAAACCGCAATAGCATAATTTTATTCCCCTAAGAATGATTTAAGGTGAGTCAAAACATATTATTGGGGTTCTAATTTAATGAATGAGTTAGCAATGGACCAAGAGTGGTACTTTATTCTATGCTCATCTTTATCTAAAATAATCAATAATAGGTTGGCTGATCTATTTAATGTTTGTTTATTAACAGATTTGCCCCTCCCCTCCTCTTCAAATGTTGGACAATGAAATGATTTAAACTCTTGTTTAAAAAGGATCTCCAGCTACAAGCATTCTCATACTTTATTTTCTCCTGCCAACATTTGTTTGGCAAGGGTATCTTGTTCTGAACGATATAATGAGTATAGCATTTTTAGAAAGGCTGATTGCCGTACCAAAGATTGCCTTTTCAGACCAATTTCTAATCTAACATTAGCATGTCCTATGTGCTTCGGAATCCTAAAAACTGATTTAAAAACTTTTATTTGCAGGTCATGAAACATTTTCGCGTCTTTACCACGAAAAATTATTGAACCATAAGTCAAAGGTGGAATCAATTTTGCTTTCATGACCTTCAGTAAATGCTCATGGTTTGGACTTGACAACTTATCCCTCAACTTTCTAAAAGCAAAAGAAAATGCTGTTGCCTTTGCTTTGAGATTAGTAAAGTGCTGTTTAAATGACATTTCATCATCAAATGTTATTCCTAGATATTTATAATATTTTTATAGTTTCAATATGTAACTCGTTAATGTTCCATTCTTTCTTATCTGCTTTTTTACCACCTATAATCATTATTTTTGTTTTTTTGGTGTTCATTTTTAAACCATTAAGGGTAATATAAGGATTGAAAGAATCAATTAATCTTCGTAATCCTATAACGGAGTGATTTAATAATATGGTGTCATCTGCATATTGTAAATACTTAATCTCATTGCCAAAGATTGAGGGCGAGTGAGCATTAACTTTGAAGAGTCTCTTGGGAGATCAGCCATAAATAAATTAAAAAGACATGGAGCAAGTACACAGCCTTGTTTCAGGCCAGTCTTAGTATCAAGACGGTGGGTAGTACTTCTGCCATCTCCGATTTTAATCTTAATCCATGTATTGGAATATAAAAATTCATCATGTCCAGCAATTGTTTTGGGATACCCCATTCCAAAAGATTAGCCTATAGCAAATTTCGAGGAACAGAATCAAAAGCGGCTTTAAGGTCGACAAAACAAATATATAACTTTTGTTTTCTATATTTTGCCCTATCGCCTAATAAAGGTAGTAAAATCAAGTTTGTGCTAGTTGATTTTCTTCTTTTAAAACCAGTTTGGAAAGCTGGAATTAATTTGTTTCTTGAGGCCCAGTCTTCCAGATCTTCAAGGAGGCAACTCGCAAAAATGTTTGCCTCCACATCAGTCAATGCAATGAGTCAATAATTTGCAGGATTGTCTTGAGGGCAACTTTTATATATTGGATGGATTATGCTTCCTTGCCATGAGTCAGGAACTGTTCTAGATTTAATGACGTCATTAAATAAAGTCGTTAGAACCACAGGCCAATACTTAAGATTTGCTTCTTCGATTTGATCCTGTTCATTGCTTTTTTGACTTGCTCCACATGCCAAAACTCTGTTTCTTGAGGTTCCGTTTGGACCATGAGCGGGACACGCACCTTAGGCCACAAGCCCTCAATATATGTCTCTGAATGATCATTGGCCTGGTCAAAACTGTATTTTCTGGCTTCATCTTTACTTGATGTATAAGACTTATGGCCGAGAATATTGGAGTGGAATTGTAGGGCTGCAGGTGCAACATAAAGATTATAGATAAAAGATGCCCAACAGGATTCATCTATATTCACACTGTTCCCCCTATTACTACCATTTTCCAGATTATTAATTATGCTCCAGAATAATTTGGGATTTTGAGTTTTACATGAAAAATGTAATTTGGCCCATAAACTTTTGTAATGCCTTTGTTCGGTTTTCCATAGCTCATGTTTATATTGCTTTCTGAAATGTTTTAATTTAAGGATATTCCAAGTTTTTTGGGCTCAATTTGGTTTTCTAAAAACTGCCCTTGTAGCTTTATTAAGCTCTTTTTTAAGTGAAGCAACCAGTTATTATACCATCCTGTTTTTTTTTGTCCTCATACTGAAGCCTTTTGATGATGTGGACGTGGGATAGCGATCTAAAAGTAAAGCTCACAGATTGGGCCAGATATCAACCATCGACTTCCCTTCCTTTTTTTCCACCAGAGCTTTATTAATTAAGAATTCGAGAAAGTCCAATATTTCCTTTTGATTTTTCGGATGCCATACTAGTCTTTTAAGTCTGAACGCTATTGGGGAAACTTCCATTAATCTCGCTTCTGGTAGATAATCCCGTGAAAATGCCAAAGAAATAGATTGTGGGTTGTGATCACTTTCTACCCTGGGTATTACTTGGTATTTATGTGGTATTTATGAAGGATATTTACCAACTCGGATGATATAATAGAGTAATTAATGGCGGAGAAGTTGCCTGATTTTTTATTTGTGGGTACTTGGCCATCATCCTCTAATAACACAAGATTAATTTTGTCTAACTGAGTTCCGCAGATCTGTGTAAATGCCTTTGTTGATTTGTTAACGCAGTTTTGTTCAAGGAAATTAATATTAAAATCCCCTGAGATTATTATCGTTGCGTCGGGATGGTCGTAATACAACACTTTAACTATTTCCCATAAGATAGTAAATTGGGATAATTTCCCAGATTTTTTGGGACTTAAGTAGGCATTTAGAAGTATTGTGGGGTGAACAAATGCTAATTTAATACATATGAGCCAAGCAAGTTTGAAGTTAATTTAAAAATGTTTGACGCCAGACTTAAAGAAATGTAAGTGGGTAAGCCTCCACTAGCGTGACCAAAAACTGACTTATGCAAGGCAACATTCAAATACTCATAGTAGCCAATTAGAGGTTCCTTCTACATCATCCATGTTTCCTGTAACATTAAAACATCAAAGTCCTTAAGGAAGCTTATTGTCTATTAACGTTTTTAGTCCATTTATGTTGCATGAACAAATATTGAAAGGATTTAAAACTTTGTATTTATTCTTTGTGCTTCATTCGTGCATGTCATTACTCCCTTTTGATAGTATTTTGGGGAGCCAAGCCCAGCCATCAATAAGAGCTGTATCTGTCCTTAACTCTTTACAGACACAAGTTCCTGATTTACTGCTTGTAATCTTGATCCCAGATGTCAGATCTAAGTTAATCGATGACACTGTGGCTCCTTTCAAAATTCTCGAATGACCTTTTAGATTTAGATTTTCAAATTGGATTTTGTTTTCTAAGATGATACTAATTATGTCAGCTCGGTGCCATGTAGTAACAGTTATCTCTTTATTAATGGGGTCTTGCTTGAATTCGACTGAATCTAAGTCATCCGATGTTAAATCTTTGAGCTCAGGAATAGATTTCAACAGTTTCAAAATATTCCCTTGGTTCAATATATCGTATGATCCTCTGGTGGTATTCTGTGGATAAAATGCTAATTGCATTACTGGATCTAATGGTTCGTCAGTCTTTACTTTCTCCTTTTTTGTATTGTCATTTTTCTTCAATTTCAGCTGCAAACCAGGAGTGACCCATTTGCCGAACACTGAGTCATCCACTCTCAGGGGCACTGTGGACTCAAAGTTAATTGTACTAATTTCCGGAAACACAACATTATTGGCAGAGTACTTTGTGACTGCATGTTGCTCTCTACAGGGTTGTTCAATTCCTCTATGAGCGATATCTTGACCCCTCACTTGCGAGTTTGATGTTACGGTATTTTTGAGCATATACTACATTGAGGTACTTCAGAAAGATGGTCATGTTGGAGTTTACTGGATACAATGCATATGCTGGTTGTCGTTCTGCCGCCGCAGGATTCCAGGTGTCTAAAGATTGGATACATTTCTTTCTCAGTGTGCTCAGTTGGCAAGATGTTGATTGGTTTTTTTTGTTTTTTTTTGATTTATCGTGTGCTTTCCTCTGTCTTTTTCTAGCCCTTCTAGTTAAATCTTCTGAATTTGTTTTAGGATTTGAAGTATGGATTGAAGTAGTTTGCTGAACAACAACTTCATCTACTGAAGTTCGATCCATAGATTTGTTTCCTTCAATCAGATCCTGGGATTTTAAAGGCTTGTTTAATTTTATTTTATCAATTGCAAGTTGGTAATCTCTTACTTCAACTTTCTTATTAGTTGATGCTATATTATGTTCTTGATTTTTATTTTTATTTAGACTATGGTTATATTCTGATGTTGAGGATCTTCTTATAACTTTTTTTTGCCTGTGTGTTCCGAATTTTGTCTGGGGGTCCCGGAGTTAAAGCTTTTGATTTAAAAACGGTGCCATGGTTATGATCAATTGGGGCTGATTTATTTTGTACAATTCTGTCTGACATTGTTTTTACCTCTTGCACCATGGATCTCACGATGGTCAGTAGCTCTGAGATCTTATTGATTAGTTGCGAACAGGTACATGTTGACAATTGATCTTCTTTAACTGTTTGTACTTTGGTTACCTGATTTGAAAGGTGAAGCAGTTTGGCATTGATTTCGGATACATAGATGGCAAGCTTATTTAGTAAGTCAACTTGAATGTTCAATTTGTTCGAGTGAAAGTTAAGAGCGCTAGTAATATTGTCCATTGTGTTGAGTAAACTACCCCAAATTCCGCAATCCGGGCTAATTTGTTTATTTTCTAAGGCACAAGATTTATCCCGAAAGTTTTCGTCATATTTGGCAAGTAATGATAGATCTGCTGAAGTGAGCGGATTAATCATAGATTCGGCTTGCACAGACATAGTGTGTTCTTTTGGGGTTGGCACCTTCACAACTAAGCCTTTGTCTGGAACCAGAGTTTACTTATTATCTCTTTTGATAAAACTAGTTTCCAAAATTAAACTTGCCAGAGCTATATTGGATAACGTTTTACTACCATTTGGGCTGGAAGATGACCCTGGAATCAAGGATTGACAGCCCTTCAAGATTTTTAATTTGGGTATTGTAAATGAGGACAAAAAGACCTCATCACTTGAGTTTTAATCTGAACCAGAAGATATGTTGATAATGTCTCTTTCATTAAGAACTTGTGGTATTGAAATCGATGAATCTTTGTACCCATCAGATACTACAATAGGGAACATAGAATCCTTAAAAGCTATAGGTGCATAAACCTGAGCTTGGACCTGAATTGGGCGAGTAGATTGTACAATGGCTGAGGGCAAACAGTGTCCAGTGCACTTGTTTATTAGTTGGGAATCACTACTGACTTTCTTTTTCTCTGATTCCGACTCTGGTAAAAAAGGGCATCCTCCAACCTTTGCCCTATGACTGGGCCTAAGCCTTTGCGAGCCGACTGCATTAGATCTCAGATGTTTGATCCACATTGACACAAACCCACACTGGTGATGCTCCATTCACAATTGCCTTGTTTTCAGATTTTTTCTGCCTAAGGTACCCTATAATCGAAGATTGGCGACTACTTGGCCTATTACGAATTCCCGAGAATTTGACATCTACAGGAGAATTTATGTTTAGAGAAAATGCTATTGATTTGGGTTGCTCTCACAGAGTGACTCCTTTGGGGCTGCTTTGACTAAACAGGAGATCGACCCCAAAATCAGAAATCCCCTTATTCTTTCTCTGCCATTTTAATTGGAGTCGAGGCAAGGTCCCATGCTGGTGGCCAGACCTCATTGTTGACAATGTTTGTTGGCAATATTTCTTTTTTCTCTTGCTACTATTATTTTGTAACTAATTATGTTTTCTAAGTCTATTGCTGGGAGTTACTGGGTATGGGGTGTAAAGACATTGCCCGATGATCAATTTAAAGATGGCCGGGCACGGGGAACCAGGCACAAAACACAGATTTCCACTCTCCTCTGTTCTCCTCTGTGTTCCTTCTTTATCAGACCTTCTCTTTTTCCCGCCTTCTTACAAAAGATCCATGTAGTACTGATTTATGTGTGCTGTATACTGTATGATTGGTAATTTTTAAAAGATATAATGGAGGTTGGATTCTGGAACACAAGCACAACCTGCTGCTTACGTGTGCTGACCTCAGCACAGCTTCACTGCTCTTGTTCTGTTTCCTCAAACCTGTGCTGATGCACTCACTGGAAGTGCTAGTAGATCTGAAGCTAGAACCAAAGTGCCAGAGTCAGTGCAGGACTTTGAGAGCTCAAAATGACCCTTTGGCTCAACCAGACTCAGGGTCAGACTGCAAAAGAGTTGGAGTTTTGAGCACCACCATCTGTTAGGTACTTTCCTGCACTATCTTGTACCAGACTTCACTGGCCTTCATTGACCAGCACTGGAACAAGCATAGCCAGCCAACCAGCCTGTGGGCCACAGCCTGCGCCCTTGCTGTGCCCTTCTTCTCCAATTGACTCCGACTGATGCCACTTCTCCACTTGATCACTTGTTTGCTGTGTCAAAGCCTCTGATGCTGCAATCGCCTCTGACACCTAGCCACTGGCTCCGCAGTTACTGCCACAGCCCACAGAGAACAATCCTCAGTTGCAGCTGCAACCCCTATCCACAGCCACGACCCCTTTGCCGACCACTAATATGGCAAGAGGCGGGCTGGGCAGGCTGGGGCGAGCGTGGGTGCAGGTGGAAAAGGAAATCTGATGCCGCAGCCCCCAGTACTCAGTCCTCAGCAGCGACCCCTAGCCGCAGTCGTGGCCCCCCTTGTTTATGGGGATAATGGCAGGCATAGGCACCAGAAGGGCGCACGTGCGGAGGGGGCTTACCGTGAGCTTGCCTATGTTGCTCCAGATGCTGGTCCTAATGCAACCGCTGGGGGCGTCCTCTGGGGCTCTGCAGCATCAACCGTGGCTTGAGGACCGCACTCCGCAGGGGACAGAGACACCTTGCTCCCTTCACCTTGCTCCCCCTGCTAGCCGCTCACAGCTCACTGATGAAAATTCTGCCGCGTACAGGTCAGTGGGAGCGTCAGGAAGGTAGGCTGTGGGTCAGGGGGTTCTGAGACTTCGGTGGGGTCTCCCTCGTGCGTTGCAGTCAGAGTGAGAGGGAATGTGAAACCACGGACTGGAACACTGCTCACTTTAGAGGCTGTCAGTTTCGAACAGCTCCACGGAGCAGCACTTGGGCAGGATTGAGGCGAATCTCCTCGGCAGTGAATGATTGCAAGGACCACCCTTGATGCTGGTTCATGAGGCACGCTTAATTTCGGACCAATAGACCACATTGGGTCATCTTTTTCTTTTGACAGGGCCTACTCAAGCCCTAGTACAAAATAGAGTGGCCTATTTTTGTTAATCTATTTTAGGACAATAGGCATACTACATTTAGTGAGTTACCTGAGTTTTTCTAGTAGGGACTAACGAAGGTCCTGATGAGTAAGCAGTAGGGGACTGCTTATGAAACATGTCGATCAAGTATGGTGCATTCCAGCCCTACCACACCCTTTTTTAACATTTCCAGCAAGAGAAGCTAATAAATCATTTTTTTCTACTAGCCAGGACATTTTTTAAGTTCATTTATATTCACACACTTATGTCCCTACACATTCCTAATCACGTATACAACCATCACACCACACATAGCCTATTCTCAATAAAACCGAGTGCTCCCGCGTAGTTCGTAGATCGCAGCACGCCCGCCCCGTAGAGGGACGGGAAGACCCCATGATGAAGCATGACACTAAGGGATTCTTAGTGTGTGAGGGGTATTTTAAAAACACATAGTTCTTTCCTTTGCCTTCAGCAAATATTAGCCCTCCACTCCCCATTTGTTTTGTATAAATAAAATTCATTAATAAAAAAAAATATTTTCTGCATGCATCGATAGAATCCCATTGTTTGTATACATATTTCAGGAGGGTGATTCTATCACCAATACCTCTACACTTCCCTATCTGTTTATTCGGACTTTATAAATCTTCAGCAGGGATTCCCAGTACTGCTATCTTTGTTTTTGAGTTGTACACATGCTAGGCTTTAAGGGTGCCTGGAGAAGATTGAACTCAAGCTCTGCAGAAAGAAAAGTCATTCTTCTCAGTTGTTGCAGATATTGCTGGGATGCAAAAATGAAATCATATTATATGTTGTAGGGTTTATTGATGGATGCGCAGTAGTTTCCGTAGACAATGTGTTTGTTATGTGTACATGTTAAAATCTGTGAACCTATCAGGGTATGAAGGAAATGGGTACTGGCAGTCCCCTTGCAGATCACGACATGGAATTTGTTATTTTTAATTTTACTTCAAACCTGTCGATGAGCAGTTGAAAGTGATACTTCCTTTTCGGCTTCAGCAATTCCCAGTAGTGCTATCTGTGTTTTAGGGTTGTTCCCAAGCTGGGCTTTAAGAGTGTCTGGAGACTATCGGGCACACGCTCTGTAAAAAAACAGATAACCTTTTTCAGTTGTTTCAGATATTGCTGTGATGCCTACATGAAATCCTCTTTTATGTGTGTCTATCAGGGTAAGATGAAAATGGGTGCCAGCAGTCCACCTGAAGATGACTACATAAACTCTGTTGCATTCTCAGTTTCTTCTCATAAAGACCCCTGAATATGAAAACCACCCTTACAAAGTCTGAAGCCAGCAGATGAAGCAGCTCATTTTCTTGCCAGTGACTTAATCTTGTTGTGGCAATGCTCATAATGGGGTCAGATTGTCCTCGCAGTCATGCTAATGCTGTCATACATTGTGATAGTTCTATTTCTAATTTTACTTTAAATACTTCAAACATGTTCACAAGGGCAAGAGAATTCATCCTTTCCACAAGAGTGACTCAGAATAGATTCTCCAGCCTTGTGGAGCATAGCCTTTCTCTGCTACATCTCCATTGAAAGGAAGTGTACTGGAGCGTGTAAGTGTCAATGGCTACCATTTTCTTGCCTTGGCTCTCAGGTCTGCTGCCTGAGATGACCATGACCTGAATTACCAGATTCTTCTTCTCATGGTGCAGTCCATATATATTTTGTATTTGTTTCCTAATAGCTAAGGTTCATCAGCCGAAGAGGTCATACACTGAAGGAGCATCTCATGAATCTCAGCACAGAGACACAGAACAGCAAACAAAGATCTAAATGTACAAGTAGGTTTAGGTTGATTAGATTATGATAAGTTCAAAAACTTGTCTTTGTAGTTAAGATGAAAGAAGCAGTCTATACACCGCCCGGAGCAAAGCCTATGGTGTTGAGGCCAAATTACAATGTCTTGCAGTCAAGATCTACAATACAAGCTCAACATTGTCTGTAGAATATGTTAATTACAGTTAAACAAACATGTGCCTTATATGGTGCATAGGAGTGCCACAGTTCTTTATTAAGTACCAAACAGTGCCACTTTAAGCTTTTTAAAGATTATGCAAAAAACAAGACCTAAATGGTTAGTTGGTCATCTGACTCAGAAACATGTGTCCTGACAGATGTTCCAAAGATATGTCTATGGAGCAGATGTTCCCTTTAAATGAACTAGATTGTCCACATTTTTTGTATTTTTAACATTAAACATCACTAGTGAGTGGAAGAGTGCGTTTTGCTTCCATGTCTGATGTATCATTATATCCTTTAACTTTAACATGTCACTATCTTGACTCAGGCAGTGGTAATAAAGGTTAACAAAATAGCAGATGTTGTATTTGATTTTACAATGAAGTTAATATAGGCCTCAGCTATCTCGGATGGAGTAACATGACCTTGTACAGGCACTCTGGAAAATCAGTCATCTGGGTTCTGATCCTTTCCTGGATGATGGACAGTGATAAAATCATACTCCTTTAACC
The DNA here is from genome assembly GCF_964261635.1 of Lissotriton helveticus. Taxonomy (NCBI): domain Eukaryota; kingdom Metazoa; phylum Chordata; class Amphibia; order Caudata; family Salamandridae; genus Lissotriton; species Lissotriton helveticus. The sequence goes on along the minus strand of NC_136064.1, from coordinate 118,841,799 downwards.
ATAGTCGCCATTGGTCAATATGAGCGGGCATTTTGGCCTTTTGATTTCCAAAAATAATTTGAAACATGCCATTTCAGCAGCATTCTCAATGGCTTGTTTAATTTTCCTAAATCTTTTCTCATATTTATGTGATCATACCAAGAAATGAACAGACCATGGAAACATCTTGCGGGGGTTCAGCATTTGACTGTGTTTGTACTTTAAAACACACAAGATGATGGATGGAAGGTTGAACATTGGTAAAACAGTCACCTCCAGTCACAGATCTGGGTTTAATCCATCGTTATTTTGCTCACCACGCCACCCCAGTTCAGACATGGCCATATCAGTCTTGACCCTGTGCCTCATGGGAACAGTCTATCCCGAACTGCCAAGCCATGTCTTCCCTGGACCGGAATCAAGCATCCTAGGACCGGTTTCTGGCTATCAGTCGTCATCAGCCAGGATAGCTTGACTCCAGTGGCGTAGTGAACACGGGAACCACGTCTGGGCATACTTTTCCCACATAGGGTCAACAGCAAAACACACAAGATGATGGACGGAATGTTGCACATTGGCAAAACATACACCCAGAGTAACAGATCTGGGTTTAATCCATCGTTATTTTGCTCACCACGCCACCCCAGTTCAGACGTGAGTACTGTGCTCTCTATACCACTGGAATCAAGCTATCGTGGCTGAAGAGGGCTGAAATCCCGAAACCGGTACTAGGATGCCTGTTTCTAGTCCAGGGAAGACCTAGCTTGGCAGTTTGGGCTGGACTGTTCCCATGGAGCACAGGGTCGAGAGTGATTTGCATATGGCTGGGTTCAAACTGGAATGACACGGTGAGCAAAAAAACTACGGATTTAGGCCCAGATCTCTGTACTGGGATGAATGAATGACATTGTTCTGCATTCTGTCCATCAATTTTTGTTTTTGCATTTGTCACCCCGAGTGTGACGGGTATGCTCAGACGTGAGTCCCATGCTCTCCACACCACTGGAGTCAAGCTATCCTGGCTGAAGACGGCTGATAGCCAGAAACCGGTCCTAAGATCTTTGATTCCCGTCCAGGGAAGAGATGGCTTGGCAGTTCGGGCTGGACTGTTCCCATGAGGCACAGGGTCAAGGCTGATTTGCATATGGCCATGTCTGAACTGGGCTGGTGTGGAGTGCAAAAAAACAATGGATTTAGGCCCTGATCTCTGTACTGGGGTGAATGTATGACATTGTTCTGCATTCTGTCCATCAATTGCTGTTTTTGCATTTGTCACCCCGTGTGCGACGGGTATGCTCAGATGTGAGTCCCGTGCTCCACACACCACTGGAGTCAAGCTATCCAGGCTGAAGACGGCTGATAGCCAGAAACCGGTCCGAGGATGCTTGATTCCGGTCCTGGGAAGACATGGCTTGGCAGCTCGGGCTGGACTGTTCCCATGAGGCACAGTGTCAAGGCTGATTTGCATATGGCCATGTCTGAACTGGGGTGGTGTGGAGTGCAAAAAAACAATCGATTTAGGCCCAGATCTCTGTACTGGGGTGAGTGTATGACATTGTTCTGCATTCTGTCCATCCATTGTTGTTTTTGCATCTGGAAGATGAGTCACGTTGTAAAGCCCTGCGCCAGAATTAGGCGTTCCTGAGCAGGGAGGGGCGTTCCGGCGCTGGGACGCCTTCCAAAAGTGGCTGAGTGAAATCTACAAGATTTCACTCAGTCACTTTTGAGCCCATGCTGCGTCATTACCCCGTGCGTGCTTGAAGCAGGCGTAAGGATTGATGCAGCATTATAAAGATAGGGCAACCCAGAGCATTTCTGGAGCTGCGTCGTGCTTGCGACACAACTCCAGCAATGCGCCGCCTTTACGGCACAGATGTGTCATGCATCTGTGAAGTTTTTGCCCCATGGTGTGCCATATTGTAAATGTGGCGCATCCATGGTGGTGGAACCGTGGTGCACAATAACTGATGCATCCCTGTGTAGTGTAGTTCCTATATTCCCAATAGGCTCTGCGCATTGGAATAATATAAACAGCAGTGTATACGTAGGACTGAGGTCGACTAGGTCTCTACTGACTATATTAGACTTAATTAGTTTTGCCAGCTAGCTCAGAGGTCACTAGAAACTTTCTCGAATAAACAAGGCGGAGTTTAACTTCCATGGATAGACAAGAAGGGATTAGCTTCTGACAACCATAAAACATGACAACTTTGCTCCCTCAGAATAAGAGTGTATCTCTAGAGTCGTGTGAAAACAATAGACATCTATTTTACTCAGTCAATCGTGCATACTTAGTTTCACCAGAGTGCAGAGAATACAGAGACGGACGTTTTCAATACAAGGTGTTATTTATTGAGCAGTCTTCTTTCTCATGCAAGAGAAATGAATTGCCACAATTGCAATACTTATAGTAAAGTAAAGTGCCTACAGTAAAAGGAGTATTATTAAATAATACTGTAAAAGCATTGATATGGTTTCTTAGCCATTTGATACTTTAAAATAGATAAAATATATACATACATATATACATTGACTAACGAACTCAACTGGTGCTTCTAAATTAACCCTGGGCGTCCGAATCGGCTACGCCCACGGAGTAGGCGTAGTGTTGCCTTCTACGCATTTTGCGTAGACAGCGTAGCCGGCAACACTACGCCCACTCCGTGAGCGTAGCCGAGTCGGCCGCCACCCGCCTCCCTCCCGCCCTCCCCTACATACATTATTTAAGCAACTAACCTTAATAAAACAATTTTAAAGCACTTACCGTGTCCGGTGTTCGCCTGGGGCTCCCTTCTTGGAATAGCGTCCATTCCTGGATACCAATGCGCATGCGCGGCCGCCCGCGCATGCGCATTGGTATCCAGGACGACGCTATTTCAAGAGGGAGCCCCGGACGAGCCCCAGACACGGTAAGTGCTTTAAAATTGTTTTATTAAGGTTAGTTGCTTAAATACCGTATGTAGGGGAGAGCGGGAGGGAGGTGCGTAGTGGGGCTACGCGGAGTGCGGGAGTGGGCGTAGCTTCTCGCCCACTTCGCGTAGCTCCGCGGAGCCCCACTACACCCACTACGCCCAGGGTTATTCTAAATATGCCTACCCCGGTGTACCTGACCTAAGCCTAATACGTGGGAGGGAGTAAGTAAGTAGCAGTTTAAGTTAAGTTGGTTTTGCCAAGAATCTGAGTCAAGAATTCTCTTTAAGGGTTTAGTCAGCTCCGTACCTGGGTAATAGAAAGCAGGAGCGCTTGTATCTCTCTCTCAGGATTCGATATACCAGCAACCCGCAAGGGCGGCTGAAAACACCGGAGCTGGATTTTCTCGGCTGGAGAAAAAGACAGCGTCTCTCTCAGTGCGTCAAAAGGGAGGGGCGGCGTCCGTGGGCTCTCCGCATCAGCTGGGCTCTCGGGCAAGTAGTTAGCCGCTCTGCTCCAAACCACTGAGGTTCCGTGACAATTGTAAGTGATGTTTTCGACTCGCACGAATATGGTCGAGTCTGGTATCTAAGAACCGCAAATGACGAGTTTAGTAAGTATGCGCAGTTTCGCTGTGCTAACTTAAACCGTTCGTTTGATATGTGGGTTTTTCATCTGTACCCACGGGTTCCATCTTAGATACGGCATCCATTTTGTCTCTTGCCCTCAAGTAGCCAGCGAACGGACACTGTCCGCTTCGTTACCCTGGGACTTTCAAGATATTTGTGGAAGACACATGTTCTTTGTAAATATCTTTTACGATGAGGGGGATGATACTGTAAGGCAGATGGCCCCACTTGAGGCGTTTCTGCCGTGCCGGTTTATTGTCTCAGCCGTGCATCTCATTAGGCACGTCCCTTTGATGCCTGTATCTCGTGTTTCCCGATACCTCCCCTTTTACACCCTTTTCGATCTCCCCACTGTCTCCATCTTCCTCTGCACCTGTCTTTGTCCCTATTTCGATCTGTTTTACTGCCGATTGGAATTCACTAATGTTGGGAAGATGGGTTTTTACAGTTGGGAACTGCCAAATGTTTCCGCACTTATGTTCCGGACCTTATGTGTACCAAAGTGACCAAAGCGACCCCTCTGGGGGATAATTATGGGAACCAGGTTGTAAACTTTTGTGTACCATGTTGTCCTATGAATAAATTCTGTATAAAAGGAGCGCTCCACAGAACCAATTTGAAGCAGTCTCCCCAAGTTGCACGTGTTGTACTTGTTGTGACTACTGTGTTCCCTGCAGTAAATAAACCTTGAATCTTTGACGCCGAAGGAAGTGTCCCGTGTCTCTGTAATTTGTGCGCCGAAACAGGTATCCCATGAAGGTTATAGGTGTTGTTCCCTGGCACCGCTGGTACTGTTAAAAGTCCAGTCCTTCAGTTGGCGCCCAACGTGGGGCGACTTCAGCGGTACCGGTCCAAAGCCTGATGATCGTGAGGAACTTCGTGTGAAATCTCCGAGGGAAGGTGCACCCCGCTTCATCGATCCTGTTGTCGAAAAGGGTGGCCCGAAGTTTTTCCCTGCGAAGATTCCCGCCTCCTGACGGCTGCGACGGACCGATGCCCTGACTGTCGACCTGTCTTCGACGCCCGGCGTAGACCTTATGTACAAGCGAGACGATAGACGGGCCTTCCTGGTGACGCCATTGAAGTTCTGAGTTAAGTATTTGTGGGTCGCTCCCAGTCCTTGGTGGTTGTTCTAGCTTTTTGAAAGCTTTGTTGTTAACCTTTAAGGTTTTTGTTGTAATAGCTCACCGAGCTTGGTAATAGCCTCCTCAGGCTTTGTGGTTAGCTCTCCGAGCTTTGTGATAGCCTTAAGGCTTTGTTGTATTGCATGGTTCCATTGCATTTGTGGTTCTTAGTATTGGTCCTTAGTATTATTTGACAGTTGCAATTGCCAAAAACCGAGGGTTTTGACTTACACGAGGTTTTATTGCTTCGGTAATCCTTGAAGTTTGATACTAGGTTAGTGTGCACGATGCCTAGCCATAGTGGTTTGTTTCGTATTTTCAAATGTTGCGCAATGGATTCCCGGTTGGAGGACTCGTGTCCGATACCTCCAGTTGGAACTCCGATACATGATCTTTATAGTCGACATGGGGTGGGTCCTATAATATATAATGATTACTGGATCCGTTATACAAAGAAAGACGGTGACCTTAGATGGCCACCACATGGAACTTTTGAACTTTCGATTTTAGATCATCTTGAGGCTAAATTATTTTGAAAGAAAGCTAGGCCAGCTATGTTTGATTCCTTTCGGATATGGCGTAAAGAGGCCAAGCAGAAAGAAATCAAACAACTTAAAAAGGATCAAAAACAAGAGTTCGTTCCTGTAATGCAAGCTATAAAAGAGTGTAGACAAGACAAAGAAGAAAAAGACATGGAAATCGCTACTAGATTGCATCACATGAAAATAGATAAATGTTACCCAGTTTTACCGAATAAATTAGAAAAGAAAGAAGAAGATTTGAAGGAGGATTGCTTGCTGTCATATTTGATGAAATCACCACCTCCTTATGTACAGGGTGCTACTGCTCCTGTAGCTGCTCCTGTAGTACCTCCTGTTGTACCTCTTGTTGCTCCAGCGGCTGCAGGCCAGCCCGCTGTTAACCCTACGTTTGTTTCACCACCTGTTCTTGTTCCTACGGCTCCTGTACCTGTACCTTCGCAGACTGTTGTTTCTGCTACTCCGACTACCTTGTCCGTTCCTACTATGCCTTCCTTCACCTCCAGTGTTGTTGCCCCTGTTTTTCTTTCTCCTTCTGTTCGTAAGCGTGTTCCTAACTCTGTTGCTACTCTTTATTCACCTCTTTCTGGTCCGTTATTTACGTCTGATTCATCTGAAACTCCTCAGAGACGGAGTCAGATCCCTAGTGGTAGGGAGAAAGAGACGTTAGTAACAATGGCACATAGGTGGATAAGACATCCTGCTAATTACACTCCTCGTGTGGTCTTTGATACGTTTTCTCAGTTTAATGAGCCTACGCAGAGATTCGTATTTGAAGAGATGTGTAACTTTTTGAGAGAAGAATGGTACAATGATGAAATAGATAATGTACCGTCCGACATAATTGAACTTCAAAGTCACTTTTCGAACGGTATGATTATAGGAAACGATGTACGACGTGCCGTGGAACGCTTATTAGCATTCAGACCCACAGCACATTCTCGGGTGTCCTCAGATGATACCACTGAGAACTGGAAAGCGGTTCCTGGTCAGTATCCTATGAGAGAGGTCCCGCCACTGTGGGTGCCTGGAGATCCGCAGGGTAACCCTGTGGTGCTACCGCATTTTCGAAGAGTGTGGATACATCTTCCATGGAAACGATCAGAAGTTTTGCAAGTGAAGCAATCCTTACCTGATCCGCGTAAAAATCCGGCTGGTTATTATAAGGAGTTATCACAACTAGTGGAAGCTACTATTATGAATATTGCCGACATCGACATGTTGTTTGGCAATGTGGTACCGCAACCAGTTTGGGCTAAAATTCGTCAAGCCAATCACGCGGTTGAATTAGGGGGTGATTGGGCTGCACTGCTAGCAGCTGATGCATTACAAGTTGGTGGGGCCAAGCCTGAACAGCTGATTTTGGATTTGCCTCAGAAAATCATTACGCTCATGAAAACTCTCATGCCAGCGATGAAGGTGAACTGGGATAAGTTATCAGCCTGTAAGCAGAAGAAAGACGAGAGTGTCTCAGATTTCTTTACAAGGTTTGAGGAAGGGTTTGTCGACCACAGCGGTCAGGACATGGGCGCTGAGGGAGGCCAGCGGTTATTTGTTGACAAATTCGTGTCAAATTTGCTGCCTGAACTAAGCAACAAATTAAAGAATTCAGAGAGTGCGTGGGCAGTTTCAACCCCTGCGCAAATACTAGCAACGGCCCAGTATTATGAGAATAGGGAAAAGGAAGAAAGTGATCGTGTAGAAAAGAAAACGAAAGAACTCAAAACGAAGGTTTTGTTGCAGCAAGCATACCCTCCACGATCAAGCCAAAATGATTCGCAACAGCCAAAATGATTCGCAACAGCAGTATCGACCACGAGCACAGCTCGATAGGACACAGCCGCGCTCTGACAACTTTGATTCCAGATCTTCACTTGGGTATAATCAGTGCGCATATTGTAGGAAAGAGGGACACCTAAAATATGATTGTCTTGCCTTACGAGACCGTCTGAATGGTGTGTCGACACGTGGAAACCGTGGTGGTGGTCCTCAACAAACACCACGTGGTAGAGGTCGTGGTTCATTTCACAATCAGAGTGATCGTTATCAAAATCAATTGGATGCAAATAATTATTTTGACCAGCGAAATGCGGGGTCAGTTCGATCTGCACAGTATAATGTTGATGATTATTACCTAGAGCACGAGACTGTTGTAAATGACCATTACTAGGACAGCCAACGACAAAGAGAGGGAGTAGTGTCAGTTCCGGTCGATCAGAGTGGGCCTTACGTTGCAGTGGCTACATCAGGTGTAGTTGAGCCTTTTCTGTTAGACACTGGTGCAACGAAAAGTTCCATCATGCATTCAAAACTCCCTGGCGCACCTTTGTCTGGCTTAACGAACGTTTCCGTTGGATTCTCTGGCGCCCCTGTTAGTAACCCAGTCTCTAACCCTTTGCCTCTTATGATTGGACCTCGTGAGCTAACGGCTCCACTGATTCTATCTACAGGCTGCGGTGAAAATCTTTTGGGCCTGGATTTGTTGAAGCGATTATATGCAACATTGTATTGCTCCCCCGAAGGAGTGGAGCTTACATTGGGACGGAGAGTGATCTCTCCCATGTATTTATCGGTTGATAAATTCCCACCGGAATTGAGTTCTCTCCCTGCGTCCTTATGGGCCACAGGTCCCAATGACGTGGGTTTGTTAGACATTCCACCCTATGTGATTCAATTGAAACAAAATGCGCGATTACCGCGTTTACCTCAATATCGTATTTCTCTTGAGGGCGAACGAGCGCTGTTAGCAATCGTTCATGATCTCATTGGAAAGGGTGTTGTTGAAGAAACTCGTGGAAATGTATGTAATAGCCCTGTATTGCCGATTCTGAAATGAACTGACCCAACCAAACCTCCTGTATATCGTTTTGTTATAGATTTGAGAGAAGTAAATAAAATAGTGGTTCCACAATTTCCCGTGGTTCCTGACATTACGGCTTTATTAACAATGATTCCGGCATCTGCCTCCTGGTTCACAGTGATCGATCTAAAGAATGCTTTCTTTAGCATCCCGATTGCAGAGGAAAGCAGAGACCTATTTGGATTTTCATTAGGTGGTCGCAGTTTTAGGCTAAAACGCGCTCCACAGGGCTACTGTGAGAGTCCGTCAATCTACAGCCAAGCACTTAAAGGTCAGCTTGATGCTTTTATATTACCTAAAGGTGCAGCTTTGATTCAATACGTTGACGATCTTTTAGTGGCAGCTGATACGGAGGCTATTTGCAAAACGGCTACAGTATCATTATTGCACTATCTACATGACTTACACCACAAGGTGTCGCCTTCAAAGCTACAGTATTGTTGTCAAGAAGTTACCTATCTAGGTCACTTATTGTCAAAAGAAGGGAGAAGGTTGACCCCAGAGAGAATTGCAGCGATTTCCCGAATGACTGTGCCAAAAACCCAAAGAGATGTTCGCGCCTTTTTAGGTATTACGTCCTACTGCAGACAATGGATTCCAAATTTTTCATTGTTGGCGAAACCATTGATAGCCCTTACGTGCAAAGATGTTTCATCCCCAGTACCTTGGTCTGAAGAATGTCAGAAAAGTTTTTCTGAATTGCGTGATGCGTTGTGTTCGGCTCCTGTGTTGGGTACTCCTGACTACAGTAAGCCGTTTACACTATACGTTCACGAGAGGGATGGTTGCGCGTTGAGTGTTTTGACACAACCTTTTGGTGGTAAGCAACGCCCATGTGCCTATTTTTCTTCGACTTTAGACCCAGTGGCAAGAGCCTTGCCAAGTTGTTTAAGGGCAACAGCGGCAGCTGCGGCGTCCATTCGACAGTCCGCAGGTCTAGTCATGGATAATATGCTCACGGTAATGGTTCCGCATGCAGTCGACACTCTATTGAACCGAACGAAAACTCAACATCTGACGAGCGCAAGATTGTCTGGATATGAGTTGACGTTGCTGGCCAGTCACATACGGATAAAACGATGTAATGTGTTGAATCCAGCAACATTGTTGCCGATCGACACAGAATCAAGTGATGAAGCAGTACATGACTGCTATCTCAAAACTGAAGAGGAAACCAAGGGTCGCATTGACCTAAAAGATACTCCATTGACAGACCCCGATGGTACTTTGTATGTGGATGGTTCTTGTTTCAAGTTGCCGAATGGTGATGTGACAACTGCGTATGCTGTAGTTACATTGAGAACGATTGTGGAAAGCGCAAGGTTAAGTCAGAATTCGGCTCAGGCTGCTGAGTTAATTGCTTTGACGAGAGCGTGTGTGTTGTCTAAAGATAAACGGGTGAATGTGTTTACGGATAGTCAGTATGCGTTTGGTGTGGCACATAGTTTTGGACGACTGTGGAGAGAGAGAGGATTCCTTACGTCACATGGTACGAAGATTCAACATGGCCAGCTTGTAAATGATCTTTTGGATGCACTTACATTGCCTAAGCAAGTGGCGATTGTTAAATGTAGTGCGCATCGTAAGGTGACGGATGATGTTGGTCGTAGTAATGCGTTTGCGGATGAGACTGCTAAGGAGACTGCCCGGAACCTTAGCACTCGAATGTATGTGACGAGTTCGGTTAGGTGGCCTGCAGAATCAAGTATGTGTGAAAACACTATCGAGAGTGTGAAAGCAATTCAGAATGAGGCCACCGAGACTGAAAAGACGAAGTGGAAAGAAAGTACGGGAAAGTTGGATGCGAATGGTTGTTGGATTGACTTATCGGAACAGCAAAGATGGATGTTGCCTGATGCGTATGTGCTGGCTGTTGTGACTATGGCACATGGGTTAGCACATATTAGCGCGAAAGGTATCTGTAAATTGCTGTTTCCTGTGTGGAAGAATGATGGTATTACGAAATGTGCTGAACGCTTGGTTAAGAATTGTATGGTATGTATGTTGTACAATCCTGGTAAGGGAACCCCAACTCCTCCTGGTAGTTATGCTCCCCCTTCATGTCCCTTTGAGGTGATCCAATTGGACTTCATCCATATGGAGCGACGCAATAACTTGAAATACGTTTTAGTTGTTGTTTGCGCATTCTCCCGATGGGTTGAGGCCTATCCTCTCAAAGACAACACTGCTTTATCCACTGCGAAAATCCTACTGAAGGAATACTTTCCTCGGTATGGAATGCCTAGAATTGTGTGGTCAGACAACGGAAGTGAGTTTGTGGGGAGTGTGATGAAGAGTGTGTGCAAGGGCCTTGGAATTAATCAGAAATTCCATAGTGCCAATCATCCTCAGTCAGCTGGTTTGGTTGAAGGGTACAATGGCACCCTTAAACTAAAGCTAGCAAAGATTCAGGCTACGACAGGTCTTTCATGGCCTGACGCTTTACCCTTAGCATTGCTGTCAACAAGGGGGCAACTGTACACTCCCGAGTAGGGCTCAGTCCCTATGAAATAGTGTTCGGTCGTCCTGCCAATGTTTGGGGGGTCCCTAGACCGGGTGCCTTTTGTGATCTTGAGTATCCAATGTTGATCGATTATCTTCATGACTTGACTGCTAAACTGAGGTTAATTCACCAACAGGTTCACGAAGCATTGCCGACGCAGACGGAGGGTCCAGGCCACCAGCTCCAGCCCGGAGATTGGGTGGTAACGCGAAATTTTTCGCGCAAGAACAATTTGGATCCGAGGTTCACTGGACCCTATCAGGTCCTCCTTGCCACGAGAACTGCAGTTCGTCTCGAGGGGCGGAAAAATTGGGTGCATGCCACCCATACCAAGAAAGTCCCCATCCCGTTGCCAGCAGACTCGTGGGTGAGGAAAGGCATTGCATCAACTGAAACCGAAGGATTGCCGGCGTTTGTACCTTTCAGCGACGCACAACCTGTCGGAGAATCCTCAGTGCAGCAAAAAGGCATTGTTGAACGCTTGACATCAGAAGACTCAAGACCAGAACATTCAGCTGATCAACAGGGCGTTGTCCCTTCGACGGATCTTTTGTTTAACGAACAGACACGTCCTGGGAAAACCCGATATTTTCTGCGATCCAGCACTAAAGACTAATAAAAAACCCCGTTCTGTCCTTTGACAAGTGCATTATCCCGTTTTCCATGATCAGTTTGAACACTCATACTATTGTAATTATTTTGTACATATTCATTGAGCTTCGTTCCTTACACTTTTTGTTTCCACAGCTGAGAGACATTGTTTTCACATATATATATATTTGTGAAATAAAGGCCGTAGGGCCGCGCGTGTACTTCCTTCTGGTTAGTAGGTCTTGACGCTAGGTTAAAGACCGTCGGTTCCTGGGAACTCCTAGGAATTGACTATTGCTACACAGAACGAAGTGCGTCAAGAAACGTTGCGGGCGGTCATAGGGAATGGCATTTTCAAAGCTGATGGACTTGGAAAGAGCTCAAGCACAAAGATTCAAGCTGCAGCAACTCAGTCGTACCAAATGTTTTGTGTTCCAAATGTTCATACTGTTTGTGACTGTTTCTGCGTTATTGGTGGGTGGAGTATATTACACGATGTCTTACTTCTTGCCTTTTACCATACCTACTCCTACCCCTGACCTTAAACTCACCTCCACTGTTTCTCCTCATTCTTTTCACATTTTACCTGAACACGAGCAGGCTAGACGTGCAGAATTCCGCAACAATTCCTTTATTCAGCTCCTTCATCAGCATCAGTTAGTGGTTAACACTACTAATTGTTGGGTGTGTGGGTTGATGCCGCATGCTACGGATAAGGGAATTCCATATCTGGTGTTACCATATAGCTCCCAAGGGTCTGCTCGAGCATTTCAAACAATGTTTCGAAGCGCACTGGGTTTCCACCCCATTCGAGAACCACGTTCCCCCTACTCTGGTCCTACCTCGTACCAAAAATCTTTGTCTATAGCGATAGAGGATTTAGATAGCGATATCTATGATCCCTCGCTTATCCCTGAAGAAGAGGTACAAGCCTATAGGGTCCTAAGTAGAGGCGAATATAGTGTGTTCACTGGTGAAAAACAGCTTAAAAGCTCGCCTCCGATATGGGTCGTACCCCACATTGGCAATTTTTGTTTAATAGGTCGCGGCCGTAGATCGAAAGCCCGACTTGGAGAGAGTGCTTGCACTGAAAATTATATTTTGCCAATGGTCTCGTCCCCTGTGTTTTTGGCTGCCAAGGGTACATACTTTATTTGTCATGATCGTGCGTATGCATGGTTGCCCTCTGACTTCATGGGCTCATGTTTTATCGCAAACTTGTTGCCTCCGACGTTTACTGTAGATGCAGATTATCACAAAACTAGAGTTGTGAGAGACGTAATTAGCGAAGAGGATACTGCCGGTCAAGAGGCAGGAGACTTTTTCAAGGGTTTCCTCCCATTTTGGGGACCTGTGGTTAATAGTAGGAACCTGAGACAGTTGACTCGAGTGGTAGAATCGACAGCTAATATTACTGCCAGTGCCCTTGGTAATATCACCACAGAACTTCAGGCGGATAGACTTATGACGTTACAAAACCATATAGTTTTAGACGTGATCTTAGCAGATCGAGGTGGGGTATGTAAGGTGATCCATTCGAGCTGCTGTATTTTCATTCCTGATAACGCTCCGACTGTCTATCAAGCCATCTCGAAGTTGCATAAGATCTCCGAATCCATACACGTGGATGTAGGGGATTGGACGCTACTTGGATGGTTTTGGGGCCTGATGTCGACTTGGGGTTGGAAGATTCTGATGATCATTGGAGTCGTTGTAACGTTCCTGTTCACGTGTTGCCTTTGCGTGCAGTGCGGTCCTGCCTTATGTAGCCTCTGTGCTACAACGTGTATGAGACAGCCACCTGTTACCAAAGGATCTCGGTTGGACAGAGCTATGTTACAGCAACATCTCGAGGGTCTGATGAATATCGAATATGATTCCGACTAGTGCTTGCCTACATGAGGGCAAAAGGAGCGTCTGAGGTTCCGTGACAATTGTAAGTGATGTTTTCGACTCGCACGAATATGGTCGAGTCTGGTATCTAAGAACCGCAAATGACGAGTTTAGTAAGTATGCGCAGTTTCGCTGTGCTAACTTAAAGCGTTCGTTTGATATGTGGGTTTTTCATCTGTACCCACGGGTTCCATCTTAGATACGGCATCCATTTTGTCTCTTGCCCTCAAGTAGCCAGCGAACGGACACTGTCCGCTTCGTTACCCTGGGACTTTCAAGATATTTGTGGAAGACACATGTTCTTTGTAAATATCTTTTACAATGAGGGGGATGATACTGTAAGGCAGATGGCCCCGCTTGAGGCGTTTCTGCCGTGCCGGTTTATTGTCTCAGCCGTGCATCTCATTAGGCACGTCCCTTTGATGCCTGTATCTCGTGTTTCCCGATACCTCCCCTTTTACACCCTTTTCGATCTCCCCACTGTCTCCATCTTCCTCTGCACCTGTCTTTGTCCCTATTTCGATCTGTTTTACTGCCGATTGGAATTCACTAATGTTGGGAAGATGGGTTTTTACAGTTGGGAACCGCCAAATGTTTCCGCACTTATGTTCCGGACCTTATGTGTACCAAAGTGACCAAAGCGACCCCTCTGAGGGATAATTATGGGAACCAGGTTGTAAACTTTTGTGTACCATGTTGTCCTATGAATAAATTCTGTATAAAAGGAGCGCTCCACAGAACCAATTTGAAGCAGTCTCCCCAAGTTGCACGTGTTGTACTTGTTGTGACTACTGTGTTCCCTGCAGTAAATAAACCTTGAATCTTTGACGCCGAAGGAAGTGTCCCGTGTCTCTGTAATTTGTGCGCCGAAACAGGTATCCCATGAAGGTTATAGGTGTTGTTCCCTGGCACCGCTGGTACTGTTAAAAGTCCAGTCCTTCACCACCGTGTGTTTGCTTAAGGCACCGTTGGTATATTTATACCTGAAAGGTGCCGGGTTTGACGTAAGGTTGGACATACGACGTCAATAAAGATGTCACTAAGAACTGGCCATTCTTTCAGTGTTCACAGGAGTTCTAGGACAAATCAAAACAGAAGCATGGGGCAATCCCCTCTTCTGTTGTGCAAGAGTGAGTTTCCTCAGGCAAAAGTGTAAATGGCAGCAAAGACTGTACCTCATGTGGTACAATTTTCCGCTGGGAGAGTCATCCCAAATGGGAAGCAAATTGTTAATATTCTTTTTTTTTCCTGCGGACCCATATGGAATATACTACTTCAAGCTGGCGTGTTCTTTGTGAAATTTGAATGAAATGAAATTTGCTACCGACTTTCCCACAATGGCATTCAGTGTTCTTAGTATGATACCCGTGATATACAATTGTGGTTGTGCAGCTTGAGCAGTTCCTGCAGGGTTAATTCTGAGTGTTTGCATTATGAACTGTATAAGATTTGCGTAAATCTTTACTACATCTCTGTATATTGTATTCATTTCTGTATATATTTCACCTGCATTTGATTTAGCAGTGTTATGATGCAATGTTTACACAGCTAAAGCTGGCGAATTCACTCCTTCTACACTGAGCGGACCAAGTCTCACATGTTCAGTAGTTTGGGGAGTGACACCTTTAAACCACCCAATCAATCAATCAAGTAAGCTTTATTCAATTCATATAAAGAGAGGGACACAACCGATCATACTAGGAGAGTTATCTCTCTTTACAATACAGTGCAAGTGTCAGAGGACCCTATGGCTTTGTTTCTGCTCAATTTGGAAAAGGCTTTTGAAAGGGTCTGTAGAGACGATGCAGACAATGGGTATCGGACCAGGGTTTATACAGGCAATACAAGCTCTGTGCTTTTGTTTGCAATATATATTTATCCGTTCATACGAAAACGGGAGAGAAATGCAGCAATACCACTAGTTGTAGCGCAACAATATGACACTAACAGCCTGATTCATCATTCTTCCGTTTTGCGAGCCCCTAATAGCGATTCATGAGGAATCGCTATTAAGGACTTGCAAAACGGGATTCATGTAGGAATTGCAAAAAATATTGCGATTCCTACATGTTCCTTATTTGCGACTAGCAAATTGCTAATCGCAAATAAGGAATAACTCCCCATGCATTCCTACGGGTGTACAGGCCCATAGGAATGCATGGGGAGTTATTCCTTATTTGCGAGTAGCAATTACCTAATCGCAAATAAGGATGCGGTTTCAAGGGTGCAGGGGTGTCCAAAGGACACCCTGTAGCACCCCTGAAATGTAATCTACATTGGTGTTGCGCACACACATGTCCAAAGGACATGTGTGTGTGTAACATGCAACTTAGAAAAATGCATTTAAATGCATTTTTCTAAGTTTTTGCTATTTACCACGAGGTCTGACCTCTCGGTAAATAGCGGCCCAAAATTGCAATTTCGCAATTTTAAAATGATTCATGAATTGCATTTAAGGAATCTCAAATAGAGATTCCTTAAATGCAATTCTTTGCAAATGTGCGAATTCTTTAATAGCAAATTTTGCATTTGGGATGATGAATCCCAAATGCAAAAATTGCACTCGCAAAAGGCAAGATTCTGAGAATCTTGCCCTTTGTGAGTGCAATTTAGCTTGATGAATCAGGCTGTTGAATCCTAGCATATCCAGACAACAATGCTCTAGTGACTCCCAAACGAGAAATTTCCCTTAAGATAATTGGGAAGAAAACATTACAATTTGGGGAGATCTCAGGATACTCGTTGAATTAAGGCAAGATCCAGATTGTTACAAAAGATAAGATATTGATGGTAGTGGTAAAAAAGCAGTATATCTAGGGGTGAGCATTACAACCGACTCAGAAGAAACTGTTAAAGAACATTTTAATCCTCTTATTCGGAAGACCAAAAAGGAGCTTTCTAGATTAAATAATTTATACCTTACAATAGTGTGAAGATGCAACACAATCAAGCCGATTTGTTTTTTTTTAAATGTATACTGCTTTAGAGCTATTCTTTTAGAATTTTCAAATTATTAGTTGAGGATTTATTATGTTATATTCAAAATAATTCTTTGGGCTTATTCCCAACCCAGAAGGGCACTGAAATATCTTTTGCTCTCGAAAGAAAAGGGTGGGTGGGCTTTACCAAATCTCAAGCTACTTTATTTGGCTACCATGTTACAGTACAGCACTGTTCTATTTCAGGTGCCTATCAGTTGTTATTTGGTAGGGAAGCCCGGGGATGCTTAGGGAGGCAGCTTGAGCTTCACTATTAAACATTGTGCCTTCTAGGTGTTTATAAGGGATGGGCATCGGTTCGCAGACTGATGGGCATAGGAAGATTAATCTTCTATACACCTGCCTGAGATCTTAAAGGGATCAGTGGATTAAAAGGTGGATTAAAGCAGGGCAGTATATTGTATCCTCCCAGCGGAACTGTAGCATTAAATGAGGTTAAAAACGAGTTTAGTATCAGTCAATGGGAATTGTAATAGTACCTTCAAAGGTGGTGTCGCAGTATTTCTCAGAAGTAAATTGAAATAGAAATTAATAGCACACAGTAAAAGTATTATTAGGACACTATGTCATCTTTCAAAATCCGAAATGAAATAGGATCTTGGAAAGTATTCCTTAAAGTGGCAAGAGAAACTGACAATAAAGGAAACAGACATTTTTAGAGCGTTTACATTCTCTCCAATCAAATTGTTTTAATGTCAGCTAGTTTGCAAGGACAGTTTTTTAAAAACTTGTTTTCCGCTATTGGATTGGATTGGATTTGCATTTGTAAAGCGCGAATTGCTGCCCGGAGGCGTCCAAGCGCTATATTATACACAATCAAGGATTGCAAAATGGGGGTCGCTTTTTTCAGTACAAACAGAGTACATATGTTCTCTCAGCCTTTGAGAAACAAAATTACAAGCTTTTTGTATTCCATATTGGAGATTAAAGTTTCTTTAATTCAAACATTGATTCTACGTGCAATCTAAAACGAAGAAATGGTAGAGGACGCAGAGTATTGTCCCAGTGTTTCAGTGGCTGGACTGTGACCCTCCATGGCTTTAACAATGGCTGGCCCGGTTATTATCAGTTTATAATCTAGAAAAAGCAGTGTATGCTAGAAAAGGCAGTCAGGAAAGAAAGAAAGGATTACAAATCTGGGTGCCTCTAACCAAGCTGTTGAGGTGATCCATTATGTTTGTGAAAACGATCCCCTGGAGGGGATACATGGAAACTTTCACTTTATAACTATGCACTTTATACTAGTGTCCAAGGGATCCACTGATTTAAGATGTATTGTATATAAATGAAAAGAAACCATCTTTCTTGTTATTTATATGCTATGTATTAAATATCTCTGTTCTGAATGCTTAATGTGCTTCGACCAGAAAGGTAATGTCTCGACCTTTTCCAGTAATAATTTTATAGTAGCAGCATGTCTGCCGTTTTCTGTAATGTGTTGAACTTTTACTTCTTCTTCAATCTTTTCTCCATTATCTCTGTTTAAGAACATTGTTTTTAATGAAGAATGAAATTAGTAAATTGATATATGGAGTTAGGGTTTACACAATGTGATAAGCTTTTTTTCCCAACAAGCTTGAATAACCTACAGCCAATACATAGGGTATACCTAATCAGCGGAGGCAGATTTCCCTACTACAACGGATGTCTTAGGTTGGTAGGTGAATAGGGGTCTCTGGGAAAGCACAAGTGAACTACTCAGGGAGGTTGTTAAATAACAAACATCGACATTGGTGGCACCATGTTGTGTAGTTCTCACTAACCTGTTTGAGCTTTGCATTTCTTGAACAACATAAAATTTGGGTGAGTTGCATAGACTTACTTTGAGCACCTCGCACTGTAGTTTGGCCCAGAGACCAGCTAGCTCACAGTGCTTTCAGAAGTCCACCTAAACTTATCAACAAGTGAATGGTTTCTGGCAATCACTGATCATGACAACCCTGACCCTTCAGAGGTTGTGGAAACAGATCAGAACCTTTTGCTCAGTCACTTGTGATTAATTGTGCTCAGAGAAATATACAGAATAAACAATGGGACGTTTTCAATATATTTATTGAACCAATTGTATTCTTGTATATAATTCATGTGCACTAATAATCAGTAAACATAAGCAGATGATAGTGATTACAAGCACTAAAAAAGTGAATAGTAGATATAGTTCTACCATGGTGCTAAAACAGTGTGTGTATGCTGGCATATAAACAAGTCAGTAATCAGGCATACTTTTGAATTAAAATCCTACTCCACACTTACCTAGAGTGTAAGTAGGAGTGAAGCCAAGAATCCCCCCATGGGACTTTCCAGCCTCAGTTCCTGGGGGAGAGAATGTAGGAGCCCATCTTGATCACAAACTGGATACCCCCTCGCGAAGATGTCAGACCGCTGCATGGTCTAGGCCTCTAACCCGAAGTTTATGCTGTCCAACAGACATGCAGGTCCTACAGAATATTAGGAACTACACAACAGCATAGAGTAACAAACACCAATGGAGTGCCATTGATCATTTTGAAAAAAGCAATGCGGTTCAAGTAAAACTGGCTAGCAAATTATTAGGACTTTACGTTTTGCTATGCAAGGTGATTCTTGGAACGCAAACTAAGAACCCATATGGAAAATAATGTAGAAACGTATGGATTGAAACCATATTGGACCAGGTGTATTTTCAAAAATATGAATAGATATATATTTCACTTAAAACCTCAAACCACCTTTTCTCCAGGTAAAGCTAACTCTATTACTTTCCCTATTCTCTCCCCATCTCAGAATCTCTGTCCCCATAGATGCTTTCATCCTTTTTACTACTACCCATGTTTGTTTGCTGCTGCTTCTATCTTCCCATTCCTACTTTTATCCTGCTCTCTCTCTTGCTATTTCTAAATACTCTTCTTTCTTTTTGCTCAATCATCTCTCTTTGGATAGATCCTTTTCTACCTATCTTCTATCTTCTCTTTAGTCCAAAATATGTTTTATTATTTCTCGTGCTCCCTTCTTCAAAGACCCTTAGTGGCACCTGTTAGATTTGTGGTTCTCTAGTTGGTACAGGTAGGTACTTGTGACAAATAGGGACCCTCTCCTCTAGTCAGGGTAATGGGGTACACTCCTAAAATAACCCCTACTCACACCCTTGCTGTTGCATTTGTGAACACATACAGTAACCCAGCACAACACTACAGATGGACATCACACAAGTTGTATATTAAAAATAAGTATCATTTATATAGACTTATCACAAGACCACAAACGACAAAAGTCCACAATACTGTACTTAAAATGGTAGAATTAGCTTAGTTCTCTTAAGATGGTAAATGCGACACTCAGAGTTCAATGTACCTTAAGATGCGTAACACAAGACAACAAATGTGTTGCAAAGACAGTGATGAGTCGAAGATCTGGGGCAAAGAAACAAAGATGTCGCTTTGTTCTTGATGGAACATGCTTCCCGGTGATGCGGCGGTGTCTGCTGCAACATTGATCCTCTTCTCCAGCAATGAGGCGCTACAGGCTCTGCGACACGCTTCCCAGTGATGCGGCGGCGTCCGCTACGATGGCGATCCTCTCCCCTGGCAATGCAAGGCACTTTGCTGGCCCTGCAATGACTCAACGATTCTTCTGCGACCCGCTTCCTGGTGATGCAGCGGCATCTGCTGTGACGTTGATCCTCTTCTCCGGCGATGCAAGGCGCTTTGTAATGTGAAGCGGCAGCAGCAGTTCTGCGACACGCTTCCTGTTCTTGAGACGCCCTTCCAGCTCTTTGTGACACGCAGTTCCTCAGAAAGTCCAGCACAGCTGCCGATAGTTCCAAAGAACTCTCGGGGAACTGGTGGGTGAAGTCTGTTGTCCCTGAGACTTCAGCAGGGGCAAGCTCTTTTTCTCAAGCCTTTGGAGATCCTTACAAATTGAAATAAAGTTCCTCTCTCTTTTCTTTTTCATCCAGGCAACCACTGCAGGCCAATCCCCCAAGCAGCTCTTCAGCCTAGGGATAGTCTCTCCTCAGACTCTCTGGTTCCACTCCTCAGCAAAGGTTTCTTTTTGTTATCCAAATTGATGTAATTCTCTGGGGTTTGGATCCCCTCTTTTATACACAGTTTTTCTTTCTTCTCTGAAGGCAGAGAGGCCTTTGCCTAGTCCAAATCAGTTCTGGTCAGTCCTGGAGTACTCTGTTGGCATGGCTCCTTCTTTCCTTTCACAGTGCAGGGCAGAGATATCAGGCGCACCACAGGAGGTGGAGCAGCATTGTGGAGGGAAGGCCCAGTACTATTCAGGTCCCAGGTGCAACTACTCCCTCCCATCTAGATGCAGATCACTTTATTCACCACTGGGCAGACTCACCCTGTCTCCTGGAATCCCCAGCCCCTGTCACTCAAAGTCCAGACAAGGAATACACACCCTAGCGGAGGCAGGCTTGGATAGTTAGACAAGAGAATACCTACTTTCTAAAAGTGGTATTTTCAGACACAGAATGTTAAAACCAACTTCACTTAAAGACGTATTTTATCATTCTGAGTTCAGGCATACTAATCTTGAATTTCTACCTAGTTCCCTGAGTCAGTTAGGCTTATAAGATATAATAATCAAACTACCCATACTGGCCCATGGGGAATAGGTAAACTTGCAATAGTGAAAAACAAAAATGGCTGTAATTCACTATTAAGACATGCCACATACATCTGGGCTTGTCCTACCTTATACGTACATTGCACCCTGCCCTTGGGCCTACCATAGCGGTGTCTGATATGAAGAAATCGAAGGTTTTAGGACTGGCAAGTGGGTGCACTTGCCCAGTCAACATGGCAATACCAGACTGTACGCAGGCTCTGCAATGACAGACCTGAGACACACGTTTACAGGCGGCTTCTGTGGGTGACACAACTAGTGTTGCAAGCCCACTCGCAGCATTTGGTTTACAAGCCCTGGGCACACTCAGTGCACTGTACTAGGGTCTGCCAAGTAAATCAAATCAGCTAATCATGGAATCACAAATCCATATATCAATTTAAAACAGGGAGCACCCCTTCACTGTGGCACTGGACAGCAGTGGCTCAGTGCCTACAAAACCAAACACCAGCAAAAAAACATAAGGCAACAGCAAAGATGGGAGGGAGACCCACACCAACAGTGCAAGGTCTAACAGAAACCTGACACCCTTCTTTGACAACTCTATTTTCTGCTGTTTCCAGTCCCAAAAACAAACCATGCTTGGGACCTCCTGGAACAGGCGAAGCCCCCTACACCATGGAGCAACAAAGCTAGTATAATGCAGCCGTCATATCCCTGTAGCTTCATATTAATTCTTGTTAGATATGAACATCAGACTGCATTGGTTTGGTGGGGGATAACTGCTTTAGGGAAGACAACAACCACAACTATATCTCCACAGTGCAGAGGACTTCCATGGGTGGTTCACAGTTCTGGAAATAAAATGTTTCAGGTTAAAAGATCAGTAACATATTTTGTCAAAATATCAAGGATGCAAGGAAAATGCTTCCCATGAGTCCTACGCTTAATTTTTTGTATGCTCTGTTGCCCAGCACACTGTGCACACTACATATTTAAAAACAAAGCGGTAAGCAGCATCTGAAATCCTTTTGGATCCCCAAATGTCCTTTCCATGCAGTGATTCAATACTTCTCCTGATAACAATAGTACCCCACGGTATCACCAAACGTCATTTCAATGCTGTGTTTCTACACTTCTCCCAATAACAATAATTCCTCACTTATGTGAAAGGTATATCAACCATGAAATTAATGGCTTGATATTCCCTAAAACAGAAGGACACATCAACGGTTTTGATGAGCAAATTGTCAAATGCTGATGCTGTGCATACCATGTTAGAACTGGTTCTCATTCTTGAAGCACTTTAAATATGTACGAGTCCATTCTTATCCAAACTATACTTCAATTTCAGGCTATAGTATGTATGGAGCCGAAGAGAGGCAAGTTAACCCCAACAGAGGTGCAGAAAGGTCTAAAATGTACAGTAGTGAATTTTTCATTAGATGTCAAGAAAAACATTGAAACGGAAATGGTAGACAGAGATTTAGAGGAAGGGCTAGAAATAATTTTAAATGGTGTGCCTAGCAAGAACAAAAAGATATAGCAGTAGTTAGTAAATGTTAACTGAGTTAAAAAGGCAACTTTATATCAGGTACAAAATGTTTAATATAGAAATATGGAAAGCCGCCAAGATATCACACATATAGAGGATCAGACATTTGCATCAACAGGTCAGATTGAGAAGGTGGATCAGTCCAGAACAGAAGAAATTCATGAACATTATATCATCCACCCTTTGCATTTCCAAGCGGTTGTTGGTGATGTCATTGTGCTGTGTGGGTAAAAAGGTTTAGAAGCGTGAAGTTTCCCACATAATTTTCCTACTGGAGTAGGTGGCATGCACAAGCCTGCACTCATCCAGTCATGTAAGTACTCCCCATAAGCTCATCCAATCACCCAGGCACTATCCATGCTCTCAGCCATTCACCCAGGTACTATACATGAACTCATTCAATCATCCCAGCACTAACCTTGCACGCGTCCATTCACTGAGGCACTACTATTGCACCCTTCCATCATCCAGGCACCACCCTTGCACTCAACTGTCATGTATTCCTATAGGTCCTGAATCGATCCCCCTATTCCTGACCCTATTCTAGTTAAACAAACCAACAAGTTAACTAGCAGTCAGCCCATGAGGCAGAAAACCCCCATGATGCAGATACCGTTATCTGACGCAGTCACACTACGGCACAGGAACGTGTTATCTGATTAGGTCATAACGCTTGCGATCTAATTAGACAAGCGATATTCCTCCAGCCCCTGATAAGGCATACGGAGTTCTCATAACAAATCAAACCTATGACAACCTGGGCAAAACCCTGCGGCCATTGTTTTGATTTCACCGAGAACTTTAGTAAAAGAATGTGCTAACGAGCAAATCGTATGACATCTTTATTGACGTATCTATGTCCATCCTTACGTCAATCTCGGCACCTTAAAGGTATAAATATTACCGATCTTGCCATATGCAAACACACGCGTGGTGACGAGACGGAGCAGCCATACTTGCCGAAGCCGAGAGCAGAGCAGACCCCGCTGGCAGCAGCCCCGCCTTCCTGACGCGCTGAGAGACGCGCTGCTTTCTCCTGCCGAGAATCCAGCACCGGCGTTTCCGGGTAGCCCTCGCAGGCAGCCTGGAATATCGAGACCAGAGAGAGAGATACCATTCCTCATTCATCCTAAATTCCAGGTACAGAACTGAATAACCCCTCACAGAGAATTCTTTAGTTATTCACTTGGCAAAAACAAACTTAACTTAAACTGTAACTTTCTATTCCCGCCCACGTATTAGGCTTAGGTCAGGTACACGGGGTAGGCGTATCTAGAAACACCAGTTGAGTACGTTTAGTCAAATGTATATGTGTATGTAAATATATTTTATTCATTTTAAACATCTTATGGCTTAGAAACCATATCAATGTTTTTACAGTATTATTTTATACTATTGCTTTTAATGTATGCACTTTACTTAACTATAAGTATTGCCATAATATCGATCCATTTCTCTTGTATGAGAAAAGAGACTGATCAATAAATAACATCTTTTATTGAACACGCCCGTCTCTTTCTTTTCTCTACATTCTGATGAGACTAAGAATGCACGTACTGACTGAGTAAAATAATTTGCCTTTTGTTCACACGACTCTCGAGATTGACTCTTGATTAGGGGAGAGCAAAGTTGTCATGTTCTATGGTTGTCAGAAACTAAATCCCTTCTTGTCTAATCAGGGAAGTTAATTCCTCCTTGAACATTCAAGAAAGTTTCTAGCGAACTCGGAGCTACGCTGGCAAACCCAAAACTTTAAGTCTAGTATCGACAGTAGTAGACCTAGTTAACGTCTGGCCTAGGCCTTTACTGCTGTAGGTATTATTCCAATGCGCAGAGCCTATTGGGAAGATAGGAACTACACTACATGGCGCCCAACGCGTTTGGAAAGGGCGATAAAACTAACGTAAGACATTTAGAGTAACTCAGTCGTGCTTTCTCACTCAGACCCCTTTTCCCACATACTCCAAAGACGTCTGGAGTGGGTGAAAGGTTATATCCGCCAGACCTCGCAGGAGGGAACTCCTATGTATGGTTCTTGGTATAGTCAACGTTGAAGGATAAACAGTTCCAAAATATTGTGCATCTAACCTTTGTTTCCATAAGAAACCTGATCTGCAAACAAAAGACATAAGCTTCCTGTCGGTAAAATGGCAGAGAGTGATGATGAAAGAGAGGCAGTTAGATTAGCAGCTGAAATAGCAGAAGCTGATACTGCACTACAAAATGCAGACCCGGAGATAATACTCATCCCGGTCATCAAAAGGAGATCTATAACCCTTAAACTTCTAGAAAATGGACTGACACCTAGAGGTGGTACAGTCATATTCGTAATTGAGGCACACGAATATCGGCAGACAGAGGTATACTATTCATGGATACATTTTCCAGCAGCAAATGCTGTAACAAAGTACTTCCACTATTACAAAATAGAGGAACCTCCTAATGAGTACACTCCTTTCGAGGAGGTGGAAGTACCACTCAAATTCCAAGAGCATTTGCTCTTATTTGATGGCGCCCTAAAACATAATAATCACATCACCAGGCTCGGTCCTTTAGGTAGACCAGGAGCAACGTGGCCGGTCCTAGCCGGATACACACCACATCCAGACATCAATGGGATGTCTGCAGCAGAACTGTTAACACAGCTAAAACAATTAATAAAAATTCATAGACAATTAGTTCAGTATGTGATGCGGACATCAACAATTCAGCCAGCGATTAAACTTCCACAGCTGACCCCTCACCAGGGGAACACAAATAAAATTACACCACAGAACATCCAGTCCTGCCTAGGTAAGGTACCGGCTAAACGGGAACAAATACCATTCTGGTTGGCACAGAAAATTACCCAAATAGAGGCGGTGTTTCCTGACACCACCCCATTAGAAAAACACAGGATTCTGACTATCTGTCTTCCAATGGGAATCGCACCACACATTGAGGACTGTGACACTTGGGGTACAGTCTTTGCTTCCATCTACACAAAAACGCACGGTGTTCCATCCATTTCGGTAATACCAGATGTGCTAAAACAAATTCAAGACGAATACGGTCCAGAGCCCGCTTTAACTCTTGGTATGAAATTACTGAAAGACTTCAAGCAGGTCTCGGCTATATTACTAGCCAACATAAAAGGTGAAGCAGCAAACGTGGCGATCCGCCAGAGGTTAAAGGAGACAGATATAGCAGACCAACCAGCTGAAATTGCCAGAATCATAGAAAAATCCTATGAGGAACTAGGTAGAGATAGTTTAGGTGGAATACCAGTAAAACCGCAACTGACTGAAAGTCCAGAAAAAATATTTTTTAATAATAATTCACCAAAAAAGAACTGGGATGGAAACAAACAATCCAATCCTAAAGAAAAGAAATTCCAGTCCAGAGGAAGGTCTCCTAGGCGAAGGGAGAAATCTCCGAACCAGAGACACAGGTCACCCCAGAGTGACCCCTCTGGGAAAAGATATAACCTTAGAAATAGGGATAATATAAAAAAGCCTGATAGATATCAAGACATTGATACACGATCCTCTCAATCTTTTCAGAATTCCTCGCAGAAATCGGAAAGAAGAGGACGATCAGAACAAAGAGAAGAGCACGCCAAGTCCAAAGACAAGGAACCTGCTCAACTAAAAAAGAAATTACAATTTCCAAAAAAGAAGGTAGCCAGTATCAAGGTAGTTAACAATGCCGAGAATACTGAGGACACAACTGAAAAACGGAGAGTGGGCTCAGACAATGCTAGACAGCGCAGCAGAAGTGAGCATAGCTCGCAAAGTCCTTATGAATCATCTGGAGACAGTGGACACGAATGAATATCTTCAAGTGGAAACTGCAGACACCAGGGTTAGCAAACCCCACAAGATATACGAGATAACATTACGTATAGAGGGAGATAAGACTAGGAAAATAAGGGGACTATTTTGGGATAATCTCTCCAAGGGCTATGATATCCTTCTAGCTGAAAAAGACTGGCCACCAGAGTTTGTCAGGGAGTGCCCTCATGGCGAAGAAGTAATTATGCCTGCCTTCTCAAATCAAATTCCAATTCATAAAAAATACACACTTGCTAGAAAGTGGGCAGTGGCTCTAGCTCCTGCTTTATATAAAAATCACGTAGGATGGGATGAGGACTCTCCTCCTCACAAAATCCAGTTAAAATCACAACCTACTGCACAAAGGCAGTACCCAATTAAGCAAGAAGCTAAAAAACAGGTAAATGAAATACTAGATCAGCTAGAATACCACAGGGTGATTGAAACTTGCACCTCACAAATGAACAATCCTTTGTTTCCGGTCTCCAAACCAGACAATTCATATCGTCTAGTTTTGGATTACCGACACCTTAACACATGTTGCAAAACTTTTGCAGTGCAAAACTCACACAGTGCTGCACTAATGAATAACATAGTGCGCAAAAAATACAAAACAACCTTGGACATCTCCAATGGATTCTTTTGTCAAAACATAGCACCAGAGAGCAGATATTTAACTGCATTCTCAGTAAATGGCACTCAAAAGCAATTCTGTCGGTTAGCCCAGGGGTACAAGAACAGCCCGGGGGTATTCTCAGCGAGAGTAACAGAATTACTACAACTATATGATGATGAAGCATTATCTTATGTCGATGACATTTACTTAACGGATGATGACTTGGATACTCACTTGAAAAGAGTGAACACCATAATACTTGGGTTCGCCGCAGAGGGTTACAAATTCAACTTTAAAAAGTCCAGAATTGCCCATCTGACAGTCCTGTTCTTAGGATATGAATTATCAAGTGAAGGCAAAAGCCTGGCTGACAATTTCCTAGAGAAATGTGCCGTACTCCAAGCACCTAGAACACTAAGAAACTTACAGTCAATTCTAGGCTTCCTAAATTTCGGAAGAACATACATTGCAAATTACGCAGAAAGGGTCAAACCCCTTTATGATCTAATTAAACCAGATTTTAAAAGATCCAATTGGACTCAAATACACACAGAAATTTTGAGATCCTTACAAACAGACATGCTAATTAAAACAAAATTAGAAACACGTGATAACACACGCAATCTTGTGATTCGAGTCATCCCAGGGAGATGCGGATTCACATACCTGACCTCTAATGAGGGAGAAAAGGTACCGATTGCATTCAAATCACACTTGTACACTAAGGCTGAGATGAAATTTAGCCCAACGGAAAAAAGTCTTACAGCAACACAGACAGCTATAGCAAAAGAACGAGCCCTGGCACAAGGTAAACGAATAATAATCGTGACACCAATACCAGCCCTAGAGGCGGTAACAAAGGCAAGCATTCCAAATGCTAAAGCACTGCATCCGAGATGGATACAATGGGCTAATTCTCTTGCTGCAACAGACGTGTTGTACAAATTTGATCCTTACTTAAAAACACAAGAATTTCTCCAATATGAATTTGAATGTCCTCCGCCAACCGAAATTCTGCCTCTAGACCACTACGGCTGTATAATATATACAGACGGATCAGCACAACCCGCAGTGGGGGGTAAGCAAGCTTACAGTGCTGCGTGCGCGATCGTTAAAGGTCGCTGGCACGAAGAAAAATTTAAACCAGCAATCACTAAAACACAATCTTTAGGAGATTGTACAGCTCAGCGAGCTGAACTACTAGCATTCAAGATGGCGCTTGAAAATACCGATCGAGAATTCCCCACACTCATAGTGTGCGATTCGTATTATTGCGTTCAATCTTACAATGAATACTTGCAGATCTGGCTTCAGAATGGTTTCAAGGATGCGAAAGGTGGCACAATCAAGCATAGAATGCTCTGGGAACAAGTAGTTCTTTTACAAAAAGAACTACCAAAGACTCACGTGATACATACACTGAGTCATCAACGTGATGGCGTTCACGTTGCAGGGAATTCATTGGCTGATGAGGCCGCGAAGGCAGCTGTGCAAACGGCTTCCGTAGCTGCCGTCACCCGGTCAAAAACAAAAATAGACAGCGAAATATTACAAGCTGTCAGCGCTTCAGAAAAGGATTCGATAGAACCACTCCCTAAAGGCTTTCCAGTAAAATACTCATACATAACTGATGCAAACAATGTTCCTTTTGCTCGAATCCCTGGAGTGGGGGATAGGGCAATTCCAAACATGGAACATAGGTTAGGACTAATAATAGCGGCACATGAAGGGCTTGCTTCTATTCATGCTGGCGTCTCAGCCACAGTATCATTATTAAAGCAGAGATACTGGTGGCCACAAATGAGAAGACAAAAAAGGAACTATGTTCTAGAATGTGAAATATGTCAAAAAATGAAAGTATCAACGGTGAGACGTCCAGCGCAGACGCCCCTTCTAATCTCGGATAAACCATTAGTCTGTGTTTATCTAGACCACTGCGGTCCCTTACAAAGGGATGGTAACTATAAATATATCTTGGTCGCAGTGGATTCATGCACGAGATTCACATGGATGTGGCCCCAGCGAACGGCTGACGCCAGAACTGTTATAAAAGATTTGCGAGTCTTTATCGGCACATACGCAATTGGCATGCTGCATTCGGACAATGGTCCTGCTTTTAGCTCTCGGGCTTATAAGGAGGCCATGGTCAGCATGGGCGTGCAATTGCGGTCTTGACAATGATTTACCGCCACCTTGGTTGGCTAGCTATTCTATACAGATAGTCATTACAGATGTCAGCCTGAGTGACGATTGAGGGGAGTAGACCATAGCCCTTCATCATAACATCCAGACATATGAGAACATGACAGGGTTACGTCACAATGTAGGGTGAATATAGTACACCAGTGTGAACTAGGTCACATCTTAGCACCCTTGAGTGATGCGGCTTTTGGCTAAACAGCAACTCTCCCCGTCTTCATCCAACATACATCTTTAGGTTGAAACCCCATTGTCCCTTTCCTACCTATCCTCCTTCAAGACACAAGTGCCCTCATCCATATAGGTCTCAGTCCTTACTGATTATAGGGCATCATTGGTCACTGGTCTACAACTGTAAATACCTTCACGCATTGATTTTCAGACCATGAGATCACTATGTTGAGAGGGGTTTATTTCCACCCTCCGACCTTCATGCAATGTAAATTTGTAATTGTGTATTAGAGTAATGATGTCATGTTACACTAAGGAGTGGCTAGTGATCCCTTCATCAAGCAAACTGGTCGGTGTAATCACAGCCTCCTACCTCGAGCCTTGGCATCTTTCCCGACTGCTAGATTGCCTGAGACAGACCTTCCCTGTCTATTTACTAACCCCTATAAGATGGCCGCCACAATAGTGTATTCATGTCCCTCTTCAGTTGCCTGACGCACGCTCAAGCCACTGCGCATGCGCAGTCGAGGATGTTTTGGCCACGCCCACCATCAGAGCGCGACGCGGCAAAGTCGCGGTTCAACAGCATATAGCCCTGCCGATCCCGCCGGGACGGTACCAGCTGTTTCGCGCTACCGGTCGGAGCGCCGTGCGTGGGGGGTAGGTCTTTCCACCTCTGCTGTCCGACGCCAAGGTAAGAGCTTGTGTGTCTGTGTGCAAACTTGTGGAGCGTCATGTTTAGGACATGGTGCTTGCGTGATCGGTCTCACCTCTGAGAGCGCAATCTCGGGTCTCCCCACCGCTCTATGACCAATGGATAATGACTTGGCGGTCGGTTGCCCGACGGGGACGACAGGCATTGGGATCTACGGGGGCATGGCCCTCCCGGGCCTCTGTGATGGGGTGCGGGCGGGGACCACCGGTCCGGTCCCACACCGGCCCCGTATGCGGAGGCGGGGATTGGCCGTTCTCCGTGACCTATGGCTGCGTCGCATGTTTGGCCGCCCACTGGCAGGACAGGCCGACCAGTCTAGAGTGAGGGAGGGGGGTTTGAGATGGCTCTCCCGGGCCCTCCCCGTCACTCAATCACAGTCCTGGCAGTCAGGCCCAGTGTCCGGTTACCAACCTGGCCTGGCTGCACTTAACCACGTTATTTCATTCCTATTTACAAATAAACCCCTTGGGTTCCTGTATTTGTTCTTCCTGTCACAGGTATTAACCTCCTCGAACAGCCCCACGGGAACAGACTGCGGGGCCCTCCAGGGTTATTTTGTAGGGTAAGCTCTTAAAACCAGTCAATCATTACTGAGTGTTGTGAATACCTCTTCTTCGGTTTTTAATGAATTTTTTACTTAATTTTCGTACAATTATGATCGGTCTAATCCTTCATCACACTGCCACAAAATTCATTGAATGGACATGCTAATTTAATCATGCCTATCATTGTGCTTTAGGGATTTAGACCTCATAGAACATGGGTGTATGGGTTATGGAGCACCTCTTTGGATCCTAGGTTTATTATGGATTGTATCCACCTAATGCTAAAGTGGTATCCCTGTATATATTTCTTCCAGGTTCCCCCATAGAGTAGGACCTGTTGGCTTGCTCCCTGATTGACCCAGTGAGGTTGTATCTTTTTAATTTTTCCTTATTATTTTGCACTGTGTAGTACATTTGTTTGAGGTCCTGAAGAATTGCCATACAGGCATGAAACATGTCGACCTTCTAGAGGGTTGAGTCAGTCCGCTGTCAATCATACAGTTTCTTTCTCCCCTCTCACCCTTTTAATAAGGGAGTCAGCCACCCGAATAAAATCCGTTGTGGACTGCCTCACCTTCTTTTAAACCTCACTTTCCCTTCACGACTACACCACCACCAGACCCCTCACACGCATACAAACTTTTGGCTGGAACAAAAGATCTCCAACAAAGCGCGCCTACGGCGCCCGTCAGACATTGCAGCGCCAGTCTGACGAGGAGCAGGGGACCAGTGATGAAGCTTGACACCTAGTTTACTGGGTGTGTGAGGTCCCTTAGTTCCAACAAGGGAACTCCCAGTTCCCTGACTATAGTTTAGTTCTGTCTCCTACCTCCCATACCCCCCCTTTGGATCCCCGGGGAACTCAGTATCCTTCTTTGGTTACACGTGCAATTGCGGTACTCTTGTCCATTTCACCCTGAGGGGAACAGAATTGTTGAAAGAAAAAACCGTGACATAAAGCAATCTATAACGGCAAAGGTATTAGGTTCGGGAGCTGGGTGGGTCAAACATCTAATAAGTGTCCAACGTAGTCTCAATAACTTGCCAAGAAATTCTCTGAAGGGATTCAGTGCGTACGAATTATTATTTGGAACTAGGATGATGATCTCTGACATTGATAGTCAGACTTCAGTGGTGAAAAAAAAAAGCTTTGATATCAAAGACAGTTTGGCTATTTTGCAGGACTTAAACAAAACAAGAAAAGACCTGAGCAACATTAAGTTGAAACAACAGCCAACAACCACTGAAGAACCACCACCTGTCCCAGCAAGACCTGTCTGGATTCCAAAAGTCGGGGATCTAGTCAGGGAAAAGATCGCGGTAAAGAAGGAATTTGGGCCTTCTTACAGAAAAGCAGTTCCTGTCTTGTCTGTCAACGGGACAAGATCAGTTGTACTACCGCCACTTGCTGGTAAAAAGGAGAACCGAGTTGTATCCATCGACCTGGTAAAACCACAACATGTGGCCGATAACAAACAGTAGGCCAAGTGGACTCCCAATAAGTAGCAGAACACCAAGGTTTGCTACCAGTACAGAGGTCCTATCGAGGAGGATAATCACATTTGAAACGCCTACAGAAGAACAACAAGGACTATGCAAAAATGCAATAGAACTCAGACCTCTGAAAACCCAAATAAAAACATTTAGCAGAGACACACCAATCTATAATGAAGTACCAAGTGACAATGCAAGAAACAAAAATCCTGAACCAATTGGAACAATTGACAGAACTGCATCCGGCTACTTCATAAACTTCGATGATTCCTCTGAAGGCTTCAGTGAATCAAAGACACAGCCATCATCAAAAACCTTTAAAGACAAAGCTAAGGAACTTTTGAGACAACTGAAAGAAACATATCTGATTTCTCCATGGATTGAATTTTGGGTGGGTTTTGGTGCATTTATCCTCATACTTTGGCTCATCATGGTACTTACTTTGGGACGCTTCATTGAGGGAAAATATGCTAAAATGGACACAGCAAGTCAGAAAATCAACTTGATCCTCAAACCACACACATCTTCACACGTCGAGAAAAGAGAACTTTCTTCAGCCAACTTCACAGCCAATCCAATACCTGGTGGGGTAGCCTGGGACAACACTGACTATGAAATTTATGGTCCGGTCGAGATCCTGAAATATCCACACCAAATTAAGATCTCATTGAGTGACTTTGCAAAACCAAACTCATTTGCTGATGATTGGGACTTCGAAAGCATTAATAACATGATGTCTGACTTAGTAATGTCTGCTAAATTTACCAAACATGATTATTTGCAGGGTTCTACAAATTATGACAGTATGTATTGCTATAACCACTATGGTAATCACTTTTTACATAGATCTGCACAACCTAGAAATGTTTTAAATTATAATCAATGGGAACATTGTGCAACACCTCCAAAAGGGAGCTCAAGAACCGTTTATGACAAATATTCATACTTTTCAGGTTTTAACACAAGTAATGCTGAAACATTTTATTTTAAATTGTCAAACAAGACAGGGATGAAAACCATGATAACCAACACAAAATTGTTATATTCAGACTCATTTTTTGAACAAATGAATACTTTTGGATTTGATTATTGGGACAAAAATGTTGAATTGAAAAGTGTTTGGGGTACAAAAGAATGGCAAGTACAGGGTATAGAAGCTTTGTTTAGAGCCTGCATGATCCCAGAACAAATGATATTTTTAAATGACACTGTTCAACAAACCACCTGTCTTGGCTTAGCCAAAATCAAAGATTTAAATAAACCGTCTATTCCAAAGCCAATAATGTTTAGCAATAACTCTGATACAGATGAAGAGATAGACGTAAACCAAATATTAAACCAAAACAGAACACATCCTGATTGGAAACAGTGGTTGATCTGGCCCACAGATACTAATAACTGTCAAGACAGATTCCTGAACAAAACACAAGGTTTCAAAATGACCAGGCCAGACCCTAGATATCCCCAAAGACATCACCCAGGGATAATTACCACCTACAGTGTGGGCAAATTATGCCTTCAATGGCTACAAACTTCCACACTGCCTGAAATTAAGCAACACCTAACTTTACTTACTGATGGTGCTGACTTGCGTGATTTCACTTTGGGACCACGCAAACAGCGTCAAAAGCGTTTCATAGCAGCCTCTGTATATGCAGCATACAATGAGGCCTGGAAGGTTACTCAAATTGAAACAGCAGAGAGAATACGGGAAATTGACCGTATCAATTTGGAAAAATCACTTTCTGTAGTGGACAATGGGTTAATGACTCTGTCCTCCAGAATTTTTTCTTTGGACAGCATTGTGTCTTCAGCAATCGATATATTATCTCAAGACTTACTGTTATTACAACATGGTCAGTCACAATTGCGTTCTATTGTACAGCTTGGCTGGACGTTACAAAATCTGCGTTCAGGCTATGTGCCTTGGCGTCTAATCAACACAACGTCACTATTCCAAATCTTTAACCTTACTGATAGACAAATCGGTATGGCGCAAAAGGGTGCTGATTATACAATCTTGAGCATTGAAAAACTAGAAAGATTACCAATGACAATAACAGAACGACCTGTCAGTGAATGGATAATACACGGAATCATAAATATTCCAATCTCAACCTTCAGATTTCAATACTGCCAAAAATATATACAGGCTGGCATGTACGAGAAATTGGGAAAGGGGTACCTTAAAACAACATGGAACCTGCCCTATTCACATGCATGTGTCAGTAATAAAGGCCAGAAAGTGTTTCTTAGTGGCAACAATTGTGCGATGTCACTAAGCGGCACGCTTCTGTGTAACGGAATTAGTTTGCATGGAGCCTGTGAAGGGAATTCATACAACCTTTCATGTCACCAGCAAGGCGCACCTGCAACAGAAATAGAACCATTCTTTCAAAGACTCTATAATGGGAGTTACATTCTTATTGTAGACCGCAGATGTTGTAGTCTTATGCCCGGGACTCCTTATCTAGTAACTACTACTGCGAAGGTCAAGTGCTGTGGACGCACATTGTTCCCCAGCTCCTTCCCAGACAGGGAGGCAAGGGCATGGCCCGATTTGAAAATTACTTCTATTCGAATAGATACTTTAAGCAGAATGAAAACAGTCCTTCTTCAGACGCCTACCAGGCTCTCGTCATCAAAAGAAACGTATGATCTACAAGTCGCAAGGACGACTGCAGAGATACATACATTATTATCAACTAATTCCCCCGTACATTTCGCGGAAATCCTGAATGAAATCTTAAATATTTCTGATACCAATGGGATCTCAGGGGTATTTAAGACAGTATTTTCGATGGCATTAACACCATTCAAAGCCATACTGGGTATTTTTCCAGATTTCGTCCATTCGATTTTTGGCGGACTTCCCCTGATCCTGGGACTAATTGCAGGAATCCTATTCTTAGTCCTTATTTTTCGTTATGGCAACCCATGTCACAGACAAAACTCTTGCGACAAGGGAAGAAACAATCCTAGCCATTGGATACCGGGACCGGATATCAAAAATCCTGGGACTCTCCCGGCTTAGAGACCTGAACATGACTTGGTTTCTATCATTTCGACCAATGTGGCAAAGATGTGTTTTACCTGTATTGAGGTGTCTGCTATGCGGAGAAGAATGCGTGTTAGACACCTGTCTGACGCTACAATCGGATGCGCCGATGGATGCAGAAACATTGTTGAGCCCGATTAAGGTTCATGCTTTGTGCTGCCCTCAAAGGCTACCAATCCTGATGACGGCATTCGTGGAAGCTTCACCACTACGATTGATGGGTAGTGAAGTTCAAGATGAAAGCAGCATCGAACAGGTACGACCTTCTGTCAGCAATGCGAATCAGAATGTCAATGGAGACAATCATGCACAAGAATGCATGATTACACCTATTTCCGAGTTAGTGGAACTTTCCCAGGAAGCTGTTGACAGTTTTTTCGAAAACCTAAATGATATGATGTTCTCACCCGAACAGAAATAGAGACTTTTGAGCAATCTCGCACACGGCGTTCCCTGAATTCGGCCTTCAACTTTAAAAATAAAGTCACATGAACATTTTCGCTCCAGTTCACGGACAGCAGTTTTTTCAGCAGCCCCAAATATTTTTGCATATTTTTCGGGACATTATCTTCTGCTTAAAGTAAGAACTATTCTTAGAGAACTAAGGTTTCTAAATTTTAGATAGCTTATAGACATTAGCTGCCCGCTGGCATGTTCATAAAGATATTTTATTCTGTGATGGAATGGTCTCGAAACTTTTTTCTGTCAGAAACCATTTCATGTGTAATTCTCATATACCAAACGAGCAATAATGTATACAAATGCGATTACTTTGGCATTTTTCTACAGCTTGAGTGCATACCATATATATATGTCTGCAATTTTTTTTCAGTATATTTGAAAATTTCAAAATGCATTTATGTATTTTGGGGTGGTAAGGTATACACACTACTCTATAGTATGTTGTACTATGTTATACTATGCCTAGATTAGTAAATATGTCCATAGTTAGCGTGGAGTGGGTGTCATGTATTCCTATAGGTCCTGAATCGATCCCCCTATTCCTGACCCTATTCTAGTTAAACAAACCAACAAGTTAACTAGCAGTCAGCCCATGAGGCAGAAAACCCCCATGATGCAGATACCGTTATCTGACGCAGTCACACTACGGCACAGGAACGTGTTATCTGATTAGGTCATAACGCTTGCGATCTAATTAGACAAGCGATATTCCTCCAGCCCCTGATAAGGCATACGGAGTTCTCATAACAAATCAAACCTATGACAACCTGGGCAAAACCCTGCGGCCATTGTTTTGATTTCACCGAGAACTTTAGTAAAAGAATGTGCTAACGAGCAAATCGTATGACATCTTTATTGACGTATCTATGTCCATCCTTACGTCAATCTCGGCACCTTAAAGGTATAAATATTACCGATCTTGCCATATGCAAACACACGCGTGGTGACGAGATGGAGCAGCCATACTTGCCGAAGCCGAGAGCAGAGCAGACCCCGCTGGCAGCAGCCCCGCCTTCCTGACGCGCTGAGAGACGCGCTGCTTTCTCCTGCCGAGAATCCAGCACCGGCGTTTCCGGGTAGCCCTCGCAGGCAGCCTGGAATATCGAGACCAGAGAGAGAGATACCATTCCTCATTCATCCTAAATTCCAGGTACAGAACTGAATAACCCCTCACAGAGAATTCTTTAGTTATTCACTTGGCAAAAACAAACTTAACTTAAACTGTAACTTTCTATTCCCGCCCACGTATTAGGCTTAGGTCAGGTACACGGGGTAGGCGTATCTAGAAACACCAGTTGAGTACGTTTAGTCAAATGTATATGTGTATGTAAATATATTTTATTCATTTTAAACATCTTATGGCTTAGAAACCATATCAATGTTTTTACAGTATTATTTTATACTATTGCTTTTAATGTATGCACTTTACTTAACTATAAGTATTGCCATAATATCGATCCATTTCTCTTGTATGAGAAAAGAGACTGATCAATAAATAACATCTTTTATTGAACACGCCCGTCTCTTCCTTTTCTCTACATTCTGATGAGACTAAGAATGCACGTACTGGCTGAGTAAAATAATTTGCCTTTTGTTCACACGACTCTCGAGATTGACTCTTGATTAGGGGAGAGCAAAGTTGTCATGTTCTATGGTTGTCAGAAACTAAATCCCTTCTTGTCTAATCAGGGAAGTTAATTCCTCCTTGAACATTCGAGAAAGTTTCTAGCGAACTCTGAGCTACGCTGGCAAACCCAAAACTTTAAGTCTAGTATCGACAGTAGTAGACCTAGTTAACGTCTGGCCTAGGCCTTTACTGCTGTAGGTATTATTCCAATGCGCAGAGCCTATTGGGAAGATAGGAACTACACTACACAACAATCACCCATGCACTATCTATGCATTTACCCAATCACCCAAGCACTATCCATACACTCACCCAATCACCCAGGCGCTACCATTGTAGTCACCCAGGCACAACCTTGCACTCATCCAATCACTTAGGTATTATCCTTGCACTTATCCATTCACTGAGGCCCGACCCATGTACTCATCCATTCACCCAGGCACTACGCATTGTTGCAGTGATTCTACCCAAAAACAGAGCTCGGCATACGATTATAGGACCTTGGTGTATAGGGACTGAGTCCTCCTATCACCATAGTACCTATTAGCCTAGGACCAACTAGGTATAGACTCTCACTTGCTCTCCTACTCACTCACAGAGAAACAAAATGTTAGATACCCCAGAACACAACACTCCCAGATCTCTCAGGAATCAAGGTAACAAGACTGATCCTTTTGCAATCACTATTGTACTTGTCCACAATAAGATCAGACAGAGACATGAAAGAGTTTAAAATATTTATTTTAACTAACGTGTCCTAACATGCAGTATTCGGGCAGCAACAAGCAGGGAAATTAATAGTACAAATACAATCCGCATAGCAGCTAGTAAATAAATCATGAAGTGAGATGTCATAATGGAGAGACAACTGAGCCTAACCTGCTTCCCCTTGCTACGAAATTGTATTATTATATATTAGAAGATCTCTGGGCTCTGTCAGCAGACCCCATACCTTAGCCTATAGGTGCTGTCTCACTCTTCTCCCTGAAAAGGTCCCTCTCCAAGTGTGTGCTACTTATTTGTGCAGTCTAATGAAAGCAAAGTACGTTGTCCAAACAACAGCTGCATCAGTATGTTTCATCTAAGGGCTAAGGTCTGGCCAGAAAAAAATAACAAGGGGAAATGTTGTTGGACCTTGCTCATAATTTTCAGTGAAAATCCCAGGAACCTGCAGAGAGTGAACATAGCAATGAGTTCCCAGGTGAAAACAGCCTTTGAAATTATTGCAAAAAAATATATAGTTGTGTAGTAACATGTGCAAAGCAGCAGACAGGCTGCAACGTGCTAACTTAGTGAAGGCGACGATGTCCATATGGGCCACGTGACACACTCCCCTTAGCCAGGTATTAGCACTATGCTAAAACAAAAATTAGAGGTAAACAGAGACAAAGCGTCCCAGTGGTTTCCCACCTAGAATTTAGGTTGGGCAACATAAAAAATTCTGTAAAATCAAAAATGCAGCCAATGTGGTGTCAAAAAATATATTAATTCATAGCGAATCTTCTGAGCCAAAAATAGTGCGAGAACAGTGAAATGCCATGAATTCCAGTATGTTGGGGAGTATTTGAAGAAACAGAAGCCATCCGATTAAGTGTAAGATCCAGGAGAGGAACGCTTGGAGTCATATTATTCAGTATTGGCCATATGGTGTAGCGGGACATGCTTAATTGAAATGTGACGATTGTATTTACGACCTGGTAGTGGAGGTAGAATCCCATTATGGGTGCCTTTCAGACCAAGGACTCTGACTGGTGCAAGGTATGATGGGCAACATTCTTTTTCTTCCACCTTCTCTTGGACCAGGAAGTAAGCCTAAAACCAAAATCAGCACCACTGCATCCAGTGCTGTCCTGTAACATAGCAGAATGGTTATCTATGTCAAACGTTGCGGCTGGTGCCTCAACGTCTAGACCATCAAGGTCTGGCACAAACATTTTAATGCCCAAGAGCATTTTGTTTGGGGTCTGCCCAGAGACGTTCTAGGGAGATTATTAAGTGCAAGTAGAGCTCCACATAAATGAGTCATCCCCGACCAGTACCTAAAAGATCCTAAGGATTGCTTTGAGTCATGGTTCATCAGCTCCACAACAGAATTGCCTTCAACAAGGAAGGAAAGATTAAGCAAGGAGAAGCAAGGACGAATATAGGGGTGAAGGACTAAGGTGAATTCAAAGGAACAAACCAAACCAACACCATGTGCATCTTAAAAAGAGATATCTCAGTATGGTCGCCATTAGTTTCAAACAGATTTCATAGTACATAGAGACCAACCGTTCAAAGGTGGTTGAAGACACCCCACATTTTCATAAATGTATACGGGCCTTGTCAGTATAAATACTTGGTATCAGCTTATGGAGAATGACCTACAAATAACATGAGCAATAGCCATCAGCCTATAGTTCTCAGTTATAACAGAGAAGTCAAACTTAAAAAATAGAATAAACACATACCAGGGGATTTTTGGGAAAAAGGGAGTACTGGAGGTACTTCATTTAGTGTGATTCCAGTGGTTACAGTGGTATTCATGTACTATTCATTTACAATTAAAATATAGTATTTATTTAGTATGCTCAAAGACTGAGTGTAGTGTAGTTCCTATATTCCCAATAGGCTCTGCGAATTGGAATAACATAAACGATAGTTTAGATGTAGGACTGAGGTCAACTAGGTCTCTACTGAAGATGTTAGACTTAATTATGAATGCTAGCTAGCTCAGAGGTCACTAGAAACTTTCTCGAGTAAACAAGAAGGTGTTAACTTTCCTGAATAGACAAGAAGGGATAAGTTTCTGACAACCGAATAAACATGACAACTTTGCTCCCTCCAGAATAAGGTGTATATCTCCAGAGTCGCGGAAACAATAGACAGCTATTTCACTCAGTCAATCGTGCATGCTTAGTTTCACCAGGAACGCAGAGAAATAGAGAGACAGGCGTTTTAAATAAAAGTGGTTATTTATTGAACAGTCTTCTTTCTCATGCAAGAGAAGTGAATTGCCACAATTGCAATACTTGTCATAAAGTAAAGTGCATACAGTAAAAATATTATTATGAAATAATACTGTAAAAGCATTGATATGGTTTCTAAGCCATAAGATACTTAAAATGGATAAAATACATACAATGATAAAAGTTGACTAAACATACTCAACTGGTGCTTCTAAAGTACGCCTACCCCGGTGTACCTAACCTAAGTCTAGTACGTGGGAAGGAGTAAGTGAGATATAGTTTGAGTTAAGATAGTTTATGCCAAGAATCTGAATCAAGAATTCTCTAAGGGTCTAATCAGCTCCGTACCTTAGTTATAGAATGAAGGAGGTCTTGTATCTCTCTCTCAGGACTCGATCTTCCAGCAACCCACAAGGGTGACTGGAAACACTGGAGCTGGATTTCTCGGCAGGAGAAAAGACAGCGTCTCTCTCAGTGCATCAATGGGAGGGTCGGCTTCCTTCAGCACTCGTTTCAGCAGGGCGTCGGGTAAGTAGATAGCCGATCTGCTCCAAACCCCTGTGTGTTTGCTAAGGCAGATGCTGGTATATTTATACCTGGAAGGTGCGAGTTTGACGTAAGGTTGGACATAAGACGTCACTAAGAACTCGCAGTTCTTTCAGGACTCCAGGAGTTCTTGGACAAATCAAAACAGAAGCAGGGGGAATTCCCGGACTGCTGGAGGCTTGGTTTGTTTAAGAACGCATTGTACTTTCTAGGAGTCTATGGGAGTAGCCTTGCCGTATTTGGACTGCATTGGCTATGACTAAATATGGATATGATTCTTATGCCTTTATAAGGATATGATTTGTTATAACCACCTAGGGGCATGAATCAGGAATATTTAAATAGGGTCCTACATACATTCACAACATAAGTAGTATGCCCACAAGCCGAAGTATGCAAATGAGGAATACTAGTACTACTCAACTATGCTTCAAATACACAATGAACACTTCAATTGAATGCTAAAAGAAGACTAGTAGTATTCTAGATGAATCGTATTTGAAGCTCAGTAGTATTCTGTTAGGGTGTATTTGCAGCTCTTGTGCTATTTCAAGAGCAAAATGAAGGCTAGTCTCATTGATTGTGACCACTATTTGAAGACTAGTGGTATTCATGGTGAGCAATATCTGAAGACTAACGGCAGTGCGCGGGGAGGGGTTGCGGGGGGGGTCGAGCAGGGGGTCACGCGGGGGGGGTCACGCAGGGGGGTCGTGCAGGGGGGTTGCACGGGGGGTCACGCGGGGGGGTAATGCGGGGGTGGTCACTCGGGGGTGGTCGCGTGGGGGCGAGATTGCGGGTGGGAGGTCGCGGGGGAGGTCACGGTGTGATGTATTCCTATAGGTTCTGTATCGATCCCCCTATTCCTGACCCTATTCTGGTTAACAAGTTAACTAGCAGCCATCCCATGAGGCAGAAAACCCCCATGATGCAGGAGCGTTATCTGATTAAGCCACACTACGGCACAGGAACGTGTTATCTGATTAGGTCATAACGCTTGCCATCTAATTAGACAAGCGATATTCCTCCAGCCCCTGATAAGGCATACGGAGTTCTCAAAACAAATCAAACCTATGACAACCTGGGAAAAACCCTGCGGCCATTGTTTTGATTTCACCCAGAACTTCAGCAAAAGAATGTGCTAACGACCAGGTCGTATGACATCCTTATTGACGTATCTATGTCCATCCTTACGTCAATCTCGGCACCTTAAAGGTATAAATATTACCGATATTGCCCTATGCAAACACACGCGGTGGTGACGAGATTGGAGCAGCCAGACTTGCCGAAGCCCAGAGCAGAGCAGACCCCGCTGGCGCAGCCCCGCCTTCCTGACGCGCTGAGAACGAGACGCTGCTTTCTCCTGCCGAGAAATCCAGCTCCGGCGCTTCCGGGTAGCCCTCGCAGGCAGCCTGGAATATCGAGACCAGAGACGAGAGATACCATCCCTCATTCATCCTAGACTCCAGGTACAGAACTGAATAACCCCTTGCAGAGAATTCTTGAGTCAGTCACTTGGCAAAACAAGCTTAACTTAAACTGCTACTTTCTATTCCCGCCCACGTATTAGGCTTAGGTCAGGTACATCTGGGGTAGGCGTAGTTAGAAACACCAGTTGAGTACGATTAGTCAAATGTATATGTGTATGTATCTATTTTATCCATTTTAACCCATCATATGGCTTAGAAACCATATCAATGTTTTTACAGTATTATTTTATACTTCTGCTTTTAATGTATGCACTTTACTTAACCATAAGTATTGCAAAAATATCGATCCATTTCTCTTGTATGAGAAAAGAGACTGATCAATAAATACCATCTTTTATTGAACACGCCCGTCTCTTCCTTTTCTCTACAATCTGGTGAGACTAAGAATGCACGTACTGACTGAGTAAAATAAGTCGTCTTTTGTTTTCACACGACTCTAGAGATACACTCTTGATTAGGGGAGAACAAAGTTGTCATGTTCTATGGTTGTCAGAAACTAAATCCCTTCTTGTCTATCCAGGGAGGTTCAACTCCTCCTTGCCTATTCTCGAAAGTTTCTAGTGAACTCTGAGCTAGCTGGCAAACCCAAAACTTAAAAGTCTAATATCGACAATAGAAGACCTAGTTAACGTCTGGTCTAGGCCTATACTATTGAAGGTATTATTCCAATGCGCAGAGCCTATTGGGATAATAGGAACTACACTACATGGCGCCCAACACGTTAGGATAGGCGATAAAACTAACGTAAGACATTTAGAGTAACTCAGTCGTGCTTTTTCACTCAGACCCCCTTTTTTCCCATAATACTCCAAAGACGTCTGGAGTGGGTGAAAGGTAATATCCGCCAGACCTCGCAGGAGGAAACTCCTATGTATGGTCCTTGGTTTAGTCAACGTTGAAGGATACACTGTTCCAAAATATTGTGCATCTAATCTTTGTTTCCATATGAACCTGATCTGCAAAACAAACTAAATAACCTTCTGGACAGTACAATATCAGACACTGAAGGAGAAAGAGAGGCAGTTAGAATAATAACTGAACTCGCAGCAGCTGATAATGCACTGCAAGACGCTGACCCGGATATAATACTCATCGCGGTCAACATAAGAAAATCTATAACTTTAAAACTTATAGAAAATGGACTGACACCTAGAGGTGGCACAGTCATATTCGTAATTGAGGCACACGAATATCGGCAGACAGAGGTATTCTATTCATGGATACACTTTCCAGCAGCAAATGCTGTAACAAAGGTCTTCCACTATTACAAAACAGAGGAACCTCCTAATGAGTACACTCCTTTCGAGGAGGTGGAAGTACCACTTAAATTACAAGAGCATCTGCTCTTATTTAATGGCGCCCTAAAACATAATAATCACATCACCAGGCTCGGTCCATTAGGTAGACCAGGAGCAACGTGGCCGGTCCTAGCCGGATACACACCACATCCAGACATCGATGGGATGTCTGCAGCAGAGCTTTTAACACAGCTAAAACAATTAATACAATTACATAGACAATTAGTCCAATATGTGATGCGGACTTCAACAATTCAACCAGCAATTAAAATTCCAGAGCTGACCCCTCATCAGGGGAACACAAATAAAATTACACCACAGAACATACAGTCCTGCCTAGGTAAAGTACCAGCTAAAAGGGAACAAATACCATTCTGGTTAGCACAAAAAATCACCCAAATAGAGGCAGTGTTTCCAGACACCACCCCTGTGGATAAACACAGGATTCTGACTATCTGTGTTCCAATGGGAATCGCACCACACGTGGAGGACTGTGACACTTGGGGTACAGTCTTTGCTTCCATCTACACAAAAACGCACAGTGTTCCATCCATTTCGGTAATACCAGATGTGCTAAAACAAATTCAAGACGAATACGGTCCAGAACCCGCTTTAACTCTTGGTATGAAATTACTAAAAGACTTCAAGCAGGTCTCGGCTATATTATTAGCCAACATAAAGGGAGAAGCAGCAAACGTGGCGATCCGCCAGATGTTAAAGGAGACAGATATAGCAGACCAACCAGCTGAAATTGCCAGAATTATAGAAAAATCCTATGAGGAACTAGGTAGAGATAGTTTAGGTGGAATACCAGTAAAACCACAACTGATTGAAAGTCCTGGAAAAATATTTTTTAATAATAATTCAACATCACAAAAAAAGAGCTGGGATGGAAACAAACAATCCAATCCTAAAGAAAAGAAATTCCAGTCCAGAGGAAGGTCTCCTCGGCGGAGAGAAAAATCTCCGAACCAAAGACACAGGTCACCCCAAAGTGACCCCTCTGGGAAAAGATATAACCTTAGAAATAGGGATAATATAAAGAAGCCTGATAGATATCAAGACATTGATACACGTCCCTCTCAATCTTTTCAGACTTCCTCGCAGAAATCGGAAAGAAGAGGACGATCAGAACAAAGAGAAGAGCACGCCAAGTCCAAAGACAAGGAATCTGCTCATCTAAAAAAGAAACTACAATTTCCAAAAAAGAAGGTAGCCAGTATCAAGGTAGTTAACAATGCCGA
This sequence comes from Lissotriton helveticus, assembly GCF_964261635.1. Taxonomy (NCBI): domain Eukaryota; kingdom Metazoa; phylum Chordata; class Amphibia; order Caudata; family Salamandridae; genus Lissotriton; species Lissotriton helveticus. The sequence goes on along the minus strand of NC_136064.1, from coordinate 118,797,441 downwards.
GAATACTGAGGACACAACTGAAAAACGGAGAATGGGCTCAGACAATGCTAGACAGCGCAGCAGAAGTGAGCATAGCTCGCAAAGTCCTTATGAATCTTCTGGAGACAGTGGACACGAATGAATATCTTCAAGTGGAAATTGCAGACACCAGAGTTAGCAAACCTCACAAAATATATGAAATAACTTTACGTATAGAAGGGGATAAGACTAGAAAAATAAGGGGACTATTTTGGGATAATCTCTCCAAGGGCTATGACATCCTTCTAGCTGAAAAAGACTGGCCACCAGAGTTTGTCAGGGAGTGCCCTCATGGCGAAGAAATAATTATGCCTGCCTTCTCAAATCATATCCCAATTCATAAAAAATACACACTTGCCAGAAAGTGGCAGTAGCTCAAGCTCCTGCTTTATATAGAAATCATGTAGGATGGGATGAGGACTCTCCTCCTCACAAAATCCAGTTAAAATCACAACCTACTGCACAAAGACAGTACCCAATTAAGCAAGAAGCTAAAAAACAGGTAAAAGAAATCCTAGATCAACTAGAATACCAGGGGGTGATTGAAACTTGCACCTCACAAATGAACAACCCTTTGTTTCCGGTCTCCAAACCAGACAATTCATATCGTCTAGTTTTGGATTACCGACACCTTAACTCATGTTGCAAAACTTTTGCAGTACAAAACTCGCATAGTGCTGCACTAATGAACAACATAGTGCGCAAAAAATACAAAACAACATTAGACATCTCTAATGGATTCTTTTGTCAAAACATAGCACCAGAGAGCAGATATTTGTCTGCATTCTCAATAAATGGCACTCAAAAACAATTCTGTCGGTTAGCCCAGGGGTACAAGAATAGCCCAGGGGTATTCTCAGCGAGAGTAACAGAATTACTACAAACATATGATGACGAGGCATTATCTTATGTCGACGACATATACCTAACAGATGATGACTTGGATACTCACTTGAAGAGAGTGAACACCATAATACTTAGGTTCGCAGCAGAGGGTTACAAATTCAACTTTAAAAAATCTAGAATTGCCCATCTAACAGTCCTGTTCTTAGGATACGAATTATCAAGTGAAGGCAAAAGCCTGGCTGACAATTTCCTAGAGAAATGTGCCGTACTCCAAGCACCTAGAACACTAAAAAACCTACAGTCAATTCTAGGCTTCCTGAATTTCGGAAGAACATACATTGCAAATTACGCAGAAAGGGTCAAACCCCTTTACGATCTAATAAAACCAGATTTTAAAAGAACCAATTGGACTCAAATACACACAGAAATTTTGAGATCCTTACAAATAGACATGTTAATTAAAACAAAATTAGAAACACATGATAACACACGCAATCTAGTGATTCGAGTCATCCCAGGAAGATGCGGATTCACATACCTGACCTCTAATGAGGGAGAAAAGGTACCAATTGCATTCAAATCACACTTGTACACTAAGGCTGAAATGAAATTTAGCCCAACGGAAAAAATTCTTACTGCAACACAGACAGCTATAGCAAAAGAACGAGCCCTGGCACAAGGAAAACGAATAATAATCGTGACACCGATACCAGCCCTAGAGGCTGTAACAAAAGCAAGCATTCCAAATGCTAAAGCACTCCATCCGAGATGGATACAATGGGCTAATTCTCTTGCTGCAACAGACGTGGCATACGAATTTGATCCTAACTTAAAAACACAAGAATTTCTCCAATATGAATTTGAATGTCCTCCGCCGACCGAAATTCTGCCTCTAGAACATTACGGCTGTATAATATATACAGACGGATCAGCACAACCCGCAGTAGGGGGTAAACAAGCTTACAGTGCTGCGTGCGCGATTGTTAAAGGTCGCTGGCACGAAGGAAAATTCAAACCAGCTATCACTAAGACACAATCTCTAGGAGATTGTACAGCTCAGCGAGCTGAACTACTGGCGTTTAAGATGGCGCTTGAAAATACCGATCGAGAATTCCCCACACTCATAGTGTGCGATTCGTATTACTGCGTTCAGTCTTACAATGAATACTTGCAGATCTGGCTTCAGAATGGCTTTAAGGATGCAAAAGGAGGCACAATCAAGCATAAGATGCTCTGGGAACAAGTAGTTCTATTACAAAAAGAACTACCAAAGACTCACGTGATACATACGCTGAGTCATCAACGTGATGGCGTTCACGTTGCAGGGAATTCATTGGCTGATGAGGCCGCGAAGGCAGCTGTGCTAACGGCTTCCGTAGCTGCCATCACACGGACAAAAACAAAAATAGACAGCGAAATATTACAGGCTGTCAGCGCTACAGAAAAGGATTCGATAGAAACACTCCCGAAATGCTTTCCAGTAAAATACTCATACATAACTGATGCAAACAATGTTCCTTTTGCTCGAATCCCTGGAGTGGGGGATAGGGCAATTCCAAACATGGAACATAGGTTAGGACTGATAATAGCGGCACACGAAGGGCTTGCTTCTATACATGCTGGCGTCTCAGCCACAGTATCATTATTAAAACAGAGATACTGGTGGCCACAAATGAGAAGACAAACAAGGAACTATGTTTTAGAATGTGAAATATGTCAAAGAATGAAAGTATCAACGGTGAGACGTCCAGCGCAGACGCCCCTTCTAATCTCGGATAAACCATTAGCCTGTGTTTACCTAGACCACTGTGGTCCCTTACAAAGGGATGGTAACTATAAATATATCTTGGTTGCAGTGGACTCATGCACGAGATTCATATGGATGTGGCCCCAGCGAACGGCTGACGCCAGAACTGTTATAAAAGATTTGTGAGTCTTTATCGGCACATACGCAATTGGCATGCTGCATTCGGACCATGGTCCTGCTTTTAGCTCTAGAGCTTATAAGGAGGCCATGGTCAGCATGGGCGTTACATTGCAGTACTCTTGTCCATTTCACCCTGAGGGGAACGGAATTGTTGAAAGAAAAAACCGTGACATAAAGCAATCTATAACGGCAAAGGTATTAGGTTCGGGAGCTGGGTGGGTCAAACATCTAATAAGTGTCCAACGTAGTCTAAATAACCTGCCAAGAAATTCTCTGAAGGGATTCAGTCCGTATGAATTATTGTTTGGAACTAGGATGTTAGTCTTAGACCTCGACAGTCAGACTTCAGTGGTGAAGGAAAAAAGCTTTGATATCAAAGATCGTTTGGCTATTTTGCAGGACTTAAACGAAACAAGAAAAGACCTGAGCAACATAAAGTTGAAACAGCAGCCAACAACCACTGAAGAACCACCACCTGTCCCAGCAAGACCTGTCTGGATTCCAAAAGTCGGGGATCTAGTCAGAGAAAAGATCGCGGTAAAGAAGGAATTTGGGCCTTCTTACAGAAAAGCAGTTCCTGTCTTGTCCATCAACGGGACAAGATCAGTTGTACTACCGCCGCTTGCTGGTAAAAAGGAGAACCGAGTTGTATCCATCGACCTGGTAAAACCACAATCATGTGGCCGATAACAAATAGTAGGCCAAGTGGACTCCCGATAAGTAGTAGAACACCAAGATTTGCTACAAACACAGAGGTTCAATCTAAGAGGCTAATCACATTTGAAACGCCTACAGAACTACAACAAGGACTATGCAACAACGCAATGGTACTTAGACCTCTGAAAACCCAAATAAAAACATTTAGCAGAGACACACCAATCTATAATGAAGTAACAAACGACTATGCAAGAAACAGTAATCCTGAAGCAATTGGAACAATTGACAGAACTGCATCCGGCTACTTCATAAACTTCGATGATTCCTCTGAAGGCTTCACTGAATCAAAAACACAGCCATCAACAAAAACCTTAAAAAAGATAAAGTTAAAGTACTTTTGAAACAACTGAAAGAAACATATCTGATTTCTCCATGGATTGAATTTTGGGTGGGTTTTGGTGCATTTATCCTCATACTTTGGCTCATCATGGTACTAACTTTGGGACGCTTCATTGAGTGAAAATATGCTAAAATGGACACAGCAAGTCAGAAAATCAACTTGATCCTCAAACCACACACATCTTCACACGTCGAGAAAAGAGAACTTTCATCAGTCAACTTCACAGCCAATCCTATACCGGGTGGGGTAGCATGGGACAACACTGACTACGAAATTCATGGTCCGGTTGAAATCCTGAAATATCCACACCAAATTAAGATCTCGTTGAGTGACTTTGTAAAACCAAGCTCATTTGCTGATGATTGGGACTTTGAAAGTATAAATAATATGATGTCTGACTTAGTGATGTCTGCTAAATTTACCAAACATGATTATTTGCAGGGTTCGACAAATTATGATAGTATGTACTGTTATAACCACTATGGTAACCATTTTCTACATAGATCTGCACAACCTAGAAATGTTTTAAATTATAATCAATGGGAACATTGTGCAACCCCTCCAAAAGGAAGCTCAAGAACCGTTTATGACAAATATTCATACTTTTCAGGTTTTAACACAAGTAATGCTGAAACATTTTATTTCAAATTGTCAAATAAGACAGCGACAAAGACCATGATAACTAACACGAAATTGATATATTCAGACTCATTCTTTGAACAAATGAATACTTTTGGTTTTGATTATTGGGACAAAAATGTTGAAGTAAAGAGTGTTTGGGGTACAAAAGAATGGCAAGTACAGGGTATAGAATCTTTGTTTAGAGCCTGCATGATCCCAGAACAAATTATATTTTTAAATGACACTGTTCAACAAACTACCTGTCTTGGCCTAGCCAAAATCAAAGACTTAAATAAACCGTCTTTTCCAAAACCAACAATGAACAGCAATAGCTCTACAGATGAAGAGATAGACGTAAATTATGTATTAAACCAAAACAGAACACATCCTGATTGGAAAAAGTGGTTGATCTGGCCCACAGATACTAATAATTGTCAAGACAGATTCCTGAACAAAACACAGGGGTTCAAAATGACCAGGCCAGACCCTAGATATTCCCAAAGACAACACCCAGGGATAATAACCACCTACAGTGTGGGCAAATTATGCCTTCAGTGGCTACAAACTTCCACACTGGCAGAAATTAAGCAACACCTAACTTTACTTACTGATGGTGCTGACTTGCGTGATTTCATTATGGGACCCCGCAAACAGCGTCAGAAACGTTTCATAGCAGCCTCTGTATATGCAGCATACAACGAGGCCTGGAAGGTGACTCAAATTGAGACAGCAGAAAGTATACGGGAAATTGACCGTATTAATTTGGAAAAATCACTTTCTGTAGTGGACAATGGGTTAATGACTCTGTCCTCCAGAATTTTTTCTCTGGACAGCATTGTGTCTTCAGCAATCGACATATTATCGCAAGACTTACTGTTGTTACAACACGGTCAGTCCGAATTGCGTTCTATTGTACAGCTTGGCTGGACGTTACAAAATCTGCGTTCAGGCTATGTGCCTTGGCGTTTAATCAACACAACGTCACTATTCAATATCTTTAACCTCACTGATAAACAAATCAGTATGTCACAAAAGGGTGCTGATTATACAATCCTGAGCATTGAGAAACTCGAGAGATTACCAGTGACAATGTCAGAACGACCTGTCAGTGAATGGATAATACATGGGATAATTAATATTCCAATATCAACCTTCAGGTTTCAATACTGCCAAAAATATATACAGGCTGGCATGTACGAAAAATTGGGAAAAGGGTACATTAAAACAACATGGAACTTGCCCTATTCACATGCATGTGTCAGTAATAAAGGACAGAAAGTGTTTCTTAGTGGCAATAATTGTGCGATGTCACTGAGCGGTACACTTCTGTGTAATGGAATTAGTTTGCATGGAGCCTTTGAAGGGAACTCAAATAACCTTTCATGTCACCAGCTAGGCGCACCTGCAACAGAGATAGAACCAATCTTTCAAAGACTCTATAATGGGAGTTACGTTCTAATTGTGGACCGCAGATGCTGTAGTCTTATGCCCGGGACTCCTTATCTCGTAACTACGACTGCGAAGGTCAAGTGCTGTGGACGCTTATTGTTCCCCAGCTCCCTTCCAGACAGGGAGGCAAGGGCATGGCCCAACTTGAAAATTACTTCTATTCGAATAGATACTTTAAGCAGAATGAAAACAGTGCTTCTTCAGACGCCGACCAGGCTCACGTCATCAAAAGAAACGTATGATCTCCTAGTCGCAAGGACGACTGCAGAGATTCACTCATTGTTATCAACTAATTCCCCCATACATTTCGCAGAAATCCTGAATGAAATCTTAAATATTTCTGATACCAGTGGAGTCTCAAAAGTATTTAAGACAGTATTTTCGATGGCATTAACACCATTCAAAGCCATACTGGGTATTTTTCCAGATTTCGTCCATTCGATTTTTGGCGGACTTCCCCTCATTTTGGGACTAATTGCAGGAATACTATTCTTAGTCCTTATATTTCGTTATGGCAAACCATGTCACAGACAAAACACCTGCGACAAGGGAAGAAACAATCCTAGCCATTGGATACCGGGACCGGATATCAAAAATCCTGGGACTATCCCGGCTTAGAGACCTGAACATGACTTGGTTTCTTTCATTTCGACCAATGTGGCATCGATGTGTTTTACCTGTATTAAGGTGCTTGCTATGCGGAGAAGAATGCGTGTTAGACACCTGTCTGACGCTACAATCAGATGCGCCAATGGATGCAGAAACATTGTTGAGTCCAATAAAGGCTCATGCTTTGTGCTGCCCTCAACGGCTACCAATCCTGATGACGGCATTCGTGGAAGCTTCACCACTACGATTGAGGGGTAGTGAAGTTCAAGATGAAAGCAGCATTGATCAGGTACGACCTTCTGTCAGCAATACTAATCAAAACGTCAAAGGAGACAATCATGCGCACGAATGCATGGTTACATCCTTTCCGAGTTAGTGGAACTCTCCCAGGAAGCTGTTGATAGCTTTTTCGACAGTCTAAATGATATGATGTTCTCACCAGAGCAGAAATAGAGACTTTTGAGCAAGCTCGCACACGGCGTTCCCTGAATTTGGCCTTCAACTAGAATAGCAAAATACCATGAACAATTTTCCTTCCAGTTCACGGACAGCGATTTTTTCAGCAGCCCCAAAATATTTTTAGATATTTTTCGGGACACTTATCTTCTGCTTAAAGTAAGAACTATTCTTAGAGAAATAAAACTTCTAATTTTAGATAGTTTATAGACATTAGCTGCCCGCTGGTATGTTCATAATTATTTTATTCTGTGATGGAATGGTCTCGAAACTTTTTTCTGTATTAAGAGCCATTTCATGTGTAAATTCTCATATACAAATTAGTGATAATGTATAGATATGCGTGATTACTTTAGCATTATTCTACAGCTTGAGTGCATATATTACATGTGACTGTTTTTTCCGTATATTTGATAATTTCAAAATGCATTTATGTATTTTGGGGTGGTAAGGTATACACAATACTCTACAGTATGTTTTACTATGCATAGATTCGTAAATATGTCCATAGTTAGCGTGGAGTGGGTGTGATGTATTCCTATAGGTTCTGTATCGATCCCCCTATTCCTGACCCTATTCTGGTTAACAAGTTAACTAGCAGCCATCCCATGAGGCAGAAAACCCCCATGATGCAGGAACCGTTATCTGATTAAGCCACACTACGGCACAGGAACGTGTTATCTGATTAGGTCATAACGCTTGCCATCTAATTAGACAAGCGATATTCCTCCAGCCCCTGATAAGGCATACGGAGTTCTCAAAACAAATCAAACCTATGACAACCTGGGAAAAACCCTGCGGCCATAGTTTTGATTTCACCGAGAACTTCAGCAAAAGAATGTGCTAACGACCAGGTCGTATGACATCCTTATTGACGTATCTATGTCCATCCTTACGTCAATCTCGGCACCTTAAAGGTATAAATATTACCGATATTGCCCTATGCAAACACACGCGGTGGTGACGAGATCGGAGCAGCGAGACTTGCCGAAGCCCAGAGCAGAGCAGACCCCGCTGGCGCAGCCCCGCCTTCCTGACGTGCTGAGAACGAGACGCTGCTTTCTCCTGCTGAGAAATCCAGCTCCGGCGCTTCCGGGTAGCCCTCGCAGGCAGCCTGGAATATCGAGACCAGAGACGAGAGATACCATCCCTCATTCATCCTAGACTCCAGGTACAGAACTGAATAACCCCTTGCAGAGATTTCTTGAGTCAGTCACTTGGCAAAACAAACTTAACTTAAACTGCTACTTTCTATTCCCGCCCACGTATTAGGCTTAGGTCAGGTACATCTGGGGTAGGCGTAGTTAGAAACACCAGTTGAGTACGATTAGTCAAATGTATATGTGTATGTATCTATTTTATCCATTTTAACCCATCATATGGCTTAGAAACCATATCAATGTTTTTACAGTATTATTTTATACTTCTGCTTTTAATGTATGCACTTTACTTAACCATAAGTATTGCAATAATATCGATCCATTTCTCTTGTATGAGAATAGAGACTGATCAATAAATACCATCTTTTATTGAACACGCCCGTCTCTTCCTTTTCTCTACAATCTGGTGAGACTAAGAATGCACGTACTGACTGAGTAAAATAAGTCGTCTTTTGTTTTCACACAACTCTAGAGATACACTCTTGATTAGGGGAGAGCAAAGTTGTCATGTTCTATGGTTGTCAGAAAGTAAATCCCTTCTTGTCTATCCAGGGAGGTTCAACTCCTCCTTGCCTATTCGAGAAAGTTTCTAGTGAACTCTGAGCTAGCTGGCAAACCCAAAACTTTAAGTCTAATATCGACAGTAGTAGACCTAGTTAACGTCTGGTCTAGGCCTATACTATTGAAGGTATTATTCCAATGCGTAGAGCCTATTGGGATAATAGGAACTACACTACAACGGGGGGAGATCGTGGGAGGGAGGTCACGGGGGAGGTCGAACAAGGGGGGGTCGTGCAGGGGGGACATGCGGGGGGGTGCACGGGGGGTCACGCGGAGGGGTCACATAGGGGGGTCGTGCGGGGGGGTCACAGGGGTCAAGTGGTAGGGGGGGTCACCTGGGGGGGTCGCGCAGGGGGTTTGCGCAGTGTGGGGGTCACGCAGGGTGGGGGTCGCGCAGGGGGAGTTTATGTTTGAGTGTGTGTCGACCATGGAACACAGCCTTCGCCTCCTCCAATGCTTATGTGTCTTGCATTGGCTGAGGAGTCCTGAGGGGTGGAGTCCAGCAGTTTTCGATCCGAACCTCCAAAGTCAATGAGTGCTGCAGTGGATGTCCTCTGTCGTCGTAGCAGAGCTGCTCCTCGTCGTCCGTTAGCCGGTCGCCTCTTTTAAAGGAAAATGGGTTGCAATCGATTGGTTAGTCTATGAAGTACTCCAAAGGACGTATACAATGTAAAAGTTAAACAGGCCTTGGGATATATGCAGACACTCAATATTGCACTCGAACCCGGACGGGCACAAGCACTGAGACCCTAATTCACACTGTGCTCTACTTCAAAGCAGGTGTTTTCTAAAACTTCAGTTTGTTTAGTAATGTTTATTCATCCAGACTAGTATGCATTATCAATCCATGCAGTCCCTGGTCAACTCACTTACAACCTGCCATCCTACACATCAGCCCGAATACTTCCTCGATCCCCTTAGTGATATCTAACACCCTTCGGTTGCCCACTTACTGACAGTTCCAAACGTACTTATAAAAACCTACTTCTTACACTAACGCTCACATTCTACGTCTCTCCACCCTTTCCGTAAACTCCTTCTCACTGCCTACTACTTGAACGATCTACTCACCGACTCACTCACTGAATCCCCCACTGACTTCCTACCAACCCATCACCTACTAAGCCCAGCTCCCCCTGTGGTACTTTTACCCACCGCTGCATGCTGCACACTGCTGCACGCCTCACACTGCTGCACGCCTCACACTGCTGCATTACTCATACTGCTGCATGCTGCACACTGCCACATGCCTCACACTGCTGCCCGCATCACACTGCTGCCCGCCTCTCACTGCTGCACACTGCTGCATTACTCACACTGCTGCATGCTGCATACTGCTGCACGCCTCACACTGCTGCACGCTTCACACTGCTGCACGCCTCACACTGCTGCATGCCTCACACTGCTGCATGCCTCACACTGCTGTACACCTCACACTACTGCACCTCTCACACTGCTCCACGCCACACACTGCTGCACGCCTCACACTGCTGCACGCCTCACACTGCTGCACGCCTCATACTGCTGTACGCCACACACTGTTGCACGCCTCACACTGCTGCACGCCTCACACTGCTGCATGCTGCACACTACTGCACGACTCACACTGCTGCACACCTCACAACACCACCACATCACTCACGGAACACCACCATATCACTCAGGAACACCACCACATCACTCTGGGACACCACCACATCACTCTGGGGCATCACTCAGGGGCACCACCACATCACTCAGGGGCACCACCACATCACTCAGGGGCACCACCACTTCACTCTGGGACACCACCACATCACTCAGCCCAACCACAACAGCATCACTCAGCCCAAAAACAACAGCATCACTCAGCACCACAACAGCACTGTCCTTGCTTGCTACCAACAAACATTGCCATAGCTAATAGGACTCGCATTAGGAAAGTCTAAGCTATTGGCTTTATAAATAATAATTCTATTGATTTATATATTTCCAAAGCCAACGCATATTTTCAAAAAATGTCATTTACAATACCAATAGCTCACACTTTCCTAATGCGAGACCTATTGCATTGCAAATGCTTGTTCGCACTATCCTCCCTCACACCTCAGTCTCCACCGTATCACTCTCCCATTCCTCTGTCCTCCTCTCCCTTCCCTCTCTTACCAGTTTAGGATTTAAAGAGTAACAGCAGTACTATAATCAGGGTCACTGGAATTATGTAACACAGAAGGACCTAATTATGCAGGCTAATAAGTGTTAGTATTACTGTATTATTTAGTCACTTTTTCACATGTTACAACTGTCGAGAATGATTAGTACTGGGATAAAATGCAGCAATCTGGATTAGCAGCTGAAAGGTGATGAATAAACGTTTGCGAAGGACCTTCCACTGTGCAGGAATATGTCAGTGCTATTTTAGTCATAGTTGGTCCATTTAAAATAGCTTTTTGTGAAAATAGGCAAATTATGCAGCAGATCATGGAATATATGGAAAATATGAGACATCCATAACTTAGGGTAAATTGTTGAAACTGCTGAACCGCATAATTCCAGTGGCCCTGCTTATATGCAGTTCTGACTATTCATGTGACAAAAAGAGAAAATAACTTGAGAGTGAATAAATGAACAGTCACTGGCGCTCCAAGGTGGGGTGTCTGGTCTTTAACCCCATGCGCGCTACGCGTTTTCTCGCTGTGCGCCGACTTTTGCGAAAACTCGCGGTTAGCGTACGAGAGGCGTAACTCATGACGAGCTGAGCTCGTGATGAGCGTCAAAGGGGTTAAGGTGCTGCTAATTATATTAGTGAGCTCTGCCTCCTGCAAGCACCTCGGGAGATGGAGACTAGAGAGGATAGTTGCCTCACATGGTACCAGCGCCATCATGGAATTGTTGCCAGTGCTTTCCTGCGCATAATAGACACACGTACAACTCCTTCCCATTCTGGACATTTGTATTGTTGTCTTGCATCGGCCATGATAGTGATAAAAACATATTTAAATGAAGCATACACAAAGTATGTGCCTTGCTGGGCCGGTGCAGATTTTACAAATAAAAACAAATAGTAACATATTCTCTTACCTACTTCTTGTGTCACAGCTGTTGTGTTTCTGGGGGCCAGTGACAGCTAGGGGCCAACGCTAGTGGGGGCCTACTCTCAGGGGGCACCTGGGGATTTAAACGGAGGCCGAACACGTGGCCAATCATTAATAATTGCTCGGACACTAATTGATGCTTGTGGCTCTGCGCACCGCCGCCAAATGACGAGCGTGCGTGCGGGCCCCTCTTTATTAAACCAGGTCATGTGTGACTTACACTGCACGCCTGTTACATCACAGGCGTGCATAAGCTGGAACACAACATCCCTCCTAAAATATAAAAGAAACAAAACATGCAAACGCAGAAAGGCACTTCAGTGCAGTCTTTGAGTTAACTGTTAAGATCTTTGGATGAGACTGCAATGTTCAGATTCACAATTAGCACACATGGTAAGCCGGTATAAAGGTACACATATATATTGGAACAGTCTTACATGAAATGGTCACGAAGTCGACAGGAAGGTTCTTGGTTGCTTCTCAGTTTGTATTTAGAGGTCCCACGAGTCTTGGGGACATCACCCCCAGCCTGGAGGTTGGACATCGGCTGGCAGGATCACACTCAGGACCTTCTTGTTCCGCGCTGGAGCTCTCAGCGTCATCTGGGCCTTCACTTGCAATGGCAGGAGAAGGGGTCCTCCGAGGGTCGGTTCGAGATTCCGGGATTCCCTCGGCCACTGGATTCGCAGTCACTCGAGAAGCAGGACACTCCGGACGTATGGCCGTCTCCGCCTCCGGGTGAAATAGCTTGAAGTGGGACGCATTCCGGGTCACTACTTCGCGACCTCTGGCAGCAATGATGCAAGTGCCCTTCACACTAATAACCTTCCATGGTCTCTTTTCATATGTTAGTCTAAACTTTCCACTGGTTATTCTGTTCTTCAGCAACACGAGATCACCTCGTTCGATTCGGGTCGGGACAACTCTTCTCCTCCGGCTTGCCTGTGCACATGACTTTTTTCGCTTTGCCTCAATTTTGCTTTCATTGATCATTGCAGGTGTCCACTGGGGATGATGGGGAATGGAGTCTGCCACCACCCGTCCCATGAGAACATGTGCCGGAGCTACCCCTGTGGTGGTGTGGAGTGTCTGTCAGTAGCTTCTCAGGAATGTAAATATCGCCATTTCCAGTGACTGGCTTTTGTCGTGTGCGATCCGGATTACCTTGTTGAGAGTCCGCATGAAGCGCTCAGCTTCGCCATTGGCTTGTGGCCAACGAGGGGTAATGCGTCGGTGTCGGGTTCCTAGGGCACTTAAGTAGTTGGCTAATTCCTGGCCTTGAAACGGCGGGCCATTGTCCGTTCTTAGTTCTCGCATTACTCCGTGTGCTGCTATGATTTTCTCCAGTTTGGGTATTACTTCGGTGGCACTGGTGGTAGTTATTATCTCTACTTCAGGATATTTTGAGTGATCATCTATTACAACCATGGTGTGTCGCCCATCGGGAAGGCTTCCAAAGTCCATACTGACACACTCCCATGGTTGTTGAGGTCGAGGCTCGACTATAACTGGTGCTTCTCGCGGGACATCCCCCGTAACTTGGCAGGCTGCACAGGATCTCACGGTAGTTTCAACTAAGTCATCCATGAGTGGAAACCACACTTTGGTCCTCAGCCTTGCTTTGGTTTTAACCATTCCTTGATGGCCGACATGGGCCAATTGCACCACCTGATCTGTCAAGGCAGAGGGTATCACCAGCCGGTGACCCCGTAGCAGGCATCCTGTATTATCTTCATTCAGCTCTTCTCTCACACGGTACAGGCTCTCCATAATGTGTTGGGCATCCGGTGTGAGTATTTTCCATTCCTCCTTAGCCCGGCGCCAATTTCCGCTCTGAAGGGCATTCCGCGCTCTTTGTAGACAGTCATCCTTCAGAGTAGCCTCCGCGACGTTGCTGATGGATAGGGGCCGCGGGCATGATTGCGCAGTGACACACCTGACATATGCTTCCGTATCCTCGGCATCCTCCATTTCCGCCGGCGTGGCTGCCCTTGGATGCCGTGAGAGGTAGTCTGCCGGATTACGTGACCCTGGTTGGTATTCCACCTGGCAGTTGTAGTCTTGGAGTTGTAGCATCCATTTTTCTATGCGAGGTGGGGGTTTCGTCGAGGTACCCGAGAAAAGGGCAACCAGTGGTTTGTGATCTGTGACGACTGTAAATGGCTTCCCGTACAGATATAGGTGAAAATGTCTGCACCCCCAGTGTATGGCTATTGCTTCTTTTTCAATCTGGGAGTACCGTTGTTCAGTGTCTGTGAGTGAACGGCTAGCAAATGCGACCGGAGCCCAGTCCATTTCGTCACGCTGCTTTTGCATGAGCACCGCGCCTAGTCCTGCTGGACCAGCGTCCACCGCCACTAGGGTGAGCTTCCGGGGGTCAAAGAATGCCAAGGTGGTGGTGTCTGAATGGGCTGCTTTTATGTCCTTGATTGCCTTTTCTTGCTCCGGTCCCCATGTCCAGGGCGTGGGGTCTTTCGTGAGTTCTCTCAATGGTTGTGTAAGGTTGGCGAGATCTCGGATGAATCTCCCACAGTAGTTGACCATTCCCAGGAAACTGCGGACTTCAGTGACGGTGGTGGGGGGAGCAGCTTCTTTGACGTCCTTTAACTTCTCGGGGTCAGGGTTGACTCCTTCAGCGGAGAACGTGTACCCGAAGAATCCTAGTTTCTGCCTCAGGAATTCACATTTCTCCCGGTGTAAGGTGAGACCAGCTTCCCTCAGTTTCCGGAACACTTGTGCCAGCCGCTGGTTGTGCTCTGTTATGGTGCGGGCGTGTATCATGATATCGTCACTGACATTGATTATACCTGGTATGTCAGCAATCAGTTCTTGGATCACGTTCTGGAAGACCTCTGCGGCGCTGGACACGCCGAAGCTGAGTCGGGTGTACCTCCGGAGTCCCACGTGGGACGAGAATGTTGTTGTATTCCGTGACTCCTCATCGAGTACCAACTGGTGGTATCCCGACCGGAGGTCCAGTTTCGAAAACCAGCATGCTCTCGCCATTTCTCCGATGAGGTCATCAATGGTGGGCGTGATGTGGTGTTCCCGTTTGATGGCAACGTTGGGGAGATGCATATCCACACAAATCTGGACAGCTCCCGGTTGTTTCGGCTTCCGGGTGACCACAATGGGCGATACCCACGGCGTGGAGCCCGTCACTTTTTCTATAATGCCCGCTGCCTCTAGCTTCTTGAGTTCCTCTTCTACAAGGGGTCTGAGGTGGAAGGCGATGCGACGATGTCTCAAGGCTACTGGCTGAACCGCCTGGTCAATGTGTAGATGTATTTTGCGACCTGTGAATTTTCCGATGCCCTTGAAAATGTCCGAGAAGTCCTCTATGAGTTGCTGTATCGATTCCTGGTGAACTCCGAATGCAAATGTAACGACTCCAAGATATTCCGCGGCCCGGCACCCGAGTAGCATGCCCTGCCCATCCTCCGACACTAAGACGTTAGTGGTGACAGTCCTGTCGCCATGGTTGATTGCCGTCCTGAATTTTCCTCTGATTTTGAGAGGAGTGTCCTGAACGTATGCGAATACGGTGATGGGAGAGGGACTCAATGTTGGTGGACGATCCATTGTCCGGTATAGGGCTGCACTCATGAGGTTGATAGTTGCTCCTGTGTGGACCACAGCCATGATCTCTTGTTCCGCTACTCTGATACAGCACTGGGGAAGCTTCCTGGCTCGCCTAGTAGCCGTGCCAATCATGTGCACTTTATGCACCGTCCTTTCTTCTTCTTCATCGTCATCCATATCACTCTGGCTGGGGTCAGCTTCTGGTACGGCGTTCACCACTTGCCGTGGCTTGCAGAACTTCTTTGAGCGACATACTTTTTTGAAGTGATTAAACCGACCACATCCTGAACACCGCTTCCCTCTGGCTGGGCATTCCGATGCTTGATGGGGTGGGCCTCCGCAGTATCCACAGGACTTCCCTGTTGCTCCCGCCGAGTTCCCAGGGGCCTTCTTGTTCCACTTTGCCGGTGATTTTATCTGAATCTTGTCAACCGGTTCAGCTTTTACCGGCGCTTGGAGAGCCGCCTCCATGTGAGCTGCTCGGGCTTTGGACAGTTCTTTCAACCGTTTCAGCCTGGCGTGATACGTGTCCAGCGACTCCTCCAGCAGTTGTCTGGCTTGCCTGAAAATGAATCTCTCATAGTCCTGATTGGCCATTGGCTCGAAGTACGCATTCAGGGCATTGATGAGTGAATGATGAGTCTTTGGCGTGGCCTCAACCAACGTTTTGGCAATATTGTGAACGTCCTTGCCTCCTAAGTGGAGCACCATGGCCGTCTTTTGTTCTTTATGAACCTTTGTGGCTTCGAAAAATATGAGTAGGCGGTCTACCCAGTCTTTCCATTTAGGGGCTAGCGACGATGGCGAACCTTCCACCACGAATGGTTCAATGGGGGGTATCGTAGCCATGACCTAGGTGTAGGATCACTGTGTCCGGGGTGCCAAATGATAGATCGTGGGCTCTCTTGGTTGCAACACTCGATGTGATGATAGCTTGCGCAGCAACCAGTGCTTGTTTGGTGCTGAAAAGTGACTGCACAACTTGTGAGTGTCGCTTCTGGGGCTGACCTGTTCTTCGTCCTCCCAGCAATGCCCACAGACCTGTGAGTTCCTCTTCCTGCCCCCCCTGGGGCACACCAATCCGACTGCGCTTCCCCTGTGGAGGTCGGCCGTGTCCGCCACCACGTGCAGTCGCGTCCGCGCGATGCGTGGGATATGGTAGGCCGCGCCCCGCCCGCGCGATGGCGAGGGGCGTGGTCAAGGTCTGTACGCACCGCGGCGCCGCTTCACCCGGGCAGCGCGATTCACGCACCGGCAAGCTGCTCGTGTGCAGCGCTGCACGGGACTCGGATGGCGGCGCGGGGGAGGTCCGGCAGGCGGCAGGGATGGGGGTCGGCTCAGGGCAAATGCCGCAGCACGCGCCGGCAGTGGGAGCAGCCGTGGGTCGTCTTGCGCGTGAGCGAGGTGCAGGGAGTGACAGCAGCTCACCTGTGGCACCAGCGGGAGGCTGAGGGCTTCTCTCTCCTGCACGCAGCGTGTGCGGCGATGGGGCACGAGCACTACAAGCATAGGCTGGAGGCTCGCAGCTGCCCCGGACCAGGGTGCACGCCACACACACGCAGCGAGGGCACGACCACCCTCGTCGCCAGCTGTTGTGTTTCTGGGGGCCAGTGACAGC